>NC_136488.1:115115131-115300131 GCF_053919585.1 Euprymna scolopes
ATAAGTTACTTTTCTGCCAAACTGGCTAGCGATTTTCTGGACATTTCTTTCTCCTGATCTCGCGGGTTTTTTTTAAATCTCAGCTGACAACATTGCATCACTAAAAAAACACCACAGACTTAATGTAAACAGAATGTGTTTACAATATCGGTAAATTTTCAATGGGTTTATTGATAATGTAACCGTGTGATTGAACTTTAATTTAAATTAACCACGCGTGGTCGAAAAATGAATGCCGACGCTCAAAGTGTATACACATTTTGATTCCTCCCTTTACTTAAAAATTCACCAAAAATCCGGAAATTAACGAATTTTAATGAAAATTGCAGTATTTTTCAAATAATGATCGCAGAATATAATGAACTAATTATTTTTACTTAACTCTTGATGAAAATGTTTTATTTTGTTTAAACAAAAAATACCTTTACTAAAGTTATGGTTTTCAGTAGTAAATAAAAAACGCAAGAATTTATTTTTGCTTTTTTTAAAGCATCGTAATTTGTAACAATAAAAAATAATTTTTACAGTAACATTACGAAAAAAGCCCCTAAAGTCCGTATTAATGTATTGGATATAACTCGAAGAAAAATGAATTATCGGATACTATTCAGGAAATTAAAGATTCAATTAGATTCCTATTTCAGTCACCTAAATTATTTAGGATTAAATGAGTTTAGGAATTTATAGCCAAACCTAAATACTTTTTTTTTTTGGTAAATATCCAGATATGCTACTACAGAACACCGACCACTCTAATTTGTTTGGGGGGATGTGATGTTGGGGCGCGCGTGCGCCAACATCACATCCGCCCCCCCGCTCGCGCCCCTAATGGACAAAGTAAAATCTTCGGAAAATGTTAAATGGTGTTCTAATTGGTAAATGTCGGTGCGTTACTTACGGAAAATTTGAAAATTCGATGTTCCAGGTAAAAAAAAAAAAAAACAGATAAATTACCCCCCTACTCCAACTTGGTGTGCTTTCCTTTTCTTATTTTATTTCTTTTTCAGCTAATTTTAAATTTTCCACCCAAAAAGCGCTATAATGTATTTTTGAAAATTAGAAAATTCTATGTCCTGGAAAAAAAAAATCCCCTCCCCCCAACATAGTTTGCTTGGTGAAGCCGTCGTTTATGCTACAGCGTGCATGCACGTAGCATAAACGGATGCTGCAAAATGGTGGAAAGAAGTTAGTGGGTTCAGGGGTAAATACCATGCAAACGGTAAATTTGCGCCAAGTTTGACTATCAGATTCGTTGTCAGCGACCTCAATTACCTATAAAAAAACAAATTAGAGTGGTCGGTGTTCTGTAGTAGCGTATCTGGATATTTACCTTTTTTTTTCTTGCTTAAAAAAATAGCATTAATACAGTAAGTTAGGTAAACTGACTTTTTCGTTTAAAAATGGAATTATTTCCCTTTCGTTATTAACTTTTTTTTTTTTAATTTTTTTTTAAATAAATATTTTGTGGGGTTTGTATTACTGTACACATAGATTCGAAAAAGTTATCCAAAAAGAAATATATAACAAATAAATGTTATCAAAGGCAAGATAAGTAACTTTTCTACCAAACTGGATATATTTTTCGTGTTTTTATTCAATGTAACATGTTTATTCAGCTCGAAAACCATACAGTGTTTACCGATGTATTGGAAAATTCAAGATGGCGTCTGATTCTCTCTTTAACACGGTAAGTGTGGGAAAAGATGTTATAAATAAAGAACCGGATAAAATACTGTTAAAAACTCGCTCAATATATGTTACCGTGACATAGGTTGACATATATTCGGCGGGTTTTTAATAGTATTTTGTATAGTTTTTTATTCATAACACCTTTTTCCATACTTACGGTGTTAAAGAGGGTGTGAGACGCCATCTTGAATTTTCGAATACATCGGTAAACACTGTATGTTTTTCGAGCTGAATAAATATGTTACATTGAATAAAAACACAAAAAATATATCCAGTTTGGCAGATAAGTAACTTATCTTGCCTTTGATACCATTTATTTGTTATAAATTTGTTTTTGACAACTTTTTCGAATCTATGTGTACAGTAATACAAACACCCATTTTGTGTTTTATATACATAAAGTACAATTGTTGAATGTTACTGTTTTTATTATATTCGTTTGGGCACAATTAAAAAATTAAGAAAGATTAAAATGAAGCGAAATTTAAGTTTCCATTCCATTTTTACAACAACCGTAAAACAGTGCATACTCAGCAAGTTTTATCGTAATTTATAAGTATATTGAAACACTAAATCAACATTTTATTTATTTTTTTGCATAATTAATGATGGAAGTATTTTTCTGTTTATTTTCTTAACATCTGTTAAAAAAATAATTTGTACATTCTCTTGAAAAAAAGAATCAAACTTTTCTCTACTTTCACATGTGTTCCATTTTAACAAACTGAGCCACAGCAACGCGTGGCCGGGTAGAGCTAGTATATATATATATATATATATATATATATATATATATATATATATATATATATATATACACACAATGTCTCGACAATGAATAAAAATAATATTTTGAAACAGCAAAAGCATAATTACGTCTATTTTGTTCTACTCCATCAGTATGAAAGTAGAGAATGATTAATAAATTTAACCGCTAATCATTTCATGGTTGAACGCATAAATGTTTTAATCTATTCAGTGTGCAAAAATAGCGTTCACTAATCGCATTTGTAACAAGTGCAAGAAGTATGTATTTTGTTAACACAACAATTTCCGACAAAAGATGTCGCTCTGTTGTACTGTGTGACCACATCAATTTCATACATTTATGAATGGGCACCTGCTTGCGTCATGTCCATGGTATTCAATATCAGAGACCAATTCAGCTGATCTAATTCGATGAAATTGATTTTATTAGAATAACGCGGGCCCACAAATTCTGATTTTCTTGTAAAACGATATCCATTTAATTGTATTCAGCAACAAACATTGTATATACTTCACCATCTTCTCAATCTAAGCAATTCTTGATGACGTCAATGATAACGTAAACGTTTTCGTAATAAATTACTCATATCCATGGTTTATTACCGTTGCATTACTTACTGTTTTGTTCGATCAAAGCTATTCGTCCAAACAAATCCAATCAATATAAACTACAATAGAATTTTTTGACATAACTGCAGAAAATTGAATAGTCTGTATTATTTAAAAAAAAAATGTTTTGTCTTTTTCAATACAACTGCCGAGCATTCAACCAAACCAGCAGTTCAGCCGAGCGATTTAGTCGTAAAGAATAACAACGCATGTTTTCATTTCTGTTTCTTTCAATAAATGATAGAAACATTGCTTCCACAAGTTCATCATTATTAAATAGCATGTAGTTTACCGTAGACCCGCGAACAGACCATCTCGTATGACAGAATACATGCCGTAATCTTCATTGTTACTTCGTGGTTCTTTTATGTAAATGTTTTGCTGAGTTCATAAATCGTCTTTCAATCTTGCATATTTCATAATTAATGTGGAACGCATTTTAAAAAGATTTTATGTTATGTCTTAACGACAAGATTGAGAGCATATATATCGCAACAAGTAAAATATATTTATTACTTGCTGGTTTTGCATGCTCACTATCGATTCATACTTTTTATACTTGAAAGCAAATTTTAAATAATACGAGACAAATACCTTCGTATTTCTTCATATAAGTAAATAAATATTAACATTTTTGGTCAATGTGATATAAATTTATTAAGTAAGAAATAAAACAGAAGAAATCAATTCGCCTGAGCGATGGTGAGTATGGATGAATCTTTGCGTTTACATCGAAGCAAAATTACAAAACGTTTACTCATAAGATAAATCCAATAATTGAATTAAAAAAACCCAAAAAACTATTAAATGTGCCATGACAAACTTTCTTGCTCATGTATCTTTTTTCTATTGCAAGGTTTATTAAATTTAAATTACACCCCTTTAAAACACTTTTTTTGATTTTTTAATGAAACGATGTTTTATTGTCGGGATCATACATGGACGAGTGTATATTATACGTGTCTAAACTCATGCATCGTGTAGTTGTATAAAATATTCTTCTAATGAATGTGCGAATACAAAGTGTATATACGTTTGTACATACATGTCACCGTCATTTATATGACCTGCATATATACCTGTGTTCGCCTGTGACCGTCTAACGTTGTGATCGTCTAATCTAGAATTCGTTGTGTGTGTATGTACATTTAATTACAGTTTATAACGGGACAAGAAGATACATGAATACGTTTACAACAAAGAACGAATGGCACTCATTTCGGGGATTGTAACATCTGGCCAAATCGAGAATACATCTTGTGCATCCTTGGTCTCGTTTGACGGAAGCTGCAATGAAAATGACAGAACGTTGAGCTTTATTTTTGGCAACTTTTTATTCAAGAAAGTTAACCAACATATTTCACTAAACATTCCTTTGTTTCAATAGGATTCTCTCTAAATACCCTTTTCTGCATAACAGTTACAAAACAATAATAAGATTCAATATCTAACATTTTACTTTGTTAATAATAATAGTTGATGTTCTATGATCAATATCAGCTGTTTAATCCAGCCACCCTTTTTGCCATAACAATAGAGACCCCATTTGCTTCTCCACCAAACTCGACGACTCCGCGTATGATGGTTTTCTGAATCTCTCTCTCTCTCTCTCTCTCTCTCTCTCTTGGGTGTTTCTAATATTTTGGCCTCTGTCTAATATTTTTTCTACTGATATTACTGTAAAACATTTCCATTTGCTTCAGACTATATTTTAGGGGATCAAAAACAGAAATGATGGTCAGCTCCTGGTTATACAAGATAATTCCACAATACAGATTCTTCGGATTTCTAAAACCTGGATTATCAAAACTCGAGAAAACATCACCCTTAACCCTAACTTAACCCACTTTCCTTGCATTAGACCGTAACAGCGCGTATATCTAATTCCTAGCTATCGTCAGGATCTGTATGCTTTTCCTTCACTTTCGCCAGAGCGCCCAAGAGTTAAAACAGAGCTATCCTACAATCATACCTCTACAAATTTAACTCCGTATCTTGTTATACTACCATTCCAGTTCGGAACTAATCTACTTATTGAATTGTTACGTATTGGTGGCCTTTTTATTCCTTTTCTACTTATCCCGGGGGGTTCACTATCACAACAGCTTCACTGCTCTTGTGCGTTCCTATGTCTATGTGGGGAAAATACTCACCCCAAAACTGGTGATCGCAGCTGGTTCTTTACCTACAAAACTCCGTCCGCATTTTTAATCGCTGTGTCGAGGAGCCATTATACTCGAAGTCATTATTCATAACCGGCCCCTTTTACAAGCTACAGGTCGCGGAAAACGATTTTTTTTTTACTACAGGAGCACTTCGGGTTTTCCCGTCGATCTATTCGAATCGTAAAAAATCGTGACGGAAAAAAAAAACAAACTTTGGCGAACATTCCCAAAAACAATAAAATATTTGATCACGTACGTAAATTCCACATCGTGCTACTCCTCTCTAAAACTCTAATCCGATATGCTGACCTTCAATTATAGAACATATATACATCTTCAGCATATTCACTGTCTAACTGTTTTTTAATCTATTTATTAGCGTTCGAATCTTCCAACACAAATACAAACATATGTAATTAGATCACAAGTACATATCAAATTTCCATAAGCATTACATAATGCTCAAACAATAAACAACTTCAGTCTGTTTTTTAAGAAAAACAGAAAAGAGTTCTGTAAAAACTGGAACATAAAACTTTTACATCATCACAGGACATCACATATAACTCCAACGTTCAATATCGTTCTTCTTTTTTTCAAAAACACCACAAAAAAGAAAGTTGCAAACTCCAACCAGGAACAAATTCAATTTAAACCTAAATTCAGAACATACTTTCCAGTGTACCACAAAATTCAATTGTCACCATTTTCTTCAAAACACAAAACAGGAAAACTGAAATCTTCAACAAAGAACAAATTCAATTTCACAACCAAATTTGGAACATTTTTTTAGTTTAAGTTTAAGCAAAATAGCATTCAAGTTTTGCTTTTGACAATAGAAATAATTTGATTGACAGGTTACTAAATCAAACATTAAAATAATTTGGCAACAATTCTCATGATAACGGTAGATTTGCGCTGTGTAAACTTTAGAATTCTTTTTTTCTTTCTTTTATGTTGTGACTGTGTGTGCGTGTATGGTGTTAATAAATTTTTTTCTTTTCTTTCTAACTAATCAACTAATTGTGGCATATCGCCTTTTCTAAATTCTTTTGTAAATACGTTTTATTTTCGTGTGCGGCGTGCTTGATTTTTCTGTTTTTTTTTCAACTATTTGACATTGATTTGGACCCTTATTTCTGTTGGTTGATGTTTTTGACGTCGCGCGAGCCCGTGTGTGGTAATCCAGGTATTTTACGCCCCCATGCAATCACTGCGCACCAAATCGCAGTATGTTATGTTGAAGGGGTATGTATATAACTTAGGGTTGTGTATCGCGAATGTATATATAAAATAGCGATGTATAAACGAGGGGGCCAATATGTTATATAATCGTTATGTTATAATGTTCGGTGTGTAGTATAAAATGTTCTTCTAATGAATGTGTGAATACAGAGTGTATATACGTTTGTATATACGTGTCGCAGTCATCTATATGACGTGTGTATATACATGTCTTCGTCTATGACCGTCAAGCGTTGTGATCGTCTAATCTAGAATTCGTTGTGTGTGTATGTACATTTAATTACAGTTTATAACAGGACAAGAAGATACATGAATACGTTTACAACACAAAAGACGAATAACATTCATTTTGGGGGTTTCAATATCTGGGTAAATCGAGAACACATCTGGTTCATCCTTGGTCTCGTTTGAAGGAAAGCTGCTCTTCTTAAGAAAATGACAGAACCTTGAGTTTTATTTTTGGCAACTTTTTATTTAAGAGTTTTTTCCCCCTTTTTAGACAATCGCAACGTTGATTATGACTGCGGCCATTTCTGACCCCTCTGCTTGAAGCAAACTTTCTATGAGTACTCTGTCTGCCTGTCTCTCTGTTTATTTCCTAACTCTCTTGTATGTATGTAACTATTCCTTTGTGCTTATGTCACTCAACCACACAAAGACCTAGCGTTATATGCACATATGTTACAGAGGAAAAGGTGGATAAGATGAAAATACATATTATTAGGAGTAAGTGAGAAAACCGAAATAGTCCAAACTTTATAGGCTTTTCAGAATAAAGTCTGGAAAAAAAAGAAAAAAAATATATAGAGAGATAGATAGATAGATAGATATACATTACGTATCAAATTATTAACGAGTTTACATTTTTTTTTAATATTTAAGGAACGAGTGAATAAAAATCCATGAAACTTTTAGAAAGTGCTTACAATACTATTTAGCTACTCCAGTCAGAAAATAAAAGTATTTAAAGCAGTATTAGCGAAACTATGGCAGAAAATAGGAATATCCATAACTTGTTTATTGAAATAATTTTCAAACATTAAATGAACTAGGAAAAATCCTTAGAGCACAATAACTACATAGAAATTTCTACGTTGACATTAGTAGGGGATATGCGGTCCTTTTTTATGAATGACTTGTAAAAGACATTGGTCAACAGAATTAGTCAAATATGTGATTTCGTCAACAGTTATTCCTCGCGATACATCTTGGAGAGCATCCCACAACTCATCTTTGCTCTTAAATTGGCGTCCACTTGCACAGAGGCGTCGCTTCATGATACTCCAAAGGTTCTCAGTTGGGTTCAAATCCGGTGAATTCGAAGGCGACTCCATCTTCCGTAGGCCAAAGAACCCCAATTGTTGCAAATACTCTTTGCTTTTGTTTTCTGCATGCGGGAGCATTATCCTGCATAAAAATAATGGTTCTTCTGAACGTCACCCTTTGCTTCTTCAGCCATGCTTCAAAGTGTTCCTCATGCTCAGTGACGTCATTTTTACGCCTTCTTGAACTCTCCATATGCCAACGAAAGTACCTCCGATAATCCCATCCCAAATCATTACCCACCACCACCTTGTTAGCGCCTTAAACGCTGATGAAGATATCGTCCATCTAGGACCTATCCCTTGCTCCAGCCATCTGGGCGATCAAGAGTGACGCGCACTTCATCCGTGACAAAATTTTGGAAAAATCCGTTTTCATGCTGTCCTCTGCCCATTTCAAGCGGTTTTGTATGTGGTGTTGCTTTAATGGAGGCTTTGTCACCGGTTTAACAGACTTTGCCACTTCTTTCAGAAAGCGACATCGAGAACTTTTCGAGACATTCTTCAATCCGGCTTGGTGAAAGACTTCTCGACTTATCTGTCCAGGGTCCTTAACAATTTTACGTTTAATTTGGAGAAGAGAACAGCGTGAAACAATTCTAGATTTACCTTTATCAGCTCTCTTACGTACCTTTGTAGGGTCCTTGACAAAGTTCTTCATAGTTTGAAAGTATCTTCCTGTCATTTTCGATATTTCGAGGGTAGTTTTACCTTTTGCTAGTTATTCTGTAATAGTACTCTTTTCAGAACTACTCAAACCACCTTTACGACCCATTTTATTGACGAAACAAATTGCCTCGTTAATAATTTGACACACCTTAAATACCGTGGATTCAGCAATTACAATGGCAAGTTGTTTACATTGCGCAGAAAGTACGAAAATTTCACAGTACGCACAGCTCAGCATTGCCAACGTTTCCGAAGCTCTCATACATAGATCATCGTATAACGATTAGATCACTCTTTGGCTGACGTAAATGAACATTTAAAATTAAAGTGTTTAAATTCGACGTTATTTCACGCGGTTAATGGTAGCCGAATGGATTAGGTCTTCGCTAATCGAGCCAGAGATGTCTCGTGATGCGGGGTTCGAATCGTTCGACTGGTATTAATCGTGACACCCTGCACTGAAGATTCCCGAAAGGATGAAACACTAGTGTCTGTAGGTAATTAATAATTATTATAGTAAAAAAATAATTATATATATATATATATATATATATATATATATATATATATATATAGTGGTGGGGCATAAATACTGTTACAACGTAAAGCTCAGATTTATCCCAACAAAATAGTTTATTACAAAACCCAATTACACAAAATGATTCGCAAATACTTAAGGAAGAATATGGCATATAATTTATTTAATATGTTTTCCTTGGGCCTTCACTACACTACAAAGACTTTTGGGGAAATCATCTACAGTAGCACGCACAACATCTAAGGTTATTTTCTCCCAGCATTTGTTCAATTTTATTTTAAAAGTTTCAATAGTTTGACAAAGAGTAGAACAAGCTTCACTCTTTGGGATTGACCACAAAGAATAATCAAGAACATTAATATCAGGTGATGAGGGAGGCCATTCTTCTTTGCTGATCCAGGACGAACAGTTTTCTCTACACCACTGCTGTGTTACATGAGCAGTGTGGCTTGTCGCACCATCTTGTTGGAGAGTCCAAACTTCATCACCGAACACAGAATTACACTATGGAGTTAGTGCACCGTCAAATATGTCCTCATTGTAACGTTCTTTGTTAGTCTTGACCTCTTGAGGGAGGAAAATCAAGTGGAGATTTCTCTCTTAGACCAGCACTGATGGTGGTTTCTGTGTTCTAAAAATCTTTCCTGCATTATCAGGCATGGCTTGATAACTTCTCACAGGAACTCTATCATTTTGATGCTTGAGGGACCGTTGAAGTGAGAATAACTTTTCATCCGTGAAAATGATGTTACTGATGATGTTCTCTGATACGGTTTAACAAGAGTCGACTTCTGATGCGTGTATTTGCAATTGTAGGTGCAGAGAAAAGCTGTCTCTTTTGGAGCTTATATGATATATGTATGTCACCTCGACTTATCCTTCGCATCGTCCTTGGTGATGGCGTTGTGTTTGTTTGCCATTTGTCTCATGGATCTTTTTGGATTTCGCCTGAGTTTTTCCTTAACATTTTTATGAGTTTAGGTGCTTTTGAAGTGTGGAGACGGCCTGATCGTTGTTTAGGTTTGATCGATCAATCGTCCTTTTAAGATTTTGTTGATTTGGAGGTTTTCCCTAACTTGAATATTTCATGTTGCTCTATGATTAATCTTCTCTTCAATTCAACAGACATTGTTTCACATTAGTATCTGTTTATTTCGGAAAAAAATACAAATCATACATTACATTTTCATATAATGACAATAAAATAATTTATTTTGATATTATCATAAAAAAATAGTTCCGAAATTTTGTAACAGGACTTGTGCTCCACCATATATATATATATGTGTGTGTGTGTGTGTGTGTGTGTGTGTGTGTGTGTGTGTGTGTGTGTTAATCATCAGGTTGTTGATTTTTCTATTATTTTTCGTGTCACTTATGACGGAGCCGTCAATAGAAAACCTGTTTCATAAAAATGTTATTGTTGATAAATTCTGTAGCCTCCGCCTCCATTTTCGAAGCTGTCAGCGTCTCATGTGTCTTCTTGTTGTGAGATCGTTTTCCACCTGAGTGTTTCTTCCGCATGGCTTGGCAAAATATGTTTATTGCATTTTTTAGTTTATTTTTTGTATTCTTTTCGATTGACAGTCCAACTTTTCACCCGTGAAGCGACACGCTTCTCACTTGTAAAAACCTCGTTAAATCCCATTCTTAACTTTCATTCATTATATTTTGTTTGGAAACTGAATTTATATTTGTTTATTTAATGAGCATTAGATCAAATACCCTTATATGTCAAATATTCAATAGTCCCTTGTGTTGAACTAGTCTCATCTAAATGTCGGTTATTATATAGGAAGTAAAAAAAATAATAAATCTCTAATTTGCAAAACGATCAGCTGATTTTAGGATGAGTAACGTCTTGAAAGATAAAATGGCAGAAAATTTTAATGTGAACGTGTCATGTTCATAAAGTTAGAAAGAAACCTAAGCAAGATAAGACGACCGATGAACGCTGGATGATTAGAAGGGAAGTAAAAATGGCCGAAATTGGAGACACCTGCTATAAATGAGAACGACTAAACAGTCATGAATCTATTGTGGTACGAAAAGCAACGGAACATATTTAACGAGCATGACTCAGCATCCGAATTTTTTCATCCCTGTGCTTTCATCTCTTAAGAGAATTGTATTTACGCTAATTTTCATGTCAGTTCGATAGTATGATGTTAAGGGTAAATTTAAATATAATTCGAAAATATAGCGTAATAAACTTGAGATACTGCTCTCTCATCTACAAAGTAAATTTATCAATTTTTGGATGCATATATTTCTTCTGTGTATGGGATGACAATTTCATTTTTTTTCGGAAAATGTCCGAGAATTAAAATGTATGTATCACTGAAAAGTCATTGTTTAAAGTTATATATGGAAATCATAAATATTAACTATTGTTTTGTGAAGAAAAGCTTATGACATTTTGCCATTATTTCAATGGTCGGTTACATTTGAACTGAATCTGAATATTACCCCAAATTCATTGAAAATATCTAATAAGAATTCTGAACATAAGTATTGCATTTAATATGTGTTTATCCGGAAGGTAAATGAAGTAAAAGGGTGAAGTCGTTGTATATTTAATGTAAAATCTGTACTTCAGAAATCCACATTTTAATATTCGAAGGAATACAATAGCATGTGTATTATTTTATATGTCACGCTTACATCTTTTTTCTTTCGAGTGACTGTCATTTAATTGTTATAGCCTTCCATTTCTTGTAATAAATAATTTTGCCAAGAATTTTTCATAAGTTTTCGTTTCGGTTTCGGTTTCGGTTTCGATTATAACTGAAGGAACTCAAGTTACATATATATATATATATATATATATATATATATATATATATATATATATATATTCTTCATTAGTTTTGGTTTCGGTTTCGATTCAAGCTGATGCACCCAAATCATATGGATATATTTTTTTTGAAATCACAACTTTATAATATAAAAGAATCGATAGAAAATTGCCTATAATAATATATACGAGATCTGCATGAATTAAATTATCATGTTTAAGCGTGTTTTAGGACCGGACTACGCCGGGCGTCCTTACTAGTTTAGACAAATATTGTTGCAGTTTTAACAAAAGAGCTACAATAATATCAGGTCGTACTTCATACACGCTGAACATCCACAGAATGCCAACATCAATATATTAAATATGAAAGAGTCAGCTGTGGAATTTCCACAGGTCCTGCTAGTTAATATTAAGTTGGGTGATAACAATTATTTCATTTAAAAATTTCTTACTTGAAAAAAAAAAAAAAAGGAAACCGGCAAGAACATGATATTTACTCAAATGTTTCAATGCATTTGACAGTAACTTTTTAAGTGAAATTTTTAGTCGTCTGCCTTGAATGATTTTGAACAAAAAAAGAAAAAAAAACATTGAAATTTAATCGTTTGCTGATGAAAGCATTTATTGGTGAATATGAAAAAATACACAAGTGTAAAAATTTCCGCATTTTAATATATACCAGCAGGACACCCGGCATTGCCCGGTCTTAAAATACGTTTAAATATAATATTTTGATTAATGCATATGTCGTACTTATATGTAGTAATGATTTAAAAAGTTAAAAAAACAAAATGACTCTCGCGTCACCACCGAAATCGAAACCAAAACGTTTGCTTACGATTTACGTTTTCCTTTGACGTTAATGTTTGAGCTATGACGCCATGTATGGTGCAAAGCTAAAAATCAAAACATGAACCAATAGCTATTACGTTACGCATGCATATTCATAATGCCGTGTTTCAACCTTCATCTCGTAAATTCGATTTTCTTAATTTTCACACTTTTGCACCCTGCAAAATTTTCCCTGCTACAATCCAAATATAAAGTTTCGCATGGATTCGAATACCCTATATATTAACTTTCATGTCTGTAGACCAAAAACTGACAGAGGAGTTTGGTAGGCAAAATTGTTTAAACAAATATATGTACACATACATAAATATATATAGAAAGCGGATTGTGTTTACTTGAACCTTTTTACGCAAATATTACACAAGTATAAATCATGTAGAATATCTGCATAAATACATGGTGACCCCAAAAAACGGGCCCCAACTCTAATTAGGACCCGTTTCTTAGTGTTTTGTCCGAACGAAATTTAACACAGTATTCTTTGTCCCAGCTCCCACTGGGGTCTTGGTGTATTGGTGTACTCACGGTCGTTGGTTCTGCCATGTCCTGTGTAATAAGGGCAATCGGTGAATAAATAATGGAGATATCACGTTTTTTGTGTGTCACCCTGTATAATTACACGAAATAGTTAACTAAAGATGATCATCGCATAAGAAAACCGAAGAAACTAATAGGGAATTATTAATTATAATGAACGTTTAAAAGAATATGCAAATTAGCTAGATCTTTGCAGAGTAATACAATTCCACGAACCATATATAACAAAGTTTTTTGTTTTTAAATACTTAGAAAAAAAAACGTTTTTATTATGAATATCAATACACATACAAAACAAGTTTATAGAAGTATATATATATATATATATATATATATATATATATATATATATATATATAGAGAGAGAGAGAGAGAGAGAGAGACTTATATGTAATATACTAAGTTCGTGTAATTCAATAAGTTTTCATATACCAATGAGTTTTAAGCCAGAAAGAGTTGACTTAAGGAGTAAGCTACAAAATTATCATATTTCATAATTGAGCATTTATATACTGTGGAAGCAAAATCAAGACTTCAAACAGGGTGTTGATGGCAACAAAAAATGTATTCCATTTTACGTTACAATTGTTTCCATGTCCAGTCGAACAATTTCAAACATTATACCGTTTGAAAATTTTCCAAAACCAGCATTTCTTCAGACTTTATGAATAAACACATTTTTGACAATTTTCTTGTCTATCTGGTAAGTAAAGACCAACCACTGACTTGGTTGGTCATTACTTACTAAAGGAGATAGACAAGAAAATTCCAGGTTTAAATGAGGGACTTTACAGGGATGACGCACTTTTCGTAGTTAATTCTAGCGATCGTATTTCGGAAAGATCAAGAAAAAACATCAGAAATTTTTAAAAGGAATTTGGATTAGAGATAACAATGGACAGCAATTACAAGATAGTTAACTTTCTGGACGTTACCCTCAGCTTAAACGATAATACATACGAACCATATCACAAACCTAACCAGAAAGCTTTCTACAAAGATTACCGATCGAACCATCCGAAATGCATGAAGAAAGCGCTGATTCCCAACATTTCTAAAAGAGTTTCAGAACTTTCTAAAAATGAGAGTCTTTTTGAAAAAAAACAAGGAATACTACAATTATGCCCTTAGGAGATCGGGATACAACGGAAAAATCGAATATAATAGTACCAATAATAGTAACTACAAACCTAGCTGCGTAATCTCGTATAACATGGCAATGAAAGCTAGAAAAAACCCAAAGATCAATAAGGGAAACGTTGAAAATGATGAAAAGAATAAGAACGGTGGGGGAAATAATAACAGCAGAACAGGTACGGATGAGGGTGGTACCATTAATTAGAGAAATAGACGCAAGAGACAGGTTTGGTTCAATCCACCATTCAGTGAGCATATAAAAAATAATATACCTAGGGAATTCTATAGAATAATAGACCAAAACTTCCCCCCGGATAATAAATTAAGCAAAATAATAAATAGAAACTCTGTAAATTATCTTTTTCAACGTCAAGAAACTTAACTAACACTATAATCAGCTCCAACAATAGAAAAATCAGCAAAATAAGGAACAATAACGAATTAGCATCAAACGAAAGTATCCTAAACAGAAAATGTAATTGCAGAATACCTAGAAATTGTCCGTTGGATGGGAAATGTCTAACCTCGGAAACAGTGTATAAATGGGAGATAAAAACCGACAACACTAAGAGCCACTGGGAGCCACGTGAACAGTGTTTAAGGACAGATATAGAAACCACGTAGTATCATTTAAAAAGGAACCTAAGATAAACACTAATAGGGATGGCGTAAACGATAGCAGGGGGTGGGTGGGTACAAAAATCAGCATTAAAAATAAAAACAAAAAGAGGAATACAACTGCATTAGGTGATTGGGTTAGGGAACTTAACAGAAATAATGAAAATTTTGAATTAAAATGGTCAGTAGTAGACAGGGGGAGGGGTACAGCCCCGGAAAATCAAAAAGGTGCAATCTATGTTTCTTGGAAGTCTTCCACATAGTGAATTCCAAAGAGGAAATTTTGAACAAAAGACTAGATGCCATACAGGGATGTCTTCACAGGAATAGGTTTCTGCTATCACGCCTTAAATGTAACTGAGGTATAACTTTTTACAACAATAAGAATCATCGGATACTAGGATTAAATTTTAATGTAGAGTTAAATAGCTACAATTGTTATAATCTAAATGAAGGATCCAAATCTAACATGCGAATATAGTTTCTATTATTCTAAACTGGGTAATAAATATAAATAAAGTATAAAGCTCATCTAAAAATGGAATTTTTCTCCATAACGGTAAGCATTTTTGTATTCAGTTGTAGCAGTATTGACGGTGAAATAAGTGATACCCTCTTCAAATTAATAAAACAACTTAACAATTAAACTATTTTTTTATTAAAAATTAAATTAGCAATATTGGGGGCTGAAAATTAGTTTAATTGATTTTGTCATCTGACATCTTAAGTTTGTAGAATCCATGCTGATTTACTTATTTTCTTACTTCACTCCCTGTTCTAAATGTTTTTACCCATAAATGCAGGAGTAGACATCTTCTCATCGGAGTGAACCACATTTGTAGCTATTGGGTGGTTTTGCTGTCAGAATAATAATTAGTAGATATACAATGTTTTATTTAGATACCCAAGAATACAACACACGAATTATAAGACATGAGCAGCATAAGTGATTAATATCAGATGTGGGTTAAACCCATGGGTAAAAACCAATTTTTTAAGATTTAAAACATAATTTATATCCTTAATTTGTTAAATAAGCCATCGTAGCACGTTCTGGATCTGTCTGATTAAATTAATTATTAAATCATAGACGCCTTCTAGTAATCAATAAACCGAAAACATCAAACGGCTGAATTATCTCCCTTTAACTGTCATAGGAAATAAAAATCGACTCAGTTTCCAACAGAATTAACTAGTAGCAATTAACAACATAATTGGATTATCCCCCTTCATAATTGTCTTAAGAAACGATATGAAAACATTCAAGTAGAATGACAATAAATTTTAAAACATTAAATAATAATAAATAGATTAGAAAACCTCACTCGAAATATTGTACAAGGAATTATATATACAATACAGCCTTTTCATTCATTCTCATATCCAATTAAACTTTAAACCTAAAATGGTCTATCTAAGTACTACAATAACGATAATCTGTAAACATTACTTGCCACTAATACGAAACTAAAATTAACCGTAACGTTATTGCAAGGTTGTTACGATCATACTATAAATATAGAAATAAAAATTAAAAACTCTTTTTATAAAAAAATAATTATTGGAAAATAAAGAAACAGCGAGATCTAATTTAGGAACTCAACAAATGGGATATATATACATATATTTTAAATGGCTTAGGGTTTTCTGTGAAAACTTCTCATGACTGTTCTTAAATAAAGATACGAAAATTAGGCGATATATTAATATTTAAATGGGATTCTCCGTAACTACAGCAAAGGTAAATGTTTCTCACATGCTTTTCCCGTTAAGGGAATTTTCCTTTTTCCTTTCTCTTCAAAAATGCTCTATTGTCAAAAGTGTGTTTATTCATAAAGTCTGAAGAAATGCTGGTTTTGGAAAATTTTCAAACGATATAATGTTTGAAATTGTTCGACTGAACATGGAAACAATTGTAACGTAAAATGAAATACACTTTTTGTTGCCATCAACACCCTGTTTTGAAGTCTTGATTTTGCTCCACAGTATATATATATATATATATATATATATATATATATATATATATATATATACAAAAGTGAACGTGTCTGTGTGTGTGTTTCTGTGTGTGTCTATGTGTATGTCTGTGTCTGCAATAACTCTGTCAGTTTTTAGTCTACAGACTCGAAATTTGATATACAGGGTACTGAGATTTGGGAAAATCTTTGTAATCGGTTTTTGGCCAGAAATTTGGTGATTAAGGGGCCAAAGTTCAACGATTTTATCTTTGAGAACTCTACCCAACTCCTCCGACAATTTTGGGTCTACGAACTTGAAATTATAGGTATAGGTTCCTTGGACATGGGTCTAACTTAATAACTTGATTTGAGCCCAAAACAATAAATGTTCAGGGGTTATAATAGGGGTCAAAGTTTTAAAAAATTGACCTCTGCAGTCTCTTCCAAATTACTCAGACAATTTCTGGTCTAAATATTTGAAATGTTACATAAAAGGTATTCAGAGATAGGGCAAGATTTTTCATTAATATCTTCCCCTTCAACTAGGCACTTTTCTACAGGGGGGTCACTTTTTTCGCCGATATTTTTTAAAGTTATCCTTTCCTTTAGATTGTCTAGCCTTAATTTTAAAAAAATGTCGTTTCCGGTTTGGCGGTGGTTGTAAGAGCATAGACGTTAGGTTTTACTCTGTTCTTTTCCTCCTTTGCGGTACGGGTTCGAGCTTGCCTTCCTACTACCACTTTTTTTTTGCTCAACATACACATCCAAACACCCGGGCAACGCCGGGCTGAAATGCAAGTATATATATAAGTGTGGAAATGTGTCTGTGTGTACATTTCCTTACTAAACTACTCTGTAAATTTTCATTCTACAGACTTGAGATTTGACATAAGGGGCATTTATTGAGATTTGGGAAAATTTTTTAATCGGTTTTCGGCCAGAAATTTGATAGATGCAGGTTACTTGGGCATGGATCAAACTTTTTAATTTAATTTGAGCCCAAAACAATAAATGTTAAGGGGTTAAAATTAAAAAAAAAATTGACCTCTGCGGTCTCTACCAAATTACTCAGCCATTTTTTGGTCTAAACACTAAATTTTACATAAAGTCTATTCAGACATAGGGCAAGCTTTTTAATCGTTTTTCCGCCGAAAATTTGACTGCCAAAAGTCAAAGTTCAAAAGATTTGACCTTTGCCGTCTCTATCAAACTATTCAGCCAGTTTTGGGTCTAAACATTTGCAAATTTACATAAAAGATATTCTAAAATACAGCAAGCTTTTTAATCAGTTTTTGGGTGAAAATTTGGCCGCCAAAAAGGTTAAAGTGTCGACCTCTACCAAACTCCTCCGCCAATTTTGGGTCTAAACACTTGAAATTTTAAAAGTAGGTTGCCTGGATATGAGTCAAACTTTTTAATATATATATATATATATATATATATATATATATATATATATATATATATATATATATATACAAATGAACATAAAGTTATGAACAGTACATAGGATGTATATATATATATATATATATATATATATATATATATATATATATATATATATATATATATACCAGCAGTTCAGCCCGGGTTTTCTCAGGCCCTATATACTGTTTATAACTTCATGTGCATATCTATATTTATATATTAAAAAGTTTGACTCATGTCCAGGTAATCTACATCCAAAATTTCAAGTGTTTAGACCCAAAATTGGCGGAGGAGTTGGGTAGAGATTGCAAAGGTCAACTCTTTCAACTTTGGCAGCCAAATTATATTAAAACTCTTTCAACTTTGACCCCCTTGACAGCCAAATTATATATATATATATATATATATATATATATATATATATATATATATATATATATATATATATATATATATATATAGTCCAGTTGTTTGGACTGTGACTATTTCTTTGTTAACATTTACTATTACATATGAACAAATATGGATGTCAACATTTTCCTTTATTTTAATAAACTTTTAGTTCGTTGATATATCAGCTAATTTGTTCTTTTCATTTACTTATTTATTTGTTAACCGAGAAAAAAAGTGTAGATATGAAAACATTTACAAATTTTGTTCACGTGTGCCTCCTTATCTGCTAACATACTGTGAAGAAAAAAAAAGCGATAATGAACGACCAAATTCCATCATCTGAAACCACCAAGGCTATATATTCTTCAAAATACAAAAAAGGTAGTAGTGAACGATGGTCCTCTCAACACAATCAGCTAATTTTACATAAATGTTCGTGCTGGAAATTCGAGTATTCATACGAGGAATAAAGCGCTCCTAAAATTGGCATAATGCACATTAAGGTGATCACGAATAAACGGAATGATTTGTTAGTAGTTCGATTTACTAAAACTTGCATTTTCCGACTCGCGTAGTGATACACGGGCGATTAGAACACTGGGCGCATTTCAACCACATTTGCTCAAGTTTATTTGGCGTCGTTTAGAAACAGCCCCTCAAGACTTTTGACGCAACCATGCCTTATGTTCTGCGTTGATGAAGCTGTTGATGAATAATATTGATATAATTGTTTATATTTTTAATGGAATCTGGTGAATCTCTACTCTTCTTCATCTCAATCAAGACCCGTAGATGAATACAGATGTAGCGACCCTATTGCACGAATGGCGATCTCCGACAGCCATTTATTCGCTCATGGCCTCTACAAACGGAGCTATTCCTAAATATCTGTTAGTAGTACTCCACGAAAGACTTTCAGCATCCTTAGATATGCTCATTCTATCTGCAATTAACCTTAAAATATTAACAATTCATTACTAACAAAGTATACTTGCATCACGTATACCTTTTCTTGGTATGTGTTCTAAATTATCCATGTCGATAAGTTAACAAATACAACCCCCGATTACCGAATATGGCATAGCTGTGTATTCTTCTAAAAATTGATCTATTAATAAGTATGTGAATAACTAGCAAAATTTATGCACTCATATATGAGCATATGTTTGCAAGTTAATTGTATTGTGCAAGTATTTTGATGATTATACCTCCGTTCTAAGAAGCCGTGCTCCATAGCGACACACCACGCATATGGGGAGAGGGAGTTCCTGTAACACGATGGAAGATCGAGCAAATTTAGATTTTTTTTTTTTATCCCTGGTCAAGTGCTTGTAATTAAAGAGATGGTGGCTGCTTGAGTAGGCGGTTCTGTATTGAAAATTTCCCGTGAAATCAGTGAAAACTTTGTGAGTCAGACGTAAATAAACGACTACAAAGATGAAATGAAAGGAAACTGCATTCAATAGATTTGTAAAAGTGATAAGTCTCTTTGTTTAATTCTATTTTGCTTTTATTTTCATTCTCATTCACTTCCTACGCCGGAGTGTAGAATTTGACAAATCAATGCAAGTTTTATCTTTTATAAGTTCAACCACAAGCTATTTTCGGGCATTGTTTTACTAATTAAAGGAAAAGTGCGCTTGAGTAACAATATAATAAAACCGTTTCGTTTGGAGAGAGCTATAGTGATGCAATTGCGTGGCTAAAAAGTTAGTAAAGTTACAGAATATACACAAGATTTAGTCATGTTTATTCCTCAATTCTGCAAGAATATAATTTGGATCCTTTTCTAGAGATGAACGAAGAAGGCGAGCGAGGCACTCATGAAAGTAAAATTAAAAGAGGCGTTTATGAAAATATCGGTTCGGTTGATTATGAAGCTACGAAAATTACTTTTGACTGGCAGTCTATTGACTACTATGCTAATATATGATATGCTAATATATGATATGCTAATATATGATATGCTAACATATGATATGCTAATAGTTTAGCTGGACTGATTCGTGGAAAGAACCGTCAAAATCATATTTGGGAAGATATGCACAGAGACGTCAGTTGTTAAAACCACAAAATATATATAGCTTAACATATAAAATACAATGCAGTACAATAATATATATAGCTTAACATATAAAATACAATGCAGTACAATAATATATATAGCTTAACATATAAAATACAATGCAGTACAATAATATATATAGCTTAACATATAAAATACAATGCAGTACAATAATATATATAGCTTAACATATAAAATACAATGCAGTACAATAATTCAACTTCAGCAAAAAAAAAAAGTCAAAATAATTTTTTTTTAAACAAGCAAAATTGTTAATATTTTTTCCATTCTGAATGTTTAACGTATCTTTTTAAAAATATTTTTAATATCTAATTCACACGATAACCACGAAAAAACAGACAAAAATAGTTTGTCCTTCGTTGTTACTATGTGAATTTTATTTCCTTTTTTATCTTCATGTGTTTATAAGTTGATCCGTTTATTTTACTTAAATCTTTCCTCTTCAGTTTGCCTTACTTTTTGTTTATTTGTTTGAATAATTTCAGTTTCCAATTTTTGTCACATTAGACAAAGGATCTTAGCATCATTTTTATTCTTTTAATTTAGCGCTGTAGATCGGAGCATTATTTTTTAAATAGATGTTTATATCGATGGTTCTTGCTCCTACTTCGTCCAAGATTTGTGACCGATTTGTATGATCATGAAGTTTGTCCACCATTCTCCAACTTCACTTGGGCTGATCGGGATGTTAATTAGGTTTTTGTTGTAGTTGTGTCACTATTATAACGATAGTTTGAATATTGACCCTGGAGGAATGTTGTTTATTGTGAATAATGCTACATTATTATGGTTTTCGTTTACTCGTATTAATGCTTCTTTGACGCGGAATAAAAACGAAACTGTTTGTTTATTACTCTGGAATAGAGCACATTTGCCCAATTGTAAATATATGCAAGTATAGCGAAAGCCAACTTTCACTGGACAGTATCTAATTTCAACTCCCATCATTCATATAATGTAAATAAAAGACTCTTCCGTTCGAACGAAAGCAATATATGTACAGAATCGTTCAGACAGCATGACTCGACGAAATCTGAACAAAACACCTAAAAGGACACCAACCAAAAACTCACCACAGTTGGCATGCCATACGTGATGAATTCTAGAAAAAGAAATGGAAGAATATGTAATCCATACCAGAACAATATTCAGGAGCGACTTGGCTTTCTGGAAGCGTCTTGTTCAAGTCAAGTCCTATACGAAAAAAAAAATCATAACTAAGAACTGTGTATATGAGATTTAATATAAATGCGAAAATCTATACAAAGGTGAGACATGCCGTCCACCAAAAGTAAGGTTAGAAGAACACCAAAAAGCCGTAATACATGGAGAGATTGCAAAGTCGGGTATGACTGGCCATATATGAAGGAGAAGGAGAAACAATCTGCCCTTATGGGACGAAGTAAAATTTATAAGCAGAGAATAACAGTGAAGATTAAGACAATAGATAGAAGCAACGCATTATGCTGAGTGACGATCATCTACCAAGTAGACCTAGTATAGAATTTAACACAGTATGGCAACCATTAATTATAAATAATAGATAATCTAATGTATAAACTCACTATGTCTGTGTGTTTGTCCGTCTCCATTTTTTTTTTCAAACTGTATCTCCTCCAAAGCGCAAGGTCGCAGAGCGGCGCAAGGCAGGTCAAATGATTGCATTTTTAAAATCCGTTCTTTTATGATTAAAAATAGCCGGTAAACTAGCTTCTAAATTGAAAATAAAAATGGAAAATTGGAACTTGGCAAGCATAAGTCGACAAAGTGTTCTTGTATATATATATATATATATATATATATATATATATATATATATATAAATATATATATATATATATATACACTGTGTGTGCAAAATCAAGACTTCAAGACAAGGTGTTGATGATAACAAAAAGTGTATTTCATTTAACATTACAATTGTTTCAATATATATATATATATATATATATATATATATATATATATATATATATATATATATATATGTGTGTGCATTTTTTTATGTCACATATGTGTACTTTAATGTAGGACTAAAGTGGGATTAAAAGTCCCCTACGTACACACTGACGCACAACGCTTAACTGATCGCAAACTCCTGGCAAGAAGTAGCAATCATATATATATATATATATATATATATATATATATATATATATATATATATATATATATATATATATATATATATATATATATATATATGTTATACCGGCCTTCCTTGAACAGAGGAATTTACACCGATTAGCACTATAAATAGCGCTAGTAATTCCAACACCGGTGAAAGAGATACGACTGGACTTCAACTGCTAGCCGAGTGCCCAGCAGATATACACGCTTTCCTATCTTTGTACATTATTGTTAATACACTTGTTCCTTAACCGAACCTCGACTTGATTGTTCTTATTTTCACTGTTGTTCCACGACACAACAGATTGGCGACAAGGAATCGAAACGACTGTCACTGCAGAGAATCACCAAAAGTGATTGAATAAAGATGCGTAAAATTTTTATGGCAGAACACCTTCGCCATTTCAACAGATATTTGGATACGCAAAGATTAACAGCGAATTAATTGCTACAATAGTAATTTGGCGACGGGAAAATACTTGCTACCAAAATCTACAGCGAAAAACGCGAATGTTGTCAATTATTTAATAATTGAATACACTTACCAAGAGTTTTTTAGGAAGGGGAAATGGGCTAGTTTTTTCTTCACCAGACGTCATTTTTCCTACGGTAAGAATTTTCTTCTGCAAAGTTAAATGCCCAAAACCAACTAGCAAATACCGTGTAAGCTTATCGTTATTTCGATAACATCTGGGATTTGAAAAAACAAAAAAACAAAAAAAAAGCAAAAAACAAAAAAAACACCTTTTACTTTGTCAAGAGAAAAAGAGACAGACCGTGAAAAATAATTATTCGCGTAACGTCATTTGTGCTTAGCAAACACGTAAAGAATCAAGTCATTTTTTGCAAAAGGCAAAGAGGGTAAAAAAAAAAAAAAACAACTAAAAGTTTCCCATACGAATCCATCAGATATTTAAAGCGACGGATTTTATTTCTGCTACGTAAAAACGCATGCAAATAAAAAAACAATGTTAAACAAATGTTATTTCGCTGGTTTGTTTCTAGTAAGACTAGAAAGATAGCGTTCAACAAATTAAGTTACAAAAGGACTGCTAAACTGTTGTTCTTCAAACAAAAGAATTGGGAAAGAAAACTTGGTTGATTTTTTTTTTACCAAGGAATATTTCTTTAATACAAGAGTAAATTATAAATTGAATTCGTATGATGGATGCGAAATTCAAAGATTCACTGTTGGAATTGTTCCAATTCCAGGCAGAGCAAAATTTTGCATTGCAAAAGCAGCAAATTCAACAACAAGTAGAAAGAGAACAGAGATTTAAACAAGCATTTGAAGAAAAAATGCTTCAACAACAGAAACGCTTCGAGGAAATATTGATGAAAACACAGGAGGAACAAAGAAAAATTCTGGAGGCGACACAGTTAACTAAAGCGACGATAATCATAACGCATTTTCTCAAACAGCTGTGTGGGCCGCTATTGAAAATTTCAATTATAATCCAGAAGACGATGTCACTTTCGTCTAGTACTATAGACGATATGAGGATATTTTTTTATATCGGATTGTAGTACCTGGTCAGACGCGAAAAAAGTTAGGCTGTTGCTAAGGAAATTGGGAACAGCCGAGCATACAAAGTTCGTGAATTTTATTCTCAAAAAAGACCAGTGAGTTGGGCTTCCAAGAAACAGTTACGCTACTTACAAAACGTTTTTCTTCAAAAACGTCTCTTTTCCATAGGCGATATAAATGTATAGATGTTACTAGAAGAGAGGAAGACGACTACACTACTTATGCAAGTATAGTGAACAAGCATTGCGACAATTTTAAACTGGAGGAATTATCATCAGATAATTTTAAATGTTTAATATTTGTGCAAGGGCTGGTCTTAAATAAAGACACTGAAATCAGGCGTCGTGTTTTAAATAAACTCGAAAACGAATCGAATTTAAAACTACAAAACTTAGTGAAAGTCTGTGAACGGTTTATTGCGTTGAAACAAGACAGTCGTGACATAGAGGAAAGCGAAGTGTCGCATATTAAAGAGATCCATCAAAAGAAAAATTCGACTTCAAAAAATAACCAGAGAAAGAAACGGGGAAAAGATCCACCTTGACCATGTTGGAGGTGTGGAAATAAACATTGGTACAATGAGTGTCCCTACAAATTCAAACAATGTGACAACTGCCACCAGAAAGGGCATAAAGCATCGCATTGGAGAAAAAAAAGAAAGACATCCATTAAACTTATGAAAATTGAACAAAATATGCGGAAATATGTACAGGACAAAATGTTTAAAAAGAAAGTAAGGCTACAGTTTCATAGTGAGTCTGACATTTTCATTATTAATGTACAGACATGGAAGAGGCTTGGGAGACCCACTATGATTAAATCACATAAAACCGCGAGAAGCGTCAGTGGCGAAAAAATTACCTTCGAAGGAGAATTATTAACGAATATTTTTTTCCAGAACAAGGCCGAAAAAGTAAGAGGTTTTCTCATGCAAAAATCAAACAACCTCTTTGAAACTGATCTGTTCGAAAAGTTTAGACTATGGAATCTGCTTTTAAGCTCATTTTGCCAAAAGGTTGAGGATTTGAATGTGGAGGCAGAAAAACTTAAGAGGGAGTTAAAAGAGAATTTCCCAGACATATTTTTAGGCGGTTTGGGAAGGGGTACAAAAGCAGTAGCAAAATTTGACGTAAAAGTAAATGAACAGCCAGTGTTCAGAAAGAAAAGAAATGTTCCATACGCCGCATAGAACAGATAGACTCCAAAACATGGGTGTCATCGGAAAAATTGATCATAGTGAGTGGGTTGCACTAACGGTTTATATCAAAAAGAAGAGTAAGGAGAGTCAGGTTTGCGCCGACTTCGCGACAGGCTTAAACAGGACATTACAAGATTACTATTATCCTCTTCCGAGACCTGAAGAGATATTTGCGAAATTGAGTGGAGGGAAATATTTTCTAAAATCAACCTCAGGGAGGCGTACTTACAAGTTCCAGTCAATGAGGAGTGTTCAAAGCTGCTATGTATTTATACCCATAAGGGATTGTACAAGTTTAACAGACTTCCTTTTGGGGTCACAGTCGCCCCTGCGATTTTTCAGCAAATTATGGACATTATGTTAAATGGGTTAGATTTCGCTGTAGGGTACCTGGTCGATGTGTTAATGAAAAGCGCTAGCAAAGAACAACACAAAGCTGATGTAAACCAAGTATTCAAAAGGATCCAGGATTATGGATTTAAAGTAAAACAGGAAAAATGTACATTTTTCATGGAGAAAATAAAATACTTGGGGGAAATCATCGATAAACAAAGAAGGCCGGATCCAGATAGATCGAGTGCAATAAAGAATATGCTTGCTCCAGAAAATATTGCGTCTTTACAAAGTTTCTTAGGTTTGGCAAATTACTACAATGTATTTGTGCCAAATATGTATAAACTAAGGTCGCCTTTAAATGAACTGTTAAGGAAAGACCAAAAATGGGTCTGGACGCAAGAGTGCGAAGAAGCCTTTCGGGAAATTAAAGAGACTTTAACGTCTGACTTGTTTCTGGCACATTATAATCCCAAGCGTGAAATTATAGTTGCAAGCGATGCCAGTTCCTATGGCATAGGAGCATGCATTTTACACAAAATGGATGATGGAAAAGTGAAACCCATAGCACATTTATCCTGATCACTTTTGCCAGCTGAAAAGAACTACTTAAAAATTGAAAAAGTGGCGCTAAGCATTATATTTGCAGTAAAGAAATTTCATCGTTTCCTGTACGGTAGGTAATTTCTGTTACAAACAGACCACAAACCGATTTTCTGATCGAAAAAAGGAACAACCACAACATACGGCGAATAGACTCCAAAGATGGGGTACCATACTTCTGAATTACAATTTTCAAATGGAGTATGTACCATCTAAAAAATTTGGTCATGCAGACGGGTTATCGAGGTTAATACCTAAGCAGACAGAACCATTGAAGGATATGGTAATAGCAGCCATTCAAGCGGAAGTTGAAGTAAAAAATACGTTATGTGACACAATAAGAGAGCTTCCAGTAACGCTTGATGAGATTAAGAGTAAGGCAGAGGTGGACGAATTTATTATACGCACGAAAGAAAGGATCAACAATAACGAACTGGATGAAGAAATTTATTCAATTTACGATAACGTCCTGCTATATAGCATTACAGAAAGAATGCTCAAGGAATTCCATGTAGGACATGTAGGACGTCCTGCTATATAGCATTACAGAAAGAATGCTCAAGGAATTCCATGTAGGACATCCAGGTATATCAAGAATGAAAAGCCTTATGCGCTCTTTCGTTTATTGGCCAAACATGGATAAGAATATAGAAGGAAAATCAGGGAGTGTAGAGGATGCGCATTAGCTATGAAAGCTCCTCTGACTCAATTCGGATCGTGGGCAAAACCGAACCGACCTTGGTCTAGAAGTCATTTAAATTTTGCAGGACCCCTAGATGGGTTCTACTATCTCATTGTTGTAGACAGCCTATCTAAATGGCCGGAAGTATTAAAATGTAAGAATCCCACATCCGAGGTAACTATCAACTTCCTGTATGTACTATTCGCTATGTTTGGAATAGTAGACTGTATTGTTAAAGACAATGGAACGCAACTTACGTCTACGGAATTTAAACATTTTTGTGAGGATCATCTAATCGAGCATATAACCATTCTGCCCTACCACCCAAGAACTAATAGACAAGCAGAGAAATGCGTTGACACATTCAAGAGAGCTCTGAAAAAAGCTAGTGGATCGCCGACGGATAAATCAATACAACAGTTTTTACAAGTCTACAGAGTCAGTTCGAATGCAAAGATTAAAATGTCGAAGACACCTGCTGAGGTTATGTTCGGACGCAAGGTTAGATCGATTTTTCGCAAGTTCTTACCAAACCAGGATGGGCCAAACCTAAAAAAAAACAAAACAAAAAAAACGATAAAAAACGGTCTTCTACAAGATTCACAAAAATAATAAGACATTCTGGGAGTCCGGCATTATTGAGAAACAAATAGGCAACATGGTCTACATGATTAAGGGACCAGACTTCCTGCACAAACGTCAAACTAACCAAATTCGGAAAAAATACTCGAACAGTGAGGTGACCAGATAGCCCTAGGAGGACTGACTACTGTCTTTGTCAATTTTCAGTCTACAGACTCGAAATTTGATACACAGGGTACTGAGATTTGGGAAAATCTTCGTAATCCGTTTTCGGCTAGAAATTTGGCTGTTAAGGTGTGAAAGTTCAACGATTTGACCTTTGAGAACTCTACCAAACTCCTCTGCCAATTTTTGGGCATAAACACTTGAAATTTTAGAGATAGGTTCCGTGAACATGGATCTAACTTAATATTGATTTGAGCCCAAAACAACAATTTTTAACGGACCATAATAGGGGTCAAAATTAAAAAAAAATTGACCGCTTCGGTCTCTACCAAATTACTCAGACAATTTCTCGTCTAAACATTTGAATTTTACATAAAGGGTATTCAGAGATAGAGCAAGTTTCTTAATCGATTTGGGTCGAAAATTTCTTAATTACCAATGTATAAATGTATGTATGTATGTTTGCATGTCTACCTAAAACTTTCGACAGAGGCAACGGATTTTACCAAAGTCAGTATCGTTTTGAAGATCGGCTTTTCAGACGATAGATATCGAAAAAAGTGGCTAAAAACATTGATATCTTCACCTTAAGCTGGGCACTTTTCTACAGGGGGGCGCTTTTTTGCCGATATTTTTTAGAGTAATCCTCTCCTTTCGATTGTCCAGACTTAATTACAACCTACATTACTTCCGGTTTGACGGTGGTCGTAACAGTAAAGAAGTTAAGTTTTTCTCCGTTCCTTTGCTCCTTTGCGGTACAGGTGTCTGCCTTCCTACTACAACTTTTTTTTTGTTGCTCAATATACACCTCCAAACACTTGAACAACGCCGAGCACCCCCCATGCTAATATCTATCTATCAATCTATCTATCTATCTATCTATCTATCTATCTATCTATATATATATATATATATATAAGTGAACATGTGTGTGTGTGTCTGTCTGTCGGTATGTGTACATTTCCCTACGCAATAACTCGGTCAATTTTTTAGTCTGCAGACTCGAAATTTGATATACTGGGTACTGAGATTTGGGAAAATCTTTGTAATCGGTTTTCAGCCAGAAATTTGGCTGTTAAGGGGTCAAAGTATAACGATTTTACTTTCGAAAACTCTACCAAACTCCTCCGACAATTTAGAGTCTAAACACTTGAAATTTTAGATATAGGTTCCTTGGACATGGATCTAACTTAATAACTTGATTTGAGTCCCAAACAATAAATGTTAAGGGGTCATAATAGGGGTCAAAGTTAAAAAAAAATGACTGCTGATTTTATGTAGTGTTTTGCTGGACTATAGCTTTGTATATTTTTCGACAAGATTCTTGTAGCGGGCAAAAATACATTTAGTATTAGTAATACATGTTGGGTTTGTTACGTGGAGGTTCGGATGTTTCATTAATTTTTTATGGTCTTTATTATTAGTATCAAGTTTGGTGTACAGAGGTGACTGTCAAGCTATTTCTTTGAAATATTTTAGAAAGTTGATTTATTCGGGGAAGTGTTTCTTTACTACTTTGAGAAATGCTTTGTCGATAGTGGTATGTGGTAGCAGCTCGTATCTCTTATTTTTTAATGCCTTGTTGCAGAGTCCTGTCATTGAAAATACTAACAGTAGAAGATTTTTCAGAGTTATTGGAACTTGGTTTTTAACTATCAATGGTAGTGATTTGTCGTATTTTTCCTTTGTTTAAATGTGAACTTCGTTACTATTATTTTGAATGCGTTGATCATTACTTTTTTGTGTTTGTCTATTGTGAGGGTGAGGATGGAGATGTGCTCTTTTATAAGAACTGGGCATATGTTGTTTTTCTATTGTTTTACGTAGATAGTATAATATATCTACTAATTATTAGAGTTGCCTGCCTATAGTAACGTCGCAAAAGCTATTGTATATTTTCATACAAAAAGAGTGGCCGTAGTATTGTAGAAGAGTAATACTTTTGTAGAAGTGATTAATATTTAATATGTTATGGTTTATACATTTTGCACGTCTTTTTTTCGGCTACTTAGAGTCAAATAGTAAAGGAGATGTTTTCTATTATTCGTCTATTGATTTGGATTCACCGGCTAATGTTAACACATACACAGGAAATCGGAGTCATCAAATCATCGCGTATGCACCCAAATATCACCCCAATCTGCGTGGGCAAAGACGGAGGTGGCATCACATGGCTCAAAGAGAGAAGGGAACAGCACGTATAGAAAATTAATAAAGAATTGACAATAAATTATAAGGTTAAGGGCCCCAACTGTCCGTAGTCTGGGGCGCCGTTTGTCGATAGAATAAGAGAAAGCAACGCCAACAATTAGTTCTTTCTTCAAATGTAAGGATGTTCTTTTTATTCTTCGGTTGTTGCAAGCAAGAATGCCTCCTCGCGGAGATGACCATGAATAAAATGCCTTAGTTACGGGAGGAGTAGTAGACATAAGAATTTGATTGTGCTGTTATGATTTTTATGTATTTTGTTTGATTGTGATTTACGATACATTGGATTGAACCTCCCTTCGAAGGGAGTATATTTAACTAGTCTGCATTCTGTCACTATTTTAATGTCTTTACTTATTTGTACCACTCTTAAACTAACTGACAGATCATTTGTGGAGTTTGAAACGCATTGCTATGCGTAATATGGGCTTCATTACTTTGATTTGGTTTTATGCAAAGAGAGTAAAGAGGGATGAAAACATTTTGTGAAATTTCAGATGTATTCGAATTTTTTTGTGAAATTTCAAATGTATTCGATTTTTGTGAAATTTCAGATATATTAGACATTTTATGAAATTTAATATGTAATCGACTTTTTGTAAAATTATAAATGCATTCGATTTTTTTTTTTTTGAAATTTCAGATATATTCGATTTTTTTGTGAAATTTCAGATATATTCGACTTTTTTGTGAAATTTTAGATATATTTGATTTTTTTGTGAACTTTCAGATATATTGGATTTTTTTGTGAACTTTCAGATATATTGGATTTTTTTGTGAACTTTCAGATATATTGGATTTTTTTGTGAACTTTCAGATATGTTCGACTTTTTGTGAACTTTCAGATATGTTTGACTTTTTGTGAACTTTCAGATATGTTTGACTTTTTGTGAACTTTCAGATATGTTCGATTTTTTGTGAACTTTCAGATATGTTCGACTTTTTGTGAACTTTCAGATATGTTCGACTTTTTGTGAACTTTCAGATATGTTCGATTTTTTGTGAACTTTCAGATATGTTCGACTTTTTGTGAACTTTCAGATATGTTTGACTTTTTGTGAACTTTCAGATATGTTCGATTTTTTGTGAACTTTCAGATATGTTCGACTTTTTGTGAACTTTCAGATATGTTTGACTTTTTGTGAACTTTCAGATATGTTTGACTTTTTGTGAACTTTCAGATATGTTCGATTTTTTGTGAACTTTCAGATATGTTTGACTTTTTGTGAACTTTCAGATATGTTCGACTTTTTGTGAACTTTCAGATATGTTTGACTTTTTGTGAAATTTCAGATATGTTCGATTTTTTGTGAACTTTCAGATATGTTCGACTTTTTGTGAACTTTCAGATATGTTTGACTTTTTGTGAACTTTCAGATATGTTTGACTTTTTGTGAACTTTCAGATATGTTCGATTTTTTGTGAACTTTCAGATATGTTTGACTTTTTGTGAACTTTCAGATATGTTCGACTTTTTGTGAACTTTCAGATATGTTTGACTTTTTGTGAAATTTCAGATATGTTCGATTTTTTGTGAACTTTCAGATATGTTCGACTTTTTGTTAACTTTCAGATATGTTTGACTTTTTGTGAACTTTCAGATATGTTCGACTTTTTGTGAACTTTCAGATATGTTTGACTTTTTGTGAACTTTCAGATATGTTTGACTTTTTGTGAACTTTCAGATATGTTCGATTTTTTGTGAACTTTCAGATATGTTCGACTTTTTGTGAACTTTCAGATATGTTCGACTTTTTGTGAACTTTCAGATATGTTCGACTTTTTGTGAACTTTCAGATATGTTTGACTTTTTGTGAACTTTCAGATATGTTTGACTTTTTGTGAAATTTCAGATATGTTCGATTTTTTGTGAACTTTCAGATATGTTCGACTTTTTGTGAACTTTCAGATATGTTTGACTTTTTGTGAACTTTCAGATATGTTCGACTTTTTGTGAACTTTCAGATATATTCGACTTTTTGTGAAATTTCAGATATATTCGACTTTTTGTGAAATTTCAGATATGTTCGACTTTTTGTGAACTTTCAGATGTGTTCGACTTTTTGTGAACTTTCAGATATGTTCGACTTTTTGTGAACTTTCAGATATGTTCGACTTTTTGTGAACTTTCAGATATGTTCGACTTTTTGTGAACTTTCAGATATGTTTGACTTTTTGTGAACTTTCAGATATGTTTGACTTTTTGTGAACTTTCAGATATGTTTGACTTTTTGTGAACTTTCAGATATGTTCGACTTTTTGTGAACTTTCAGATATGTTTGACTTTTTGTGAACTTTCAGATATGTTTGACTTTTTGTGAACTTTCAGATATGTTTGACTTTTTGTGAACTTTCAGATATGTTTGATTTTTTGTGAACTTTCAGATATGTTCGACTTTTTGTGAACTTTCAGATATGTTCGATTTTTTGTGAACTTTCAGATATGTTCGACTTTTTGTGAACTTTCAGATATGTTCGACTTTTTGTGAACTTTCAGATATGTTCGATTTTTTGTGAACTTTCAGATATGTTCGATTTTTTGTGAACTTTAAGATATGTTTGACTTTTTGTGAACTTTCAGATATGTTCGATTTTTTGTGAACTTTCAGATATGTTCGACTTTTTGTGAACTTTCAGATATGTTTGACTTTTTGTGAACTTTCAGATATGTTCGACTTTTTGTGAACTTTCAGATATGTTTGACTTTTTGTGAACTTTCAGATATGTTTGACTTTTTGTGAACTTTCAGATATGTTCGATTTTTTGTGAACTTTCAGATATGTTTGATTTTTTGTGAACTTTCAGATATGTTCGACTTTTTGTGAACTTTCAGATATGTTCGACTTTTTGTGAACTTTCAGATATGTTCGATTTTTTGTGAACTTTCAGATATGTTCGATTTTTTGTGAACTTTCAGATATGTTTGACTTTTTGTGAACTTTCAGATATGTTTGACTTTTTGTGAACTTTCAGATATGTTCGATTTTTTGTGAACTTTCAGATATGTTCGACTTTTTGTGAACTTTCAGATATGTTCGACTTTTTGTGAACTTTCAGATATGTTTGACTTTTTGTGAACTTTCAGATATGTTTGACTTTTTGTGAACTTTCAGATATGTTCGATTTTTTGTGAACTTTCAGATATGTTCGACTTTTTGTGAACTTTCAGATATGTTCGATTTTTTGTGAACTTTCAGATATGTTTGACTTTTTGTGAACTTTCAGATATGTTTGACTTTTTGTGAACTTTCAGATATGTTCGACTTTTTGTGAACTTTCAGATATGTTTGACTTTTTGTGAACTTTCAGATATGTTTGACTTTTTGTGAACTTTCAGATATGTTCGATTTTTTGTGAACTTTCAGATATGTTCGACTTTTTGTGAACTTTCAGATATGTTCGACTTTTTGTGAACTTTCAGATATGTTCGACTTTTTGTGAACTTTCAGATATGTTTGACTTTTTGTGAACTTTCAGTTATGTTAGACTTTTTGTGAACTTTCAGATATGTTTGACTTTTTGTGAACTTTCAGATATGTTTGACTTTTTGTGAACTTTCAGAAATGTTTGACTTTTTGTGAACTTTCAGATATGTTCGATTTTTTGTGAACTTTCAGATATGTTCGACTTTTTGTGAACTTTCAGATATGTTCGATTTTTTGTGAACTTTCAGATATGTTCGATTTTTTGTGAAATTTCAGATATGTTTGACTTTTTGTGAACTTTCAGATATGTTCGACTTTTTGTGAACTTTCAGATATGTTTGACTTTTTGTGAACTTTCAGATATGTTTGACTTTTTGTGAACTTTCAGATATGTTCGATTTTTTGTGAACTTTCAGATATGTTCGACTTTTTGTGAACTTTCAGATATGTTTGACTTTTTGTGAACTTTCAGATATGTTTGATTTTTTGTGAACTTTCAGATATGTTTGACTTTTTGTGAACTTTCAGATATGTTTGATTTTTTGTGAACTTTCAGATATGTTCGACTTTTTGTGAACTTTCAGATATGTTTGACTTTTTGTGAACTTTCAGATATGTTCGACTTTTTGTGAACTTTCAGATATGTTTGACTTTTTGTGAACTTTCAGATATGTTTGACTTTTTGTGAACTTTCAGATATGTTCGATTTTTTGTGAACTTTCAGATATGTTTGATTTTTTGTTAACTTTCAGATATGTTCGACTTTTTGTGAACTTTCAGATATGTTCGATTTTTTGTGAACTTTCAGATATGTTCGATTTTTTGTGAAATTTCAGATATGTTTGACTTTTTGTGAACTTTCAGATATGTTTGACTTTTTGTGAACTTTCAGATATGTTTGACTTTTTGTGAACTTTCAGATATGTTTGACTTTTTGTGAACTTTCAGATATGTTCGATTTTTTGTGAACTTTCAGATATGTTCGACTTTTTGTGAACTTTCAGATATGTTTGACTTTTTGTGAACTTTCAGATATGTTTGATTTTTTGTGAACTTTCAGATATGTTTGACTTTTTGTGAACTTTCAGATATGTTTGATTTTTTGTGAACTTTCAGATATGTTCGACTTTTTGTGAACTTTCAGATATGTTTGACTTTTTGTGAACTTTCAGATATGTTCGATTTTTTGTGAACTTTCAGATATGTTTGACTTTTTGTGAACTTTCAGATATGTTTGACTTTTTGTGAACTTTCAGATATGTTCGATTTTTTGTGAACTTTCAGATATGTTTGATTTTTTGTGAACTTTCAGATATGTTCGACTTTTTGTGAACTTTCAGATATGTTCGACTTTTTGTGAACTTTCAGATATGTTCGATTTTTTGTGAACTTTCAGATATGTTCGATTTTTTGTGAAATTTCAGATATGTTCGACTTTTTGTGAACTTTCAGATATGTTCGACTTTTTGTGAACTTTCAGATATGTTTGACTTTTTGTGAACTTTCAGATATGTTCGACTTTTTGTGAACTTTCAGATATGTTTGACTTTTTGTGAACTTTCAGATATGTTTGACTTTTTGTGAACTTTCAGATATGTTCGATTTTTTGTGAACTTTCAGATATGTTCGACTTTTTGTGAACTTTCAGATATGTTCGACTTTTTGTGAACTTTCAGATATGTTCGATTTTTTGTGAACTTTCAGATATGTTCGACTTTTTGTGAACTTTCAGATATGTTTGACTTTTTGTGAACTTTCAGATATGTTTGACTTTTTGTGAACTTTCAGATATGTTCGATTTTTTGTGAACTTTCAGATATGTTCGACTTTTTGTGAACTTTCAGATATGTTTGACTTTTTGTGAACTTTCAGATATGTTTGACTTTTTGTGAACTTTCAGATATGTTTGACTTTTTGTGAACTTTCAGATATGTTCGATTTTTTGTGAACTTTCAGATATGTTTGACTTTTTGTGAACTTTCAGATATGTTTGACTTTTTGTGAACTTTCAGATATGTTCGATTTTTTGTGAACTTTCAGATATGTTCGACTTTTTGTGAACTTTCAGATATATTCGACCTTTTGTGAACTTTCAGATATGTTTGACTTTTTGTGAACTTTCAGATATGTTTGACTTTTTGTGAACTTTCAGATATGTTTGACTTTTTGTGAACTTTCAGATATGTTCGATTTTTTGTGAACTTTCAGATATGTTCGACTTTTTGTGAACTTTCAGATATGTTTGACTTTTTGTGAACTTTCAGATATGTTCGACTTTTTGTGAACTTTCAGATATGTTTGATTTTTTGTGAAATTTCAGATATGTTCGACTTTTTGTGAACTTTCAGATATGTTCGACTTTTTGTGAAATTTCAGATATGTTCGACTTTTTGTGAACTTTCAGATATGTTCGACTTTTTGTGAACTTTCAGATATATTCGACTTTTTGTGAACTTTCAGATATGTTCGACTTTTTGTGAACTTTCAGATATGTTCGACTTTTTGTGAACTTTCAGATATATTCGACTTTTTGTGAAATTTCAGATATATTCGACTTTTTGTGAAATTTCAGATATATTCGACTTTTTGTGAACTTTCAGATATGTTCGACTTTTTGTGAACTTTCAGATATGTTTGACTTTTTGTGAACTTTCAGATATGTTTGACTTTTTGTGAACTTTCAGATATGTTTGACTTTTTGTGAACTTTCAGATATGTTTGATTTTTTGTGAACTTTCAGATATGTTCGACTTTTTGTGAACTTTCAGATATGTTCGATTTTTTGTGAACTTTCAGATATGTTCGACTTTTTGTGAACTTTCAGATATGTTCGACTTTTTGTGAACTTTCAGATATGTTCGATTTTTTGTGAACTTTCAGATATGTTCGATTTTTTGTGAACTTTCAGATATGTTTGACTTTTTGTGAACTTTCAGATATGTTCGATTTTTTGTGAACTTTCAGATATGTTCGACTTTTTGTGAACTTTCAGATATGTTTGACTTTTTGTGAACTTTCAGATATGTTCGACTTTTTGTGAACTTTCAGATATGTTTGACTTTTTGTGAACTTTCAGATATGTTCGATTTTTTGTGAACTTTCAGATATGTTTGATTTTTTGTGAACTTTCAGATATGTTCGACTTTTTGTGAACTTTCAGATATGTTCGACTTTTTGTGAACTTTCAGATATGTTCGATTTTTTGTGAACTTTCAGATATGTTCGATTTTTTGTGAACTGTCAGATATGTTTGACTTTTTGTGAACTTTCAGATATGTTCGACTTTTTGTGAACTTTCAGATATGTTCGATTTTTTGTGAACTTTCAGATATGTTCGACTTTTTGTGAACTTTCAGATATGTTCGACTTTTTGTGAACTTTCAGATATGTTTGACTTTTTGTGAACTTTCAGATATGTTTGACTTTTTGTGAACTTTCAGATATGTTCGATTTTTTGTGAACTTTCAGATATGTTCGACTTTTTGTGAACTTTCAGATATGTTCGATTTTTTGTGAACTTTCAGATATGTTTGATTTTTTGTGAAATTTCAGATATGTTTGACTTTTTGTGAACTTTCAGATATGTTCGACTTTTTGTGAACTTTCAGATATGTTTGACTTTTTGTGAACTTTCAGATATGTTTGACTTTTTGTGAACTTTCAGATATGTTCGATTTTTTGTGAACTTTCAGATATGTTCGACTTTTTGTGAACTTTCAGATATGTTCGATTTTTTGTGAACTTTCAGATATGTTCGATTTTTTGTGAACTTTCAGATATGTTTGACTTTTTGTGAACTTTCAGATATGTTTGACTTTTTGTGAACTTTCAGATATGTTCGATTTTTTGTGAACTTTCAGATATGTTTGACTTTTTGTGAACTTTCAGATATGTTTGACTTTTTGTGAACTTTCAGATATGTTTGACTTTTTGTGAACTTTCAGATATGTTCGATTTTTTGTGAACTTTCAGATATGTTCGACTTTTTGTGAACTTTCAGATATGTTTGACTTTTTGTGAACTTTCAGATATGTTCGACTTTTTGTGAAATTTCAGATATGTTCGATTTTTTGTGAACTTTCAGATATGTTCGACTTTTTGTGAACTTTCAGATATGTTCGACTTTTTGTGAACTTTCAGATATGTTCGACTTTTTGTGAACTTTCAGATATGTTTGACTTTTTGTGAACTTTCAGATATGTTCGACTTTTTGTGAACTTTCAGATATGTTTGACTTTTTGTGAACTTTCAGATATGTTTGACTTTTTGTGAACTTTCAGAAATGTTTGACTTTTTGTGAACTTTCAGATATGTTCGATTTTTTGTGAACTTTCAGATATGTTCGACTTTTTGTGAACTTTCAGATATGTTCGATTTTTTGTGAACTTTCAGATATGTTCGATTTTTTGTGAAATTTCAGATATGTTTGACTTTTTGTGAACTTTCAGATATGTTCGACTTTTTGTGAACTTTCAGATATGTTTGACTTTTTGTGAACTTTCAGATATGTTTGACTTTTTGTGAACTTTCAGATATGTTCGATTTTTTGTGAACTTTCAGATATGTTCGACTTTTTGTGAACTTTCAGATATGTTTGACTTTTTGTGAACTTTCAGATATGTTTGATTTTTTGTGAACTTTCAGATATGTTTGACTTTTTGTGAACTTTCAGATATGTTTGATTTTTTGTGAACTTTCAGATATGTTCGACTTTTTGTGAACTTTCAGATATGTTTGACTTTTTGTGAACTTTAAGATATGTTCGACTTTTTGTGAACTTTCAGATATGTTTGACTTTTTGTGAACTTTCAGATATGTTTGACTTTTTGTGAACTTTCAGATATGTTCGATTTTTTGTGAACTTTCAGATATGTTTGATTTTTTGTTAACTTTCAGATATGTTCGACTTTTTGTGAACTTTCAGATATGTTCGATTTTTTGTGAACTTTCAGATATGTTCGATTTTTTGTGAAATTTCAGATATGTTTGACTTTTTGTGAACTTTCAGATATGTTCGACTTTTTGTGAACTTTCAGATATGTTTGACTTTTTGTGAACTTTCAGATATGTTTGACTTTTTGTGAACTTTCAGATATGTTCGATTTTTTGTGAATTTTCAGATATGTTCGACTTTTTGTGAACTTTCAGATATGTTTGACTTTTTGTGAACTTTCAGATATGTTTGATTTTTTGTGAACTTTCAGATATGTTTGACTTTTTGTGAACTTTCAGATATGTTTGATTTTTTGTGAACTTTCAGATATGTTCGACTTTTTGTGAACTTTCAGATATGTTTGACTTTTTGTGAACTTTCAGATATGTTCGACTTTTTGTGAACTTTCAGATATGTTTGACTTTTTGTGAACTTTCAGATATGTTTGACTTTTTGTGAACTTTCAGATATGTTCGATTTTTTGTGAACTTTCAGATATGTTTGATTTTTTGTGAACTTTCAGATATGTTCGACTTTTTGTGAACTTTCAGATATGTTCGACTTTTTGTGAACTTTCAGATATGTTCGATTTTTTGTGAACTTTCAGATATGTTCGATTTTTTGTGAACTTTCAGATATGTTTGACTTTTTGTGAACTTTCAGATATGTTCGACTTTTTGTTAAATTTCAGATATGTTCGACTTTTTGTGAACTTTCAGATATGCTCGACTTTTTGTGAACTTTCAGATATGTTTGACTTTTTGTGAACTTTCAGATATGTTCGACTTTTTGTGAACTTTCAGATATGTTTGACTTTTTGTGAACTTTCAGATATGTTTGACTTTTTGTGAACTTTCAGATATGTTCGATTTTTTGTGAACTTTCAGATATGTTCGACTTTTTGTGAACTTTCAGATATGTTCGACTTTTTGTGAACTTTCAGATATGTTCGATTTTTTGTGAACTTTCAGATATGTTCGACTTTTTGTGAACTTTCAGATATGTTTGACTTTTTGTGAACTTTCAGATATGTTTGACTTTTTGTGAACTTTCAGATATGTTCGATTTTTTGTGAACTTTCAGATATGTTCGACTTTTTGTGAACTTTCAGATATATTCGACCTTTTGTGAACTTTCAGATATGTTTGACTTTTTGTGAACTTTCAGATATGTTTGACTTTTTGTGAACTTTCAGATATGTTTGACTTTTTGTGAACTTTCAGATATGTTCGATTTTTTGTGAACTTTCAGATATGTTCGACTTTTTGTGAACTTTCAGATATGTTTGACTTTTTGTGAACTTTCAGATATGTTCGACTTTTTGTGAACTTTCAGATATGTTTGATTTTTTGTGAAATTTCAGATATGTTCGACTTTTTGTGAACTTTCAGATATGTTCGACTTTTTGTGAAATTTCAGATATGTTCGACTTTTTGTGAACTTTCAGATATGTTCGACTTTTTGTGAACTTTCAGATATATTCGACTTTTTGTGAACTTTCAGATATGTTCGACTTTTTGTGAACTTTCAGATATGTTCGACTTTTTGTGAACTTTCAGATATATTCGACTTTTTGTGAAATTTCAGATATATTCGACTTTTTGTGAAATTTCAGATATATTCGACTTTTTGTGAACTTTCAGATATGTTCGACTTTTTGTGAACTTTCAGATATGTTTGACTTTTTGTGAACTTTCAGATATGTTTGACTTTTTGTGAACTTTCAGATATGTTTGACTTTTTGTGAACTTTCAGATATGTTCGATTTTTTGTGAACTTTCAGAAATGTTCGATTTTTTGTGAACTTTCAGATATGTTCGATTTTTTGTGAACTTTCAGATATGTTTGACTTTTTGTGAACTTTCAGATATGTTCGATTTTTTGTGAACTTTCAGATATGTTCGACTTTTTGTGAACTTTCAGATATGTTTGACTTTTTGTGAACTTTCAGATATGTTCGACTTTTTGTGAACTTTCAGATATGTTTGACTTTTTGTGAACTTTCAGATATGTTCGATTTTTTGTGAACTTTCAGATATGTTTGATTTTTTGTGAACTTTCAGATATGTTCGACTTTTTGTGAACTTTCAGATATGTTCGACTTTTTGTGAACTTTCAGATATGTTCGATTTTTTGTGAACTTTCAGATATGTTCGATTTTTTGTGAACTGTCAGATATGTTTGACTTTTTGTGAACTTTCAGATATGTTTGACTTTTTGTGAACTTTCAGATATGTTCGATTTTTTGTGAACTTTCAGATATGTTCGACTTTTTGTGAACTTTCAGATATGTTCGACTTTTTGTGAACTTTCAGATATGTTTGACTTTTTGTGAACTTTCAGATATGTTTGACTTTTTGTGAACTTTCAGATATGTTCGATTTTTTGTGAACTTTCAGATATGTTCGACTTTTTGTGAACTTTCAGATATGTTCGATTTTTTGTGAACTTTCAGATATGTTTGATTTTTTGTGAAATTTCAGATATGTTTGACTTTTTGTGAACTTTCAGATATGTTCGACTTTTTGTGAACTTTCAGATATGTTTGACTTTTTGTGAACTTTCAGATATGTTTGACTTTTTGTGAACTTTCAGATATGTTCGATTTTTTGTGAACTTTCAGATATGTTCGACTTTTTGTGAACTTTCAGATATGTTCGATTTTTTGTGAACTTTCAGATATGTTCGATTTTTTGTGAACTTTCAGATATGTTTGACTTTTTGTGAACTTTCAGATATGTTTGACTTTTTGTGAACTTTCAGATATGTTCGATTTTTTGTGAACTTTCAGATATGTTTGACTTTTTGTGAACTTTCAGATATGTTCGACTTTTTGTGAACTTTCAGATATGTTTGACTTTTTGTGAACTTTCAGATATGTTCGATTTTTTGTGAACTTTCAGATATGTTCGACTTTTTGTGAACTTTCAGATATGTTTGACTTTTTGTGAACTTTCAGATATGTTCGACTTTTTGTGAAATTTCAGATATGTTCGATTTTTTGTGAACTTTCAGATATGTTCGACTTTTTGTGAACTTTCAGATATGTTCGACTTTTTGTGAACTTTCAGATATGTTCGACTTTTTGTGAACTTTCAGATATGTTTGACTTTTTGTGAACTTTCAGATATGTTCGACTTTTTGTGAACTTTCAGATATGTTTGACTTTTTGTGAACTTTCAGATATGTTTGACTTTTTGTGAACTTTCAGAAATGTTTGACTTTTTGTGAACTTTCAGATATGTTCGATTTTTTGTGAACTTTCAGATATGTTCGACTTTTTGTGAACTTTCAGATATGTTCGATTTTTTGTGAACTTTCAGATATGTTCGATTTTTTGTGAAATTTCAGATATGTTTGACTTTTTGTGAACTTTCAGATATGTTCGACTTTTTGTGAACTTTCAGATATGTTTGACTTTTTGTGAACTTTCAGATATGTTTGACTTTTTGTGAACTTTCAGATATGTTCGATTTTTTGTGAACTTTCAGATATGTTCGACTTTTTGTGAACTTTCAGATATGTTTGACTTTTTGTGAACTTTCAGATATGTTTGATTTTTTGTGAACTTTCAGATATGTTTGACTTTTTGTGAACTTTCAGATATGTTTGATTTTTTGTGAACTTTCAGATATGTTCGACTTTTTGTGAACTTTCAGATATGTTTGACTTTTTGTGAACTTTCAGATATGTTCGACTTTTTGTGAACTTTCAGATATGTTTGACTTTTTGTGAACTTTCAGATATGTTTGACTTTTTGTGAACTTTCAGATATGTTCGATTTTTTGTGAACTTTCAGATATGTTTGATTTTTTGTTAACTTTCAGATATGTTCGACTTTTTGTGAACTTTCAGATATGTTCGATTTTTTGTGAACTTTCAGATATGTTCGATTTTTTGTGAAATTTCAGATATGTTTGACTTTTTGTGAACTTTCAGATATGTTCGACTTTTTGTGAACTTTCAGATATGTTTGACTTTTTGTGAACTTTCAGATATGTTTGACTTTTTGTGAACTTTCAGATATGTTCGATTTTTTGTGAATTTTCAGATATGTTCGACTTTTTGTGAACTTTCAGATATGTTTGACTTTTTGTGAACTTTCAGATATGTTTGATTTTTTGTGAACTTTCAGATATGTTTGACTTTTTGTGAACTTTCAGATATGTTTGATTTTTTGTGAACTTTCAGATATGTTCGACTTTTTGTGAACTTTCAGATATGTTTGACTTTTTGTGAACTTTCAGATATGTTCGACTTTTTGTGAACTTTCAGATATGTTTGACTTTTTGTGAACTTTCAGATATGTTTGACTTTTTGTGAACTTTCAGATATGTTCGATTTTTTGTGAACTTTCAGATATGTTTGATTTTTTGTGAACTTTCAGATATGTTCGACTTTTTGTGAACTTTCAGATATGTTCGACTTTTTGTGAACTTTCAGATATGTTCGATTTTTTGTGAACTTTCAGATATGTTCGATTTTTTGTGAACTTTCAGATATGTTTGACTTTTTGTGAACTTTCAGATATGTTCGACTTTTTGTTAAATTTCAGATATGTTCGACTTTTTGTGAACTTTCAGATATGTTCGACTTTTTGTGAACTTTCAGATATGTTTGACTTTTTGTGAACTTTCAGATATGTTCGACTTTTTGTGAACTTTCAGATATGTTTGACTTTTTGTGAACTTTCAGATATGTTTGACTTTTTGTGAACTTTCAGATATGTTCGATTTTTTGTGAACTTTCAGATATGTTCGACTTTTTGTGAACTTTCAGATATGTTCGACTTTTTGTGAACTTTCAGATATGTTCGATTTTTTGTGAACTTTCAGATATGTTCGACTTTTTGTGAACTTTCAGATATGTTTGACTTTTTGTGAACTTTCAGATATGTTTGACTTTTTGTGAACTTTCAGATATGTTCGATTTTTTGTGAACTTTCAGATATGTTCGACTTTTTGTGAACTTTCAGATATGTTTGACTTTTTGTGAACTTTCAGATATGTTTGACTTTTTGTGAACTTTCAGATATGTTTGACTTTTTGTGAACTTTCAGATATGTTCGATTTTTTGTGAACTTTCAGATATGTTTGACTTTTTGTGAACTTTCAGATATGTTTGACTTTTTGTGAACTTTCAGATATGTTCGATTTTTTGTGAACTTTCAGATATGTTCGACTTTTTGTGAACTTTCAGATATATTCGACTTTTTGTGAACTTTCAGATATGTTTGACTTTTTGTGAACTTTCAGATATGTTTGACTTTTTGTGAACTTTCAGATATGTTTGACTTTTTGTGAACTTTCAGATATGTTCGATTTTTTGTGAAATTTCAGATATGTTCGACTTTTTGTGAACTTTCAGATATGTTTGAATTTTTGTGAACTTTCAGATATGTTCGACTTTTTGTGAACTTTCAGATATGTTTGATTTTTTGTGAAATTTCAGATATGTTCGACTTTTTGTGAACTTTCAGATATGTTCGACTTTTTGTGAAATTTCAGATATGTTCGACTTTTTGTGAACTTTCAGATATGTTCGACTTTTTGTGAACTTTCAGATATATTCGACTTTTTGTGAACTTTCAGATATGTTCGACTTTTTGTGAACTTTCAGATATGTTCGACTTTTTGTGAACTTTCAGATATATTCGACTTTTTGTGAAATTTCAGATATATTCGACTTTTTGTGAAATTTCAGATATATTCGACTTTTTGTGAACTTTCAGATATGTTCGACTGTTTGTGAACTTTCAGATATGTTTGACTTTTTGTGAACTTTCAGATATGTTTGACTTTTTGTGAACTTTCAGATATGTTCGATTTTTTGTGAACTTTCAGATATGTTCGACTTTTTGTGAACTTTCAGATATGTTTGACTTTTTGTGAACTTTCAGATATGTTCGACTTTTTGTGAACTTTCAGATATGTTTGACTTTTTGTGAACTTTCAGATATGTTTGACTTTTTGTGAAATTTCAGATATGTTCGATTTTTTGTGAACTTTCAGATATGTTCGACTTTTTGTGAACTTTCAGATATGTTTGACTTTTTGTGAACTTTCAGATATGTTCGACTTTTTGTGAAATTTCAGATATGTTCGACTTTTTGTGAACTTTCAGATATGTTCGACTTTTTGTGAACTTTCAGATATGTTTGACTTTTTGTGAACTTTCAGATATGTTCGACTTTTTGTGAACTTTCAGATATGTTTGACTTTTTGTGAACTTTCAGATATGTTTGACTTTTTGTGAACTTTCAGATATGTTCGATTTTTTGTGAACTTTCAGATATGTTCGACTTTTTGTGAACTTTCAGATATGTTCGACTTTTTGTGAACTTTCAGATATGTTCGATTTTTTGTGAACTTTCAGATATGTTCGACTTTTTGTGAACTTTCAGATATGTTTGACTTTTTGTGAACTTTCAGATATGTTTGACTTTTTGTGAACTTTCAGATATGTTCGATTTTTTGTGAACTTTCAGATATGTTCGACTTTTTGTGAACTTTCAGATATGTTTGACTTTTTGTGAACTTTCAGATATGTTTGACTTTTTGTGAACTTTCAGATATGTTTGACTTTTTGTGAACTTTCAGATATGTTCGATTTTTTGTGAACTTTCAGATATGTTTGACTTTTTGTGAACTTTCAGATATGTTTGACTTTTTGTGAACTTTCAGATATGTTCGATTTTTTGTGAACTTTCAGATATGTTCGACTTTTTGTGAACTTTCAGATATATTCGACTTTTTGTGAACTTTCAGATATGTTTGACTTTTTGTGAACTTTCAGATATGTTTGACTTTTTGTGAACTTTCAGATATGTTTGACTTTTTGTGAACTTTCAGATATGTTCGATTTTTTGTGAACTTTCAGATATGTTCGACTTTTTGTGAACTTTCAGATATGTTTGACTTTTTGTGAACTTTCAGATATGTTCGACTTTTTGTGAACTTTCAGATATGTTTGATTTTTTGTGAAATTTCAGATATGTTCGACTTTTTGTGAACTTTCAGATATGTTCGACTTTTTGTGAAATTTCAGATATGTTCGACTTTTTGTGAACTTTCAGATATGTTCGACTTTTTGTGAACTTTCAGATATATTCGACTTTTTGTGAACTTTCAGATATGTTCGACTTTTTGTGAACTTTCAGATATGTTCGACTTTTTGTGAACTTTCAGATATATTCGACTTTTTGTGAAATTTCAGATATATTCGACTTTTTGTGAAATTTCAGATATATTCGACTTTTTGTGAAATTTCAGATATGTTCGACTTTTTGTGAACTTTCAGATATGTTTGACTTTTTGTGAAATTTCAGATATGTTCGATTTTTTGTGAAATTTCAGATATGTTTGACTTTTTGTGAACTTTCAGATATGTTCGACTTTTTGTGAAATTTCAGATATGTTCGACTTTTTGTGAACTTTCAGATATGTTTGACTTTTTGTGAACTTTCAGATATGTTCGATTTTTTGTGAACTTTCAGATATGTTCGACTTTTTGTGAACTTTCAGATATATTCGACTTTTTGTGAACTTTCAGATATGTTCGACTTTTTGTGAACTTTCAGATATGTTCGACTTTTTGTGAACTTTCAGATATATTCGACTTTTTGTGAAATTTCAGATATATTCGACTTTTTGTGAAATTTCAGATATGTTTGACTTTTTGTGAACTTTCAGATATGTTTGACTTTTTGTGAACTTTCAGATATATTCGACTTTTTGTGAACTTTCAGATATATTCGACTTTTTGTGAAATTTCAGATATCTTCGACTTTTTGTGAACTTTCAGATATATTCGACTTTTTGTGAAATTTTGATAGTAATTATTAGATATCAATCAATAAATATTCCAAAATTTTTTTATATTTGAAATATTTTTAATGTTTTTACGGAACATAATATGGCAACGATCTCCTATTTAAAAATTCAAATATTTTAAATTTGCATTGAATTAGAACTATGGGTATGAGCCACCAAGTAATCAAAATTTCCCGAATTTCAATTCCTTCTGTGTATTTCATGTCATTCTGTAAACTTACAATTTTAGACATTTCCTTGAATCAAAATAACGTAATGAATTTCGATAAAAATTAGAATAAGTATTATAGACGTAAATTTTAGTATCGTATCTAATTTCCTTTTTAATTTTCTTAAAGGGATATAAAAGCGTTTCATAACTGTTCCATTCGTGGACTTAATTTTACCAGTTCTGTGACGGGTATTTTTCTAATATGGAAAGATATTTGGCCACTTGCAGTTCATATATGTGAATCGATTTTGTAAGACTTGTAAACTAATATTTATTTTATGTTTCTTCTTACGCTCACCCATAAATGATTAATCGCATCCGCAGTTACTATTACCACTAGTTGTATGCGTTGTAGTCGTTATGAAACAGCACAATAGTTGGTCGGGTTTGTTTCGACGTATGTGTTTATCACATTCGCTAGTTTATTATTATTACGGCAGCATTAAAGAAAGACGACCTTTGTAATAAACTTTAAAACTTAATCTAAGCGTCACACTATCAGATGTAACACACCGTTTCCTGTTGATCCATTATTACAGAATTGGAATTTCCACACTAAGGCACCATTGCAACCCTAGTGATATTTAAAAAAAATACAAAGACCAAAAAACGAGGGAGCGGTAAGAAAAAAGTGGCGTGATGGTATAAACTATTTCTTTTCTCGCTTTGCACAAGCGAAAACTTAAACAAGGTTAGTTAATGCAAAAAAATGCAGTCCAACCCCCTCCCCCAAAGGTGACTCTGGATTGAGTACAAAAGAATTTGTCCTGAATTTTTACAAATGCGAAAGACGTTTCCCCCACCCTCACCCAAAAAGGAGGAAATCATGCTTGGAAGAAGGATTTCCTCTCATAGCACGAGTAAAAACGCACAAATAGGTATGATATGTTATATTCATGTCAATGAATATAACACAATTTTTTTTTAATTTCTTTTTCTCAGGGTTGAAGCCGTTGTCTGGATATTTTTTCTTGGGTTGAGACGGCGGCGACAATTTTCACTAAACTTATTTTTATTTAACCTTACTATGGATCTTTAGGAAAAACTTAGCCATATTCTGATTGGATAAGGAAAACCCTAGTCACATCCTGATTGGATAAAAGAAAGCTTGCTTACCAATGAAAACTTAAAAAAAACAAAAAAACATGGCGGTTTAAGCTTTCTGTTCAAATGATTAATCTCCTGGGTTAAATTTTTTATGTACGTAGTGACGTTTTTTTAGAAAAACTTAGAAAAAATTATTTGAAAAACTCACATTGTTTATAAGATGATTCCATTGTGTAAATTTTAAATGAACGTAATAAATTCTTTTTAAAATTAAAATTATTATTTGTTTATTGTGTGACCTTAATAAAAGAATCCGTAATAAATATTACCTACTAAAGTATTAAATCAATATAATTGATAACATATAGTGCTTTTGTAGATTAGGGATTTTTTAAAGCTACGCATTTCAGGTGAAAACATTATTACCTACTGAAATGTTATGTCAAAACATGTAAAATCATAAAGTGTTTTGTGGATTATGCACTTTTGTTACAAAGCCATTCTTAACATGACGAGGGAAGGGTGTTTTGTAACTATTCTGTGCTTCCACCCAACAATTTAATAAAAAATATCGTGAAACTTGAATTTAACCTGAACAAAAAAACTATTTAAAAATAGCGCGGTAACAAAAGTGTATAAGCACCAACATTATTATCTACTTACACGTCATGTTGAAATTAGTACAAATTCCAACACATTTCAGGTGAACACATTATTACCTACTTAAATGTCATGTCAAAAAAAATAAAAATCATATAATGCTTTTGTTGATCTTTAATTTTTTAAATCTACGCATTTCAGGTGAAAACATTATTACCTACTTAAATGTCATATCAAAAAACTTAAAATCATATAATGCTTTTGTTGATCTTTAATTTTTTAAATCGACGCATTTCAGGTGAAAACATTATTACCTACTTAAGTGTCATGCCGAAATATTTACAATTATAGGGCGCTTTAGCTGATTATGGATCTTTTGAACCCGCGCATTTCATGTGAAAACATTATTACCTACTTACATATCATGTTGCAATAAGTAAAATCATATGGTGCTTTTGTTGATTAGAGTTCATTTAAGCCTGCACATTTCAGGTGAAAACCATATAATCTACTTACACGTCATGTTGAAACTATTACAAAGCAATTAGTACAAAACAATTTTCTGTAAATATGGAAAACCAGACCCGTTCCTTACGTAAACATGTCATGCAAGATGTCCAAGTTGTAAACAACTTGGGGCCATCAGAACTTACATAAAATCTACCTGACTTAATATCACATGTGTATCATGCACATCTAGCTGAAATTTTGAAAGACATTAAAGACAGACATGTACTGGGAGTTCTATTTGCAAATGTTTGTTTTATTGAATTTCAAAAAAAGACGGCTGCCACATGATCATAATGTTGCAAGATCAAGATAAGATGAGAGCAGTTCATCAAATTGATGCAATTGTCAGCAGAGTTACCAAAACTGAAGATCCAGAGCTTCGTGATTTAGTTAAGTCTTTAATGGTACATGGTCCAACCTCAATGTAATTGTTTATGTGATAAGATGTTTCTTACTGATGTGTGTTTCAACTGCCATGAAATTTCCACTGGTTCTACTAGTACTGCATTATTGTGCACCCCTACTCTAAGATATAAAGTTCCGACTCTAAAGCCACACTGAGTGACTTTTTTCTCGTATACAATAGTATCATAAAATACAGGGAAAATCTTTTTCCGGACACGCAGTGTTTAAAAACACCTGCTTTTTGTAAGATTGCTCTATGTTAGATATTAATGGCTCCCGGGCAACACCGAGGAAACACACCTGCTCTATTTAGGATATTTAGTGGTATAAACTTATACCACTTACCAAGTATGATACTATATTATTATTATTGTTGTTGTTGTTGTTGTTGTTGTTCTTCTTCTTCTTCTTCTTCCTCTTCTTCTTCTTCTTCTTCTTTTTCTTTTTCTTCTTCATAAGGAGTTCTTACAAAGAATATCATCAGAGATTCAATGAAAAAAAACCGGTGGCATTCCATGGAGTCTGAGTACCATAATTCTCTTAAGATTTCCAATGCTCCCTACCTCTTTCGATACCCTTTGCAAATGAATTTGCATTATCGTAACAGCCGCTTGCAATTGATTTCTCGTTGACAATGACCATTGGTCATCAATGGAATTTGGGTAGCAATAAGCCTCATTAAGGACCCAGTCCTCTTCGCACTCATCCAGTGGAGGTTTGCTTAGTGCTTTCTCTCCTACCCTCGTCAACCCATCTTAATTATGAAATAGACTATAAAATGGTGCCTGTTGGTGCCGGGTTTTTATTTTTTTTAAAGAGGAGGGAGAATTAACTTACGATTATACAGTTTTTTGTTTCCATGTTGCGTTCCTCTATCTTTTTTTTTTTTTTTTTTTTTTAACTTTTGTTGCAGTTTCTACATAGCCGGTTATCATTTGTAGCTCATGTGTATTAATCTCCACACTCAAGGAGTTTCCTGAATATTTCAGTCGTTTTCATTACAGTAGAACCCCAGGATACGATGGTCCTAGGATACGGTTTTTTGAGATACGATGTTACGGTGTTATCTATAATGTAATTGGATTATATACATGTGTATTATGCAATGTACTGTATTTTGTTAATAATTTTTAATGCCGTATCTCAGTGTTCTACTGTATTGCTATTCATTGCATCCTCTATGCCATTCTTTTTTCCAAGATTTTCGGGATTGTTCCTAGTGCTCCAACGATTATTGGTGTTAAATTAATTAACTTTCTTCCTATTCCATATCTCTTTGAGCTCTCTGGCCAGTTCCTTCATTATTATTTCTGTTGTATTATTTTGTCTCGCTGTTGTATTGTCGATTCCATGCTATTAAATGGATCATAACAAATGCTATTAAATGGATCATAACAAATGCTATTAAATGGATTATAACGAATGCTATTAAATGGATCATAACAAATGCTATTAAATGGATTATAACGAATGCTATTAAATGGATCATAACAAATGCTATTAAATGGATCATAACGAATGCTATTAAATGGCTCATAACAAATGACGATAGGCTATCATCATGTTTTTTCTCAGTCTTCCAGCAATTTCTGCAAGATTCTGGCTGTTCCCAAGAGAGTAGTCTTCTGAAGCACTTCACCATTGCAGTGGATCCCCATTTTCTTAATCCATTTGTCAAATCCTTTTGTCACACTCCCCAGAGATCCCATCACAAAAGATAAACCTTCTTCAACTTTTACAATCTTTTTATTTCCCTTTTCATATATTGATATATTTCGCCCTTCTGCTTTTCTTTCTCTTCCATATTTACATCAGCTGACACTACTATATCAATGGTTATTGCCTTGTGTTTCTTTCTTTTTCTGACAACATTAAATCTGGTCACCTTGCTTCAATCATATGATCACAAAGAATATTCATATCCCACAATAATTTCACATTATCACTTTCCACTACTCCTTTTGGAACATGCTCGTACCATTTTTCACGGCATTTCAATTCTATTTTCTTGCTTATATCCTAATGCACCTTTCTTCCAGTAGTGTTATGCCGTCTCTTGTACTCCTTTTGAGCTAACTTCTCACACGAATTTGTGAGGTGCGTACATTCTCACCTTTCTGTCCACACAGTCGACTTTCAGCCGTTTTATCAATGTGATACTCTACATAATTTGTTTTGAGCACTTGTCCCAACCTTTAAGTCATATTTTCACGCCCATCACCAGGTTTTTCTCTTGTCCACTGTCTCTGGTAGATCTGTATTGAATGATGCATTTTCTTTTAAATCTACTTGTCTTTCGCTTTTTGTTCATTTTTTTTTTTTGGTTTAAATTTTTTGATCCTTACTAGTTCGCTCTCTTGCAATTTTTCAAATTTTGACACATCTTAACAGTTGGAGATGTAAACTTTCTGACTATTTTCTTCTTTTACGCATTGTTCTACACATATTAGTCCTCATTCTCCCTCTTTTCTTTTCAAATATAATCTATCGACATCACTTTGGGGAATAGCTTCATTCATCGTCATCGTTTTACTTGTCTTCCTCTCCACATATTTCAACTCATTTTATTTCTATTGACTAATACCCGCCGCATATCGAAATATAGCTACTAATCATATGTTTACTGCAGAGATTTTTTTTTCCATTCAATTTTGACCTAAGAACCAACCGTAGTCTTCTCTTGTATTTTTCCTATTATTTCCTTCATTTTAGCTTCTTTTCTTTTATTCAAGTCCACAATTCATAAGTAGGTGTATCATTCTTCTCCAACCTCCTTTATAATTTCCCCATTTAAAAGCGTGATTCCTAGTGCTTCTACGAGTATTGGTGTTGGCTTTACTTTCTTCATCTTCAACATTCCTTTTAGCTCGCTGAACAGTTACCATATTATTATTATTATTATTATTATTATTATTATTATTATTATTATTATTATTATTATTATTATTATTATTATTATTTACTCACTAGGACTAGTCACATTGACCATCATAAAAAATTTCTCTTTGAGAACAGCTTGTGGCGTTCTCTGGAGTTTGAGTGACAACAAGCCTCACAGTCAACATCGAGTTAACAAAAGACAGAGAAGTTCTTCCTCCCGAACAACGTTAGGTTATATTAGAGGCGGCCTTAGTCATTAGCGGCCACTGTCGTCCACTGTCCACCGTGGAAAATAGCTAGCACTGGTGTGCGATGACAAAATAAAATCGTCTGACTTTCTCTGTCAGGCGGTGGGAGCTAGTGGGAGTCGGTGTTCTTCCAAATCTGGTATTTATTTTTGTTGCACTAGGTAAACAAAACAAGAAACACCATATTTCTCATTATACTCAATCCTGAATCGCTGCGTTGGTGTAGTTTGCACTTCCCAACAAGGATATGCGTCTCCAGTTACCGCATGTGTAAAATCCTCAGCACACATATTAAAAAAAAAATTATGTAATGTGAACAAAGTAAAAAAAAAAACCAACATAATTTGGAATAGCGGATAAGATCATTGTTTTTGAAATAAGCAGATCAATAAAGAGGTTGGTTTATTGAAGTCTGATGCTTTAGGCGTTTGTTCGAGCCGAATCTGTACTCAGTGCATAAGCACATATAGATTCGAAATGATATAAGGTAAATATATATGTTTATATAAACCTATTTGCTTATGGGACGAAGCATTGACTGATGCTATGTTTATATATTATTTTAATTGAAATTCATTATTGAGATGAGTATTATTTATATTAATTTTTATTTATTGCGGACTATTATTCTCATCTTTATTAGTTGTTTCATGACGTTTCGGCCAACTATTCCTCTGGCTTTCGTCAGGTGGTAACCGCGACAGATAGGAACTTCGAATCTGCTAACTGCATTCTCAGCAATTACTGCCATCCGTAGTTGTTGTCGTCTCACCACGCTTTGGCCAAGTAAACTTCTGGCCGGCTTTGGGGCCCATGGCGCACTTGATAGAGACATTGAATCTCTATGGTTCCAGATGAGCATTGTCTGAAGATAGCGGTTTCAATCCTACCCAAAGCCGGCCAAGGGCTTACTTGGCCAAAGCTTGGTGAGACGACAACAACCTGAAGAAGGCCAGAGGAATAGTTGGCCGAAACGTCGTGAAACAACAACTAATACAGATGAGAATAATAGTCCGCAATAAATAAAAATTGATGCTATGTTGTTGTGCTGTTGAAACGCGTCTTAAAGCATTCAAAGAAGATATTTTCATAATCTGGTATAGGTATGAGAACAGTCAATCAAATTGCTCAGAATCTGATAATGGTAGAGTAAGGAAGTGGTTAGTATTTACGTGGGGTAGGTGTAATAGGTAAATGTACAGAATAGAAAAAATGAAACTTTGACAGTCGGTTCAAGATAATGAATCTAATGTGGTAAAGCTTCCAGTGTGGCATAGGAAAGTAATAGTAGAATTTGTAAACAGAGTAAACTTTACTCTTACCTCCTCAAAGTATGAATATTTTGGGAAAGTCATTTCTATATAAGAATGATGTGTGGAGCCTGTGTATATAATGTTATGATGTATTTTTTCGAGAAAAGAAAACCAATTCTATTTTAGTAATATACATATTATATATATTAGAGATTATTATGCATATTATTATATTAAAGATTATTATTTATTATTTTTATTAAGTATGATAAATTATTTAACAATAATATTACTACTACTACTACTACTACTACTACTAATAATAATAATAGTAATAATATAGTAATAGAAATTATTATTCATTCTTTTTGTATAGTTCATATTGAAAATTTTATTAGAGTAGTTATTTTATAGATAATATTTTTATTTACCTGATAAAAAAGTTTGCTTAATTCAATGTTGAAAATTTACTAATTTTTTCTGAATAAGATGTATAGTTCTTTCAGACGAGTCTATTCTGGCAATGAGCGGTGTTTATGTCTCCATAACACAACAGGTATTATTATATTAGATAAACCATCATTGTTGTTTGTTGAGGACATTGTTATTTCTTATAGAATTATGCAACGCTGATTACTTTAGCTCAAATTGCATCAAATATTTGGCCATTTGCAACCACTTTCTGCCTTTCTATCTCGTTTGCATAGTTTTGTTTCTTTTTTTAATCTTCCTGTCTATTATTAAAAAAGAACCGAACTGAAATACACTTTCAAGGACAGTCTCATAACAATGAGACGCTATTTGGCGCCTTTAAAAGTACAAGGGGTATTCCTGCTGCTTTTGTGAAAACTGCGATGGAGCTGACACCATTTAAGTTGAACTTATGGCTTACAAATTCGAAAGAGACTATAAGGCCGGTGATCAACCACAAGACATTTGTGACGCCAAATTTGGAATGCGTAGTTGATCATAGTACAGTAAGAAAATAGTAATGTTTGTACGACTGACGTGTTATTAACACTTGTAGCATAATATCTTTTAGTTACAACTCACAGTAGCAAGATATACATCACTTATATTTCTCAACTTGTAAGTAAAAAAAAAAAATTTTTTTTTAAATGGATCAGCAAAACTTGCAGTTTCGTCTTTAACTCTTAACAACATGTGGATCATAGTTTAAAATCTAGAATAACAGCCCTCTAAAGAGTTACGAAAAACAAAAAAGCTATAAACATTTTTGTTTTTATTTCAATTTAGAATTGACTGGAAAGATTTTGTTGTCGTCGAACAAATTAGTTAAGTTATCGCCAGAAGCAGATATTTTAGAAGAATTATTTTCAGGATTAACGTAGTGGAGAATAGTCGTTTAGAATGAGACAATAAAATAAGTATCATTACCCAGATGTAAGCTTTGCTAAGCTCAGTACTAGTATTCTCCCTTCACTAGAAACTTTTAAACATTGTAAAACAATTTCTGAAATGTGTGCTGATAATGTTGCTGATAATGTTGCTGATAATGTTGCTGATGATGTTGATGGTGATGTTGCTGATGTTGATGGTGATGTTAATGATGATGTTGATGATAATGTTGCTGATGATGTTAATGATGATGTTAATGATGATGTTGATGATGATGTTGCTGATGTTGATGGTGATGTTAATGATGATGTTAATGATAATGTTGCTGATGATGTTGCTGATAATGTTGCTGATGATGCTGCTGATAATGTTGCCGATGATGTTGCTGCTGCTGCTGATGATGATGATGTTACTTATAATGTGCTGAGAATGTTGCTGATAATATGCTGATAATTTTTTCTTATAATGTTGCTGATAATGTTGCTGATGATAATGCTGACAATATTGATGATTATGATGCTGATGTTGATGATGAGCATCATTCATTCATTTCGTATGTATCGAATGATTATTGTTCCTCGGGGAATTTCTAGCTAGAGTCCTTTCTAGAGAGACAGCGGATACTTATAGGAAGGTTTACGTGAAGGTTGATAACATCCCTAGGGAAAGTGTGGAAAGAACTGGATTCAAACTTGGCACACCCATGTTGTTAGTCTCCCTGATAATGTTTCTGATAATGTTTCTGATCAATCAATTTTTCAGACAGGATTTATAAACGTTGGAATTTAATTTTCGATGACACTCTTTTAATGGAAAATATTGAAATGAACTAAATCTCAGAAAATGAAGCTAAAAAAACGAGTTCTTGAATTCTTAGTTATTTTTTTTTAATGATTCAAGTAAATTTTATTTAAATTTTATTTCCATATGATAAAATATGCTTGGATTTTTTCAAAGGACCCAACATAAGCAAAAAATATTTAATGTTATCATTATGAAAAATATTTAATGTTATCATTATGAAAAATATTTAATGTTATCATTATGAAAAATATTTAATGTTATCATTATGAAAAATATTTAATGTTATCATTATGAAAAATATTTAATGTTATCATTATGAAAAATATTTAATGTTATCATTATGAAGTTATTTTGTAACGCACTTCAATATCTAGTAAAGCATAGATATATTACAAGTAAACGTATATATGTTGTTTAAATTTCGTAGCTGAATCTTTCTAACTTTTTTACTCATGTATTTTCATTGAACGAACTATTTGATAATTATTTCTCCATGAAATTACCACTAAGCAACTTGCAGACAGTTTAGCGATTCCGAACAATACTTTGAACATTATTACGATAAAAATAAAGTGTTACATTTGTATTTGTGTCGTAAATCAATTCCAATGTTATTTGTAGAACAAGTTCCTTGCTTTCGTGATTTTATCATGCTTAGCTCGTTTGTAAAAATATAAACAAAGAGTTATCATAGAGGTTGGGACGTTACCTGTGCAACTCATTAGTGAAGAGATCAAAAACAACACCTGCGCTGGGTGGTTCTCTTTTTGCCAGGGACAAGCTCGCATCCTGTACAAGTCGTAGTATTTTATTTGTTATTTTCTTTCTTATATTCCTATCGCCGTTACTAAATTAATCCTTATGATTTACTGTTAAGTGTTGAGACATTATGTTGAACAGAGCGCATTCTCCATACTGAGTGTGAAGTAATTTCCAGTAACAAAGATGGCGGCTAAGAATCAAATGCGGTTCGTGACATAGCCAACGGCGAACTGATTGAATCCAAAATTCGACAATGTTTATAGTAACTTTGGAACATTTTCATTGGTTGATTACCACAACCGGTGGTTATAAAAACGATTGTCGAAATCATTGGTGTTATACTCGGCCTTTTGGCTGAGATCAAAGTGTAATATCTGTTCCCAGATGCTGCACTTTGAGACCATTGCGCTTGTGGCAATTGGTTATTGGTCCATGCAGAGGCAACTCTATTTACCATCTCCTCCCTCTCCCCCTTCCCCTTCACCCCACATAAAAACCGACCTTGTGTCATATTTTGCTTACGTGGGGAAGAAAATAAATATCTACATTAGGAGTCAAAAACATTTTACATTTACAAATTCGAAAGAGACTATAACAAAAATACAATATTACATATAGTATATTGTCAGAAATAAATTTCAATATTAGCTAATATATATATATATATATATATATATATATATATATATATATATATATATATATATATATATATATAAGAAGAAGATTTCAAAATGTTGGTCTTTTATTGGTAACAATTACATACAACTGTATTAATTATAATTTTTGCCATATGGGCAACTTCATCAGTGCATTGAAAAAACAATTTGTCAAAAGTGTTACATCTCACGAACAGTATTCACTTATTAACATAGCAGGTATTCCACAACATATAGTCAATGCGCCAAACAGACGTCATCAAGATGTTATAAAAGAGTACGCCTTCAATATTCAACATCTCAAGTATCAGTAATTCTTTTCTTTTGCCCATGCTTTATTTTTTCAACTCCTCGAATGCTATTCACAACTTAATGTTTTAATAATTCAATTTCATATATAAATATTTTCCATTAATGAAATTTTCAATATTATTGTTTGATTAATTTTTACAAACATACGTGTTATTATATTCAGATTTAAAACTAAATAGTTATTAAGATACCTTTATGCTTACGGCATCGTATAAGTTTGCATTATGCGATTGTAGCGCCGGAGCTAAACGTAAAATTCGCAGCAATTTTTTATAAGTCTATTTTCAAGCTGCAAATATTGTTTATCCATTACTTACATGTCAGTATTATTATTTAACGAACAGTACCCGCTAACCGGCCTTGCCGGGTGGAAGCGTGTCCCCGATCTCAAAAAAGTATACGGTTATCGTTGTTGTTGTTGTTGTTGTTGTTGTTGCTGCCGCTGCTGCACACAGGTGAGGAAAAATAGAAAAAACATCCATTTAGCCGTTGAAGCTACCGGCCTCAGCGACTAAAAATAGTTCGTCTCAAAGTTTTATTAAGAATTAGACATTTATTTAAGAACGAAAACATGGAATCCTACATATGAAACGAAAGTTTCTTCCATGTATTTACCATTTATTATTTTTTTCATTAATTACTGCAATACTTGGTTGCAATTATGTTACGTAAGAAGAACCCCCCCCCCAAAAAAATAAACAAACAAAAAACTAATAAAAAAGAAAACAACCCGAAAACAAATGAAGGTTTTTCGTTTCATTTCGACAATAAAAAACAAATAAAAAGGAATATAAAGCAAATAAAAGGAAAAAGAACCAAATAAAACTGAATTCGATAATAGAAAAAAAAACTGAGAAAAAACGGAGAAAAAACACCAAACGCTATACGTATTTATCGCTGTAAAAACACATTAAAAATTATTTTTAAAAAGAAAGATAAAAACAGGAAAATAAAGAAAAAGCGAACGTAAAAAATCACATAATCCTGTGTAACCTTTTGAACTTTATCTCTTTGGCTGCGAAATTAATATCAAAAACCGATTGAAAAGCTTGCCCTATGTCTAAATACACTTTATGTAAAACTAGCGGGGGTACCCGGCGTTGCCCGGGTGTTTAGAGGGGTGTGTGCTCGGGCGGGGCGGAGTAAATCAAAACAAAAGAATAAGCGAAGTAATCACCTTGTTTAAATATTATTAAAAAATGTTAAAACTTAAAAAAATCGACCCCCCCCAAAAAAAACTAACGTAAGGCAAAGAAATGATGTTAAAATTTCTTAAAATCGGAAAAAACAAAAACGAAAAAAGAAAATGCGAATATGATGGGGGGGGGGGGAACGGACGTTAAAACTTCTTTAAAAAAGCTGAAAAATAAAAACAAAAACAAAAAAAAAAACACATAGAACGTGAAAAATAGCTTAAATAACCCGATTTCAATATTAAACCTTTAAAAATCGAAAAAAAAAAGATATCTCACACCACGATTCGAACTCACAACCTTTAGATAAAGTGTGCAAAAAGCATGACACGTTACCCGCTCGGACAACAAAGAACAACTGAAACTCGTCTGAATTTATTTATTTAAGTATTAAAAACAGAATTGACACGTGCCTGCAATAAAAGTTAACTCTGCTGCTTCCATTTGACATCATTAATGAGGTAAAATAGAAGGAGCGGACTTTTGTTGTGGGGCAGCTTTTGGGTTTGTTTACCCAACCTTGGCTGGTTGTTTCCCCAAGATTTTTGGGAGGGGGAAACCAGCTCCCCATTTTCCAGATTGAATAGCAATTGTCTGATATAAGGAGTTTGGACCCACATTGATAAAAGCTGATTGTTTCTGGACGTTTCCCGGTGCAATTGCCGGGAAGAGTGCCTTAACTTTGAATTAGTTTCGGTTTTATACAAGAAAGCTGAACGAACACAAGACGGGCTGAAATAGCAATAATTTTGTAAAAATTGACGTAAATCGTACATATTATCTAGGGGCTATATAAACAGTTTTAAGCGATAGTACCCCTCGAGACCGTCAGCGAAAAAAGTCTTTTCGAAACATACAAAAAATGCGCGCATTTGCCTTTTATATATATATAGATAGATTACAAATGTTTAGACCAAAAATTGGCTGAGTAATTTGGTAGAGACCGCAGAGGTCAATTTTTTTAAAAAACTTTGTCCCCAATTTTGACCCCTTATCATTTATTGTTGTGGACTCAAATCAAATTAAAAAGTTTGGTACATGTCCAAGTAACCTACATCTAAAATTTCAAGTGTTTAGACCTAAAATTGGCGGAGGAGTTTGGTAGAGTTTTCAAATGTCAAATCGTTGAACTTTGACCATGTGACAGCCAAATTCCTGGCCGAAACCGATTAAAAAGATTTTCCCAAATCTCAATACCCCTTACGTTAAACCTCGAATCTGTAAACTGAAAATTGACAGTTTGGTAGGGAAGAGTACGCACACAGACACATAGACACACACAGACAATTTCACTTTTATAGATGTACTAGCATGGGTGCCCGGAATTGCCCGAGTATTTGGAGGTGTGTGTTGAGCAAAAAAAAAAGTGGTAGCAGGAAGGCAGGCTCGAACCCGTACTGCGAAGGAGGAAAAGAACGTGAAAAAATGTGACGTCTTTGCTGTTACGACCATCGCCAAACCGGAAGTGACGTAGGTTTAAATTAAGGTGAGACAATCGAAAAGAGGGGATGACTTTCGAAAACATCGGCAAAAAAAGCGACCCCTCCCTGTAGAAAAGTGCCCAGTTGAGGGTGAATAAATTAATGTTTTTAGCCAATTGTTCGGTATTTGTTGTCTGAAGGGTCGAGCCTCAAAACTATACTGATCTTGTGAAAATCTGTTGCGTCTGTCGAAAGTTTTTGGCAGACATGCAAACATACATACGTATATAAATACATACATGCATACATTTATATATTAAGACCCATTCTATCTTTGGTAGGGTCCTCACAACAGAAGGTTGCAAAATGGATCTTCAATATTCTTCAGTCAGTATCAAATTATTATAGTAAATACTGTCTGAAAGATTCATTTCATTTCGCTGACTACATGCAAAAATCAGCGAGTACAAATAAGTTTATGTGTTCGTATGATATCAGCAATTTACTCCGCTCGGACAACAAAGAGCAACTGAAAAACGATAGATATTTGTGCTGACTTTTTATATCGCAGCCAAAGTCCAACACCTTCCGTTCCTGAACACGTGTTTGTTGAACTAATTAAATTTGCCGTTACATCCGTTGAATTTAGTTTTAATGATGTAATGTACAGGCAAATTGATGGTGTGTCGATGGGCTCCGTGTTGGGACTCACATTGGCCAACATTTTTGTAGGATTCCATGAGGAAAAATTAATGTCCGGACCCATAAAACCATTGGTTTATTTTTGATATGTAGACGACACGTTTTGTCTATTTGATAGTAATTCGGAGGCAAACGAATTTTTCTCGTTACTTAACAGTATGCATCCGGCGTTAAAGTACACCTATGAAAGTGAAGATAATTCCGCCCTGGGGTTTCTCGATGTTTTGGTAACGAAAACTCCATCTAGTTACCTTACATCGATTTATCACAAATTCACTGGGCTGTATACACGCTGGGATTCATTCTGTCCTAACAAGCGCAAATATAATTTAATTTGGACATTAACACATCGTGCGCTAATGATCTGCTCGCCAGAAAAATTGGATGAGGAATTAAATACAATTACAGATGTTTTGTCCAATAATGGGTATCCTTTAGATGTAATTGAAACCACCATTAAAAGGAAAAGAGCAGATTTTTTACGAACAAAACCCAATATGGTGGATAAATGTCCGGTTTATATTCGATTGCCGTGGTTGGGAAAAGTAAGTGAAAAATTCACCAAACAAATTAGTTCAACTGTTGAAGGATGTTATTTTGCTTAGTGTTGTGTATAATACAAAACCATTAATGGCTTCCAATAAAAAAGATGTTCTACCCCCTCATCATATTAGTAATGTCATTTATTCATTTAAATGTGGTTGCGGTGCCGACTACGTAGGCCGAACGTCTTTAAAATTGGTAAGTCGCATACAACAACGTGTACCGAGCAAAATCAGGAACGGAACATTTCTACCTACCGACGCTGTAAGCAACACATATGGATCCGCTATAACGGAATACTTTATTAAATACCGGGAGTGTGCAAAGAACTTCAGCATCGACTCTTTCTCCGTATTGAGTCGAGCTCACTCCGTATATCATCTAAAAGTCCTGGAAACTGTTCACGTTCGCCTTAGGAAGCCTTCCCTTTGTAAGCAAAAGGACTGCTTTTTGGGGTTGAACGTGATCAGCCTCTAAAATCCATTCCCATTGCTCTTTCTGCCGTCTCTTTTTTTTTTTTTAGATTTTATCATTAAGGAAAACAAATTACTAAAAAATAAATCCCTCGATTCCAATTTTGATGAGTGAGGGCGAAACATGTCAATTGACTCGTTTTCATTTTTCCCCCTACTTTTATTTTTTAGTCGCTATCCAGATTCCTTTTCCCCTCGGTCTTTTTTTATTTTAATATAAAATGAATTCCAAAGGAATACGTCTTCCCTTCATGATTGCTTTAATAAAGTTTTGTACCCCCAAGAAAATCATAAAATATTTATATATTTGTAGCTCAAATTTTTAACCCAAACCGATTAAAAAGCTTGCCCTATCTCTGAATACCGTTTATGTAAAATTTCAAATGTTTAGACCAGAAATTGTCTGAGTAATTTGGTAGAGACCGCAGATGCCAATTTTTTAAAACTTTGACCTTTATTATGACCCCTTAACATTTCTTGTTTTGGGCTCAAATCAAGTTATTAAGTTAGATCCATGTCCAAGGAACCTATATCTAAAATTTCAAGTGTTTAGATCCAAAATTGGCGGAGAAGTTTGGTAGAGTTCTCAAAGGTCAAATCGTTGAACTTTGACCCCTTAACAGCCAAATTTTTTGCCGAAAGTGATTTGATTCCCAAATCACCGTACCCTGTATATCAAATTTCGAGTCTGAAAATTGACAGAGTTATTGCGTAAGGAAATGTACACAGACAGACAGACACGTTCGTTTTCATAGATATATAGATATAGATATATTGCCCTGATGTGTTAGTATCTCAACTGACTTAATAATACATAGTTTACATCTTCCTATTTTATTAGGGGTGTATTTGTTAGCAGTAACTAAGATGATCAATTATTTTGAGTATTTTTTTTCTTAAAGTTCTTTATATAGGATGTTACTGATATAGTAGTTTTATTTCTACATACTTTCTTTAGTGCTGCCATATGGTTTTTATATCTCAAATTCACTCTCTGTAGAACCAATATATGCTGCTGATTTATCACGCACGGTGACGTTACACTTATAAACAATATTTTTTGTCAAACATTCATCTTTTAGTGGACACTACTCGTTTTTGTTACAATTAAATTTTCTTTCTATCCTAAAATTCTCCCGGGTCATATTATTCTGCTTTAGTTTCCTAATTTTGGATTTGTTTCATGATATTATAGTATTTTTAATGCTTATCATAGTGCGATATCTTAATTGCAATTTTATTAAATACTTTACTTAGTATCACAATTCTTTTAAAATTGTTATCAATAATTTTATAAAATTCATAAGGTATGTCAGTTTTTACATGTCTACTAATTGAAAGGTTAAACCCAAGTGTTTTCTTTCTATTTTTTTCTCCTATTATTCTTATTACTATTATTTTTTTCCCTATTATTCTTATTACTATTATTTTTTTTCCTATTATTCTTATTACTATTATTTTTTTCTTCCTATTATTCTTATTACTATTATTTTTTTTCCTATTATTCTTATTACTATTATTTTTTTTCCTATTATTCTTATTACTATTATTTTTTTCCTATTATTCTTATTACTATTATTTTTTTTCTTCCTATTATTCTTATTACTATTATTTTTTTCCTATTATTCTTATTACTATTATTTTTTTTCCTATTATTCTTATTACTATTATTTTTTTCCTATTATTCTTATTACTATTATTTTTTTTCCTATTATTCTTATTACTATTATTTTTTATTATCACCATTTGGTGGTTTGACCCGTTTATCATTAGCAGTTAACTATATTTCCAATACTATTAAGTTCCAAGTTAGTATTTATAGTGTTTTCACCTGCTTTATTATTTGTAATGTTTATGGCATTGCTTTCTTTTCTTTTTCCAGTTTTTCTAAAACCGTATTATATGAGATAACATTATTAGCTTTACATCGTTCCACTTTCATAGTAAGGAGAGTTATGCTCGCTTAAATATTTAATACTTTCCATATATCCTGATCTTCTAAGCGCATTATTATAGTACTTTTTGGTTTCATTAGATATATATTTACTAGCTAAAAGTTTAGAGATTCTATTAAAAATTTTTATTTATAAGCGTCCTTTTTATTTGTTAATATTTCCCATATATCCTGATCTTCTAAGCGCATTATTATTTGGTTAGGGTGGTTAAATAGTTTATCAATGCATAATATTTTCTGATTTGGTTTGTGATAACGTTTATATGTATTGTCATTTAAGTTAAGAGTAATGTTTTGTAAGTTAATTTTTGTTATTTCTATAAATGGTGATCCCAGTTCATTAAATAATCTTTGCAGTTTTTTTTCCTAATTAAATAGAGGCTTCTACTTGTCATATAGTAATGAATAATGCATCATCTCTATCTAGTTTCGGCAACTTTCTTTCAATTTCACTCACCAATTTGTAATTCAAACCGAAACAGCTGATCCATAGTAATATAAAAATTTCTTTTACTATCCTTACGAGTCCATAGTTGCTATCACATATCATTAAATTCCCCCAGCAAATTTTAACTTGTCCACCTCCTGGTTAGTAATGTTGGTGTACTGTTTAGCCATTTGTATAGCTTTATCTAAAAGTGATGGGGTGATAAATGGTAGCATTCAATTGTATACAGCTACATCCATCCCTATTTATGCTTTTAAATCATTCAATAACGTTTTTTTTTTGAAACCCACATACCAACTTTAGTCCTATTTTTAACCTTTGGAATTATTGTAAACATAATCTTTTTACTTATAGTTGATACATATGACTTTGCGGTTGCTATTAAAAGCTTCTTTATGATCCTTTAATGTAAATCTTGGTTCACTAGATATAACTATTTCAGTATTGTGAGCTATATTTATTTGTCAAACATTAATTTACTTTAGCTATTCTATATTTACAATTTAATTCTGTATATATAAGTTAATTTTAAGTACATAAATCTAATTTTTATGTATTCATAGTTTTATCTCCCGATGCCATTAAGGTTTTGGTCTTTCTTAATTTATTATGTTGTTAATTATTCTAATGATATTATTAAAATACGTACTTCTTTCTATTCATTTTACGTTTGTTACAAGTTTAGCATATCATTTAGGAAATTGTTCAGCATCTTAATTGTTAGTGTGTTATTAGATGATTTTAATCCACCAAATTTAGCATATATTCATTTTCCAAGATTATCCAAATTCATTCAGTAGTCTTACATATTATCTTCGTTCCTATAATTCGCCCTTCTTTTCGATACATTTAAATGGGTAAAAACCTTCAATCAAATACTTCCGATAAATGAATACACGGCTTGTATTAATTCCTGCAAAAGGCCCTCTCTCTCTCTCCCTCTCTCTCTCTCTCTCTCTCTATATATATATATATATATATATATATATATATATATACATATGCTAGGAGGTCAGCCTTTATCAAAACCAATTATGGGAGTTTACATATAAATTGTGAAAGTTACACATAAATCATGGGATTTTACACGTTAATAACGGGAGTTCATATATTGTGCATTGAATCATCAATTTTGAATTAAAAATGAATTTGTATTTTTCGCATCTTCAGCGAATTGTTACACCGCCTTGTAAAATTCATCTAGAAAACCTTGCGTTAAACGAATACTCCAGCTAGTAAAACCATAAGAAATTTCTGAAACCTTCACGAAGAAAAGTGAATTCTTATAATATATGCATATAAGACACTACATAAATTGGCTCATAACATTTTTGACATCTTATAATAACCGAGTGTTCATGTCTATATTTTAACCCAAACTCTATAAGCATAACTGAGCATAAGATCCCAGGTGTGTATGACAAGTATTTAATGAATGTGATAATTTGAGCTTATAACTCGAGAAAGAAGACGCCATCATTGGCGTTTATTCATAAGAAAAGAAAAACGTACTGAATGGGCGGAGAGGAGAAGGTCACTCGGACAATAAAATATCGTGTGATGTGGGATTTTCCAATTTTTCAAAAGTTTAATTTAGATAATTCACATTACATACACGTCATGAATGACGTTAAGAAGAGTATAGTTTGTCTACTGTACAGCAGATCAATCCTTAGTTATTTAATTAAAAAAAAACAACAACAAAAAACAATAACAAGAAAAAAAAACAACAACTGTTAAAAACTATTCATTGCATACAATAAATGAAAGAGAAGTTGCTATTTTACCCACCGGACATTCTTAACAGGATATGTGTGCAAATAGTCATACAGACCCAGTGGGGTTTAAACTCGGTAGAAGTAACCTGTTTGGCTGCGAGGGAACACATTTAATCAATGACGCACTAGCAACTGTTTTTCAGAGGTTTCCTTATAATTTCGAATATCATTTCTGCAAAAAGTAAAGTGAATTAATAACGACGAAAGTTTGACAAAATGTAAGTTATGTTCATGTTTTCAAAAAAATTCTCATCAGAATCATAAATTCAAAGATTGATTCTATATAATCGATTCATGTGTTGAAGATACGAACCATTGCAAAACCTCTTGTTCAAAATCCCAATTAGAATACGCGGGAATCCTCTTCAGAAAGATTTCTGTTTAAAGTATGTAACTTTGAAAGAACAGAAAGATGAAAACTAGTTGGACGTTAAATTCTGACAGTTACTCTTAATAGTCTTGTGTCTTTGATGCAAATAAAATATGCACATATTTCCTTAAATATTAGGAACTGCATCGTTTATGAATTGATTCGAAATTGCATACTCTATAAAATTTTAGGAACAGTTCATCAGTTATGCATGTATTACAAACTGCATGCATTTTGAAATTATTATAAATTGTATGAATTATGCATATGTCTTCAAGGTTTTCAACATTATACATATTCGACCAGCTTACCCAGTTTATATGAGTTAAAAATATTCTCACCTGGTGTCTATGCACAATAATTCTTTCGGACTTTTTTTCATATTTTCTTTATTTTTTACAATTACATTATTACGCAATCTGCCAATTAAATAGCTTAATTTGCTTTCCATAGGCCAAATGAGGTTTTATTTTTACTAGGAATTGTACATATTTTATATTGTGCCTAGCTCTACTATTTTCAACTCGGATTTGACAATGACGATCATCAATTTCTGATCTCTGCCAAAGGGATTATGTTTTCGGTCAAGTTTGTAACTATGTGTGTTTGTTAGTGTGTTTATTTGTGTGTTTGTTAGTGTGTTTGTTAGTGTGTTTGTTAGTGTGTTTATTAGTGTGTTTGTTAGTGTGTTTGTTAGTGTACAATCTAGTGTCATCATTGCTTGATATATCGTCATTAAACTTGGATAAAATATCGTTCATTGGTTTAGAAGTTATTTAACTTTGGGATATATAGGTCAAAGGTCAAGGTCACAGAAAATATAGAAGTTACACTTTTGGAAATCACTACGGTCTATTCATAAGATTACTTAACCCATATTTTATCTTAACTGACCTTAAATTGACCTTGGTCTTAAAAGGTTCGGTTCAATTTTTTATCAACTTTGATGCATACGTGGAATTAATGCTGTATGATAACCATGCATAATTTCAACCTGATCAGAATAATAGTTTTGTGCTATCAACGTTTCAATGGCATAACTTCGGAGATACTTCATACAATATAGAGAAGTACAAATAAGATTGTGGTACGTCCTTACATTGTGAAGTGGAACTGTGCAATACCATGATTGACTTAGTATTTTGTTCACTTATGTTTTCTCCTCTTTGTCATCTCATTTTTCTTTAAACGATCTCCAACATTTTTAAATAGAAATCGTTCCAGACAAGGCATGAAGTCATTTCATTAAGGAGCTAAAAAAAAAATAAGAAAGAAAGATTGCCACGAAGATAGAAGATGCCTATTAGCCTTAGTCTTAAAAGGCCAAGATTCTAGGTAGGAGGAAAACAATTAACAGGAAGAGAGTTATACAAGCCTGTAGATCTGTAAAATAAGCTACTAGAATAGGAAGATATATTACAGTAAGGTATAAAAGACAATACCTGATAGAGACCACTAGATCAACAAGTCAAACGAACTGGAACAAAAAAAGCAGAGAATAGATCAGTCTATTCTGAAGAATATTATATTTACAGAAAAGACTTAGACTAGCAACATCGCATTTCTGAGATAGATAGATAGATAGATAGATAGATAGAGAGAGAGAGAGAGAGAGAGAGAGAGAGAGAGAGCACAGGAAAGAAATGGTGCGACCAATCAAATTACAGATACGTTTATCCAAAAGCCTCAAATACGACAGAAATTCATCAGCACAAATAGAACTTCATACATGGCCTAGTTGTAAATTTGTAAGGATACAGAATGGCTACAGGCGTGAAAAAGTGTTTGGATGCTTGCAATGACAATGATAACTGACTTTACAAGAAGTAGAAAAAGCAACCTCAAGAAAAAAGACGAAAAAATTTCAGGATTTATTTCTCCTCAAACAAAAAAAAAATCACCTTGGAAAGAAAAGGGGCACGTCTACGATTAAAAAAAAAAAACACGAGCTAAATTTTAACAGGATAAAACGAAACAAGCTATTTCATAGTCACATGCACAACCGACCCCAGATGAACTTGTAGATCAGCTGCATATTTCAAATTTCAGTGAGATAGACGAGAAGCAGCAGCAAAATAGTGGTGCCACCATGTTAATCTTTAGAATAATATTTTCAGTAAGATTGTTGATGAACAGAAAAAACAGTGTTGAAGCCAGAACAGAATCTTGAGGAACATTAATAGGAAAAGTGAATGAAGAGAGACTATTTAGAGTTACTCTCAAATTTCGAGCAGACAAAAAAAACAAACTAATAATAATGTCAAGAACTTGATCTTTGAAAAAAAAAATCATTGCAAAAAATATATATGAATCGAATATTAATATAGGATCAAGTTTTGTTGAATATTTCATTTGATAGTGCTTTAAATAGCCATAGTTTTGCAATAAACACTCGTCATAAGGTTTAAAAGTCAATTTTATGACGTCTGTACTTCACTGGTAAAATCTACTCTTGGAATATCTATACACGTCAATGACAAACAAGTAGTTCATATTTTTTTTATATTGTACTGTAAAATTGTACTTACTTCATCAATAGAATTACAGGTATCTCCATATTGTTTTTGTCTGCGGTAAAACTACGGCAATCCAACCGCTCACTTTGACATCGAAGTGCAGAAATCATTAAAAAGGATAACGAAACCACAAAATAGTGAGCGTTGTGCGCTACCGTAGTCTGAACAACATGCCATCACATATCACATATAATTGGAAATATTAAAATAAAATACTACCGTTTATTATCAAATTGCACTGGCATTTTGAAAGTGTATTATTGGATTATCCAAGTGAAAGATTTAGTAAGCAAAAAATAGTATGACGCTTTTTTCTTAAATTATGGTGGTGTTATTCTAATTTTGGGATAGAATTGATATGTAGCTTGCTTGAAGCATTGTGTAGGATAGGTATGCAGTAGAGATTTAGAAGGTTATCACAATGCGAGGAATGAGATATAGTCGGTGTTGTTGGAAGAAGACGAAAACAAGTGGCGATTAACAAATCAGTAAGTACATACATATATACCTATATATACATATATTTATTCAGTTGTATTAAATACAAATGTCTTACTTATTATGTCTGCGACAATATCCATAATAATTTCGGAAAAAATTCCCTTTTCAAATGGTAGACGTGACAGATCGATTCAAAGCATGCTAAATGATGGAGCGGAAATTGGATGGCTGTGTGGAGCCTCGGAGCAAATGTAAGGAGGGGTTTATTCCTGTTTTTAGGTAATTAACATATTTGTTGTTCCTTTTTTTATAAAAAATATATATTTTATTTTTTTAGTTTATAACTTGTTGCTTTAGCGTAAGCTTTTTTTAATTTTGCATATTCTATGTCTATTTTGTTGTCTTTATTATTTTTTTTCTGCTGCTCTGTATTATTCATTTGTTTAATTTATTAACATCCTAGCATATTCAGTGGAATGGCTTGGTATATCTCGGTCACACAAGTCCCTAGCAGGCTGGTATGGGTTAGCTTTTGAAGGAGAGAAGTAGGAGGGGTGTGTGAAAGAGGAAGGGAGGGGGTACGGGATGGGGCGCTCCCAGTCGGCTGTTGGGGTGTTTAGGTTAGGGGTGCAGTTGTCAGGAATAGGAAGATAGCTGGGAAGGGGGGAGGCGCTGGATTGATATTCCTTGGGAATTGTTAATTTATTTATTTTAATAAAACTATAAGTGGTTATAGATGGAACATTTTTTTCTATTTAATTCTTTATTATTGTTTGTTTATTAATTTATTTGTGTTTGCTGTTAGTGTTTATTTGGGTTTGAATAGGTGCGTTAGCTTAAATGAAAAGTTTTTTTTAAATTGGTTTATGTTACTTTAGCTAACTATTTATTATTATTTTTTATTTTATATATATTGCTGTTTTTTACTTATTTATTTAATCTGTTTTATTTTTTATATATAATTTATATGGGAAGGAAGCTTGTAATAAGGCCCTGTCTGGACTGTGAATTAGTGTATGAGCGGTGTGCAGTGGTGTACCTGTTATAATGGGTTAAGGTTGTAATGGTAAGTCTTTGTTGGGAGCCGTATGTAAAGTTATATAATGAATGATGATCCGAGCTCCAGTCTGTTGTTGAGTTCTGGCCGTAATTTGGATATTAGTAATGATTCCTTTATGCGAAGATTTCCAATATTGCGTTCTGTGGTTAAAATATCGACTTTAATAGATATATTAGTGTTTCTGCAGGTGTTGAGGTATTTGTGGAATAATGATGCTTGTGTTTATGTATGTTCCTTGATTCTTATGTGTAGGGGTCTTGTGGTGCTGCCCACGTAGAATTTTCCGCGGGCAGAGCATTCTAGTTTATAGACTACATGTGTGTGGTGGCATATGGTTGCGGGGTATACGGGGCAATTTGTCAGTGTGCATGGCGGTGGATCCTCGTTATGCTGGCGTTTAGAAAGCTGCTGTCTAAGGGATGGTCTGGAGTGGGCTAGTTGCATATTGAGACCCTCCCTTCTGATAACCCTGCGGATAGCCATTGTGATCTTGTCGCTGAGATGGGGCATTTTATGGAAGCTTCTTACACATTTCCTCGTGTTCCAAGAGTGTTTAATGACAGTGCTGGGGTATCCGTTTGTCTCAAGGACCTGGTGGAACTGCTTTGTGCATTCTCTCTTGTCTTTAGGCTTACTGCACTTGCTTTGAATGCGGATGATCTCATTTCTTGCATATCCGATAATGGCCTTAGTAGGGAGGGCCGACTTGTATTGTACAAATATCCTTTGGCTGGCTGCTTTTCGGTAGAATTTAGTAGTGACGGTTCCCTCGTCTGATATTTTAAGGTTGAAATCTAGAAGTGATAGGGATCCGTCATCGCTGGGGTGTTCGATGGTGAATTTTATGTGCGGGTCGGTATCGGAGAATATGGTGTAGATGTTCTCAGCATCGGCGCGTGATGATGTGAGGATCAGGACATCATCGACATATCCCGAGAGAAATATGACCGAGTTGCACGTGTTAAGGGCTCAGCGTTCTAGTCTGTCCATGTACGAGATGGCCAGTATTCCTGAGAGACTGGAACCCATGAGCAGTCCTGTAATCTGTCTGTATGTTTGGTGTTGGTACATGAAGTACGTGCTGTCTACTATTATAAGTAAGAGTTTGTGGATGCCTGAAGGAGTGAGGGCGAAGCAGTGTAAGTTGCAGGAGGAGATGTGGTCGGTGATTAGATCTATTGCTGGGTGTGCAGGTACTGTGGTGTAGAGGGCAACTACATCGAGGCTAAAGGCGTATTTACCTTGTTTTAGTTGTTGTGGTTGGAGGATGTTTAGACAGAGGAGTACTTCATTGGAACTGCTGACATGTCCGGAGAAGGAGGAGATGAGTCTGTCCATTTCAAAAATTTTCTAATCTATAGCTATTCTTAAATTAAATAAACAACTTATTTTATCACTATATTAAAAAATATATAATAAATTAAGTTTATGACATCTGCCATGAAGGCAAATTTCTAGAATGAAGAAAAATATTAAAATTATTGTTAAAAATTTCGTTACTTATTTGCAAGTTTTCAATAAAGTTACTCCCCATTTTTCTATCGCGAAAATAATGTTTGTCACTATCTCCATATGACTTGAATCATTTTATTAGTTTTGTCACTCCAATTTGTATGGGTTGCAATCTCAATATTCACATTTTTCATTTCCATAGACTAATTAATATAAAAAAAAATCATGTGTTATTTTAAATTTTAAACGCGACAGCATTATGGACAAACAGATCCTTATAAGGATAATTGATTGCACCTCGTCCATTAACTTTGCGCGTTTAGCGATAGAAATTCATAAGTGTGACAAACGATTGAAAATGCTATTTCAAGCGTGACCGACCGAGTGACGTGCATATAATAAACACATAGATATTTTGCTTCGACGCATTTGGATATACATCCATGAAACCTGCGCATCTAATTATGAGAACGCCATTTCAAATTAAAACGTAATAGATGGATATTCGAACGGAGGCCATTATTATAGGTATGTGAGGAGCATATAAAAACACGAGTTCGTTTTTAGTGACTTGTAAAAAAGAGACTTCTTTTCGACTACCTATAATATTGCTGTTTTCAAGTCCAATGTAAAAAAATTACTGTTAAATCGTCCTCTCAAATAATCAATTTCTGATTAGTTACAACTATCGGTTGCTAATCCCCGTGAATGTTGTTTTCCAATGCGATGGTGTCGCATCTAGAATCTAGATCAAACGTCTTCTCAGATTCCAAATGATCCAGATGTAATAAAATGTGAATGCCACCAATAAGATCAATAAGATCAATAAGATCATGTGACTGAATTTGATTAATCAAACCTTCTTCGATGGTTTAATGTCGAAGCACATTACCTAGTGTAAACGTATGTATGCACCTAGTATAAACGTATGTATGGATCTATCAAGCGTCAAATTATGTAAACATAGAATAAGATTAACACAAGTTGCTTTTTGTATTTATAGTTTGGTTGAGGTACGTGTCATAACATTATTAGTAAATGATCACAATAGACGATGTTCATTTGGCCAACTGCATACGTATGTGATCGGGGGACCAATTTCCTTTCTCTTGTAAAAGGTACAGCTAAATTAATAGTAATATTGTTCAATAAGTATATCTAAATGACTTCATTGTTTGGCGGGAGTGGCGGCGGGAAAAGATAAAAACACGCACGAGATTTCACAGGGTCGTTTTTGCTGTCAAGTCGGTAAATGAAATTTGTGTGTCATTTTTCATAGGCGGGTGTGAGTATATAGGCAAACGCAATGAATATTTCAAGCCATTTAAGAAAAGCAAGGGATAATATTGCAGGCGGACTGCAAGTGAAACTGTTTTGAAGACAAGAGGTAGTCAATGGCTGGCTGGAAATCAGTGAAGAGAGGAAAATAAATGACGCATACACACACACACACACACACACACACACACACACACACACACACACACACACACACACACATATATATGTGTATAAAGAGTGAAAAGGTGGGGTAGGGGTGAATCAAAAGGTGTACTTGGTAGTTAAAAGTAAACTGAAAACTAAATGAAAGAAAAAAAGAATAGTTTAGCCACAAGTGTGACGAATTAATGAATGTGTAATAAGGAGGAAAGAGATAGTTTTAGATGGGGGAACGGTGGAATTTCACGTAAGGACTTATTTCATAATTGAAGACAGGCAGACGGTAGCGTTCAAGTCGAGTTGTTGACTGTATTAGTTTAATGCGTTCGGAGGATCGCTCTGAAAAAAAGAAACACAGGTAGGGAACTAGAAAAAAAGAAAAAAGAAAGCAGGGAATAGAAAAAATAGGAACTGAATAGCGAAAGAGAAATAGGAGAAAAGATAATAATAAAGAAGGAAAAACAAAACAAAAGGAAAGCCCGTGAGTGAGAAAAAAAAAAACGAAAGAAAGAAAATAAAAACGAAGACATAGAAAGAGAAAAAAGTAAGAAAGAGAACAATAAAAAGTAAAGAAAACACTAAAACTGTGATCTTCCAGAATGCTTGTCTTTCTTTAAAGACAGAATTAAAACTTTGCGCATAAACTTTAATTCTAATCATAATTTACTTTCTAAACAGTTCAAAGTAGTCCATCGTTTTTATTTTTATTTATTTCTATAACTAAACGTATCTACTCGGCGTTAACCGGGAGATGTTCCATTTTGATTTTAAGTTGCTTTAATTTTTTTTCCAATTATTTTGTCAAGTGTAATTGTTACAGTATCATTTGATCAGCTAATCAAACGAAAATCTTATAAAAACTACAACTTACAAGTTAAAGTAATGTTTATTATTTATTTAATTATTTAATCTTTATTTATTTATTTAAAGTAATGTTGCTTAATCTTTATTAGCAAAATTATTTGATATAAATAATTTTGCAAAACTTTTAACCTTTTACGAGGAATTGCTAAGGAGTTTAATATAAGAAATTTATTTCTATTATTCAATTTAAACGTTGTCAACTGCCTTTCAAATTTCGAAGAGTCACGAAATAATACATTATTTATTTTTACAATTATTAACACTTATGAAACAAAAATGTATTTATTTTTATAATTATTAACGCTTATGAAATGGTTCACTTCAAGAAATAAAAATGTAATTGATGGTTTTAATTTCGTAATTAAATTATTTTTAATAGAATTTTAAAAAGTTTATTTTAATACTTTATATTCTTTAATTTTTCATGTCAATATTCGATAAATAATGAAAAGATGTAAGTCAGGTAGAAGCAAGAAACACACACACACACACACACACACGCGCGCGCACACACACACACACACGCACACACACGCACACACACGCACACACACAACAGGATGTGGTAACGTTATTTTGTTAATGTAAAAAAAAAAAACAGTGAGCAAAAAAATGTCTCACACGACATTTATGTGAAGACCAATGAAAAGAAACTGCAATCTTGAAAAATCTCTACCATTCCAGTAATTATAAGAGCAATTGGACTTATGAGAAAGAATTTCAAAAACTACCTGGCAAATATACCCGGTAAACCAAGTGCAAGAAAATTTCAAACAATTGCACTTTAAGGATCATAGTCAGAATCATAAAAAAGATTTCTCGGTCAAAATATTTGAGTTAGCAGGTGAATTTTTGTCATCTAGTAGGATGCCCCATCCCCAGCTGAACAAACTGATAAGAAAAAAAAAGGCCTTAAAAAAGGAAGTATTTTAAATTTGCGATTATAAACTATATATTTAAAACTGTTATGGTTGATTTGTACTACTTAGCAACCGGAAAACACTTTTTCTCAGGAGAGCCACCATTCTAGAAAAGAACAAAAACAAAAAAGAAAAAGTAAAAATAAAGAAAAGGATACGTTAGAAAGATAAAGAGAAAAATGAAGATAATAAGTTAAGCTAAAAGAAATGGACCAGAAAAAGATGGAAAAAAAGAAGAAAAATGAAAAGAAAAGTAAAACATAAAAAAGAAAAAGGAAATAAAAGCAAAGAAAAAAAAAGTGATTGTAAACGATCAAAAAATCGTCTGCTTTGAGGACAACGCAAGAAAATGAGGGAGGGGAAATTTGCTCAGAGTAGGAAGAAAGTGAAAATGACTGAATCAAAAAAGAAAGGTTGAGGAGAATAGGGATATTCATAGTGGCGGGGAGGGGGGAGAAAAAGAAGGTGTGCGTTGTAGAGGGTGGGAAAGAGTTGAATAAAGAAATAGATAGAGAGAGAAAGAGAGAGAAAGAGAAGGTGAGAGATAAAGAGAGAAGGGGATGCCTCTACATCTACAGAGAACCATTAAAAAAACATTATATGGAGAGCAGGGGGTTTGCTAGTGAGGGCTTTTTTTAAAGCTCTGAAGATACTAGCTACCCCCTCTACTTTCAGTTGGATGTTGCAAGGAGAAATATTGTCGCATTGATATTTTATGGATAACAGATCATTTTTCTTTCTTTTATTTCCTCAGGTAGAAGACAAGAACAGATAAAAAATAAAAGCAACAAATAAACAAGTAAAAGAAAAACTACGATTGCAATATCAAGAAATTCAACCTCTACAATTTAATAATGTATGCAACAGATTGACACACACACACACACACATATATACATACGTATTTAATATATTATTTTATAATATAAGTGTATGATTTAAAAAAATATATACAATAACAGCAAGAAAATTATACATACACACACATATATGCATATATACGCATATATACACATATATACACATAAATGCATATAGATACACACACAAATATGTATATATATGTGTTATAAATTATGGATAAATGGATATTCTTTCGCGAAATTAATTTCTATTCAATTCATATGACGTTTCAGTAAAAGTAACGCCTTTTGTTTTAATATGTAAAAAGCTGACGAGAACATATCTTTTATATTTATATATATATGTACATAAATGAAATTAAAACTTGTATAAAAAAGATCACCAAACCAAAGAAAGAGAAATACAGCTAAAAATAATTTTTTATAATTATTATTTTAATGCAAAATTGCGTTACTTTGTATCAGAATTTTTAATATTTAAACATTCAACAGACAAAAATAAAAAAAGTCAATTATATATATATATATATATATATATATATATATATATATATATATATATATATATATATATATATATATATATATACATATATATATATATACAATCATCTGAGAAAAATTACTTCCAAACTTCTTTATATGTGAAAAAAAAAGGAATTATTTTATTAACGGCAGCGTAAAAAAATAGTTGGAATATGGAAAACACCAAAAAAGCCATAAAGGAACGATTAAAATGGCGCGGCTATGTAATTACCCTCGGTGGAATGATGGTACACATGACCCTAGGATCGATGTATACCTTCGGTAAGTTATTTCGGTACTTTCTTATTGTTTCAAACTTTCTGCATTTTTGTAGGAAAAAGCAAACAAAACCATGCATATACAAACAACAGTTGGTTTATTTTCTCTTAACTCAACCTTTCTCTCACTTATTATTTCTATATTATATGCATATAGTATCACATAACATGTTTTGTGTATATATTTGTTTCAGTATCTGATTCTCAACAGTGCTCAATGACTAAAACGTGTTGCAAGCGACACATATTTGTTTTTGGGTTTCCATCACCTAGAACTTATAGGGTCTGTTTTCACAGACACATAGACACTACACAGACAGACAGACAAACAGACAGATACACACATACACACACATAGAAATAGATAGATAGATAGAAAGAAAGAAAGAAAGAAAGATAGATAGATAGATAGATAGATAGATAGATAGATAGATAGATAGATAGATAGATATGAGAGTGACTGTAGACTCAGTGTGCTGGGTCCGATTTCAATATATCCTCTACATGTCCTTGTGAAATATATGATTTCCGACCAGCTATTGATTAAATATTAAACGAAACTCTCAAGCCATGGCTAGACAACTAGTCTAGAAGAAAGAAAACTCTGAAATAACATCAGTTTGTCTCTGCGTATCCCAGCATTGTTTCCAGTCGCTTTAGACTTCTACTTTGTACTGTCACTGCAATGCCAGTTTAGAAGATATACGGTTGAGAATTGTGCATCCCTCTCCCTTAAAACTGGAGGGGGGATTTTTATGTAAGATATAAATTACTAACCGGGATCGGGTATTGGCTAGAATTCAATATTAGCATTTTTATTGTTTCTAATTTTTTAAATTATAAATATAAGATTTAATTTCTACATTTTCAGATTATGAATACAGATTTTAAAATTTTAAGTTATAAATAAAAAGTTTAAGTTAGAAATTTTCACGTTATAAATAAAACTTTTAATTTATTTATTTTCAAGTTGTAAATAAAATTAAAAAAAATGTTATCTTTGATGTTTTTGGATTAAAATCTCACAATATTTTTGTAAAAAATACAGGATGTATGCAACCATTCGATTCAACAGTAAAATTTGATTCAACAGTAATCCTTCAAAATTGCAACGCCGGTTGGTACTATAGAAACTGAACATGGACAACCTTGGTATGCCGAAGACGCATACTGACATGCAAATTTCATGGAAAGCTAGAACATGATAGTAAACGGTTAGTGCAAGAATGCCAAGTCAGTTTCAATGGTGATAAAAAGAAGCAACACATACTTTTTTCTTTATTATGAAAAAAGTTCGTTTTTTTTTTATTGATATTCCACCTTTAATCGTTGACTTGTTAGCCAGAACTTCTGTCAGAAGGTTTTCATAAGTTGCTGTTATTATTCACTGTGCCTGAGTCATACTAATTCCAACACATTCGCACCCGTTATCATTGGCATCCTAACACATAAATGATTACACATAAATGAGATAGTGAATAGAGTTTTTTTGTACAACTTTACCAATATTGCTCTGTATTTACATGTCATTCTTTAATCGGAGTTATCATGTGAATGCTCTCCATCCAATTCGAAAACTGTCATTTTCTATACCAGTGAGTGCGCTGAACCCACAAGTGGGGAACACACACACACACACACACACACACACACACACACACACACACACACACACACACACACACACACACACACACACACATGTATGATCTGTGATACTAAAATTTATTTTCTTTAACGTTTGTTACCGGAAGTCTTCAATGTCACAACAAACATGCTAAAATATTCCATAGTTTGAACTTTAATGTTTCGAAAACTTTAAGTTTAATTCTTTGAATAAATTTACGACTCACATGCCACATATATTTCACTCTCACTTTCTCACTATGTGTTGATGAAAATTCTCTTTAATAGTTTTTAATGCCACTGTGAGAATTTCGAAAAAAAATTACCTTTCTTTTCAACGCTAATTTTGCACACGCCGTAAATACACACGTGAATTAGATAACAAATCAATATAACTATTTACTTCTATATTCTCTATAATGGTGAAGAGTCTCGTTATTTTAGTTATGTAAGAATTTTTAAAAAATATATCACAGTTTCTGAATTTTCGATTAGAATCAAAGTGAAACAAATAATTGTAATGGTTGTGACCAAACTGGACAGCGGTAGTAAATTTAAATAAATAATGTTATCATAATTGTAGTTATTATGTTTAACCGTTACATATGTTTAATGCCTCATGAAATTTTCATGGCGTCATTATTATTATTATTATTATTATTATTATTATTATTATTATTATTATTATTATTATTGTTATTATTATTATTATTAGTAGTAGTAGTTCTTTCCCCAACATGAAAGGCTTATTAAATCCTGTGCTTATCTCAGGTCTTGTGACATGAAGCGAAACAAATAGCGTGAAACATTTCTGTGACGAGTTGATAATTCGTCGCCGATATTACGATGACACCTGGGAGGAATGTTTGCTTACAGCACGTTGTATTCCAACTGAAAATCCATCCATCTCATTAATCATTATCATCGAGTGTCTTTTGGACTAGATAAGTAGTGACGTATTAAAAAATGAACTAACCAGTTTCAATATTATTTAACTTCGGTGAATAGATGGGGACCAGTGTGTCAACGTGACATCATTAACCTGATTAAGATAATCGGAAGAGTTCGTTTAGAATTTGCATGAAACATGAAGCGTGCCTTGCCTAACATGTAGAATAAAACAGATAACATATGGGATAACATTTATCTATTTATTTGATATATATATATATATATATATATATATATATATATATATATATATATAATGATAAAATGTACTTAGCTTATTGACTTGCTGCAGTTTCACGGCATCACCAAGCACCAACATCTATACTCAACTGGATTTTAAGCGATTGATGACGGGTGTTAGTCAAGTACTAACGATTGCTATGTAACTCCCCAATAGTATACCATGCTCTTTGTTCAAAATCTGTTGTTTTAATTTGGTTGCGTGTGTATAAATGTAACTGTGTGCGTGTGTGTATCTGTGTAGACTTTAACTGAGTTCCAGGAATTAAATTAAATTCTATGCCATACACGTTCGAACTGTTAGAATGTAAAAAAACAAACTAAAAAACAAGAACAACAACAACAAAAAAAAACAAAAAAAAACTCCTAACTTCAGTGTGCACGTGTTCCATATATTCATCCATCTATTTCATATGTATATATATAGCCCTCTTTATACGATATTTTCGATTATATTTCCACTTTTCTAAATTCTCTCTCTACCCTCTCTCACTCTCTCTAACTCTCTCTCGCTCCCCCTCTGTCTATCTCTACTCTCTCTCTCTCTCTCTCTCTCTCTCTCTCTCTCTCTCTATATATATATATATATATATATATATATATGCGTGTATATGTATGTGTGTGTGTTTGCGCGAGTGAGAATATGCATCCATTAAAATGGCACGAAGAGTATCCAGTGTGTTTCCTGCATAACTATATTTTATGATTCTGGATTCCTCTGAGTAATTTGAACACAATAATATCAACTCGCGAGATTGCTTTTGTTTTTGTCTTTTTTCCAGATTGCACGTATATAGATAAGTTTGGAAGAACACCATCAGGAGATAAGAACTTTTCACAGACCAGTTAAATTCATTTTAATTTACATGTTTGCTCATATTGTGTGTGTGTGTGTGTGTGTATATATATATATATATATATATATATATATATATATATATATATATATATATATATATATATATAAATGTCGAATGCATGAAAGGATATCGTTTCCAAAACGATCGTACACATAAGCATTATTTTGTTATATTTCCTCCTTGACTTGATTGATAATTTCAAAATTATTAATCCGTAATCCTTTATATATATATATATATATATATATATATATATATATATATATATATATATATATATAAATAAAGTGAACGTGTCTGTGTATCTGTGTGTCTGTGTGCATTTCCCTTCGCAATAACTCTGTCAATTTTCAGTCTGAAGACTCGAAATTTGATATACAGGGTACTGAGATTTGGGAAAATCTTTGTCATCAGTTTTCGGCCAGAAATTTGGCTATTAAGGGGTCAAAGGTCAACGATTTGACCTTTGAGAACTCTACCAAACTAATCCGACAATTTTGGGTTTAAACACTTGAAATTTTAGATATAGGTTCCTTGGACATGGATCTAACTTAGTAACTTGATTTGAGCCCAAAAAATAAATTTTAAAGGGTAATAGTAGGGGTCAAAGTTAAAAAAATTGACCGCTTTTTTTTTTTTTTTGCTCAACATACACCTCCAAACACCCGGCCAACGCCGGGCTGAAATGCTAGTATATATATAAAAGCGACCGTGTGTGTGTGTGTGTGTGTGTATGTGTGTGTGTGTGTGTGTGCGTGTGCGTGCGTGCGTGCGTGCGTGCGTGTGTGTGTGTATATTTCCCAACGCAATAACTCTGTCAATTTTTGTCTACAGACTCGAAATTTGATATACAAGGTACTGAGATTTGGGAAAATCGATGTGATCGGTTTTTGGCAAGAAATTTGGCGATTAAGGGTCAAAGTTCAACGTTTTGATCCTTGAGAACTCTACCAAACTCCTCCGACAATTTTGGGTCTACGCACTTGAAATTTTAGAGATAGGTTCCTTGGACATGGATCTAACTTAATAACTTGCTTTGAGCCCAAAACAATAAATTTTAAGGGGTCATAATAGGGGTCAAAGTTTTTTTTTAAAATGGACCTCTGCGGTCTCTACCAAATTACTCAGACAATTTCTGGCCTAAACATTTGAAATTTGACATAAAGGGTATTCAGAGTTAGGGCAAACTTTTTAATCAGTTTGGATCGAAAATATTTAGATACTAATATATAAATGTATGTATGTATGCTTGCATGTCTGCCTAAAACTTTCGACATATATATATATATATATATATATATATATATATATATATATCCCTAAAACCTATGAACTTGATGCAGGGTAGATTAAAACTTGCTGCTATGGTTTCAAATGATCTGAAATGACAGCAAGGGGAGACTTGATTCCAAATATTTCTCATTGAAATATTGGTACAGGTTTAGTGTTTCCACCCACAAAAACCCTTTAAAATTACCACTATCATAAGTTTTCGATGGTGCTGAAAACGAAAATAACAGTTTAAATCCAAGGAAACGGGTAGTTTCTAAGACAAGAAGTAATTATAGTGTTAAATCGTGGGGGGCGGGGTCACTTTTCTATATTAATTTAACGTAAAATTAACACCCATTTTATAGCCACCATTTCTTTTGGTGGTGTATATTAGGTAATTGTGGCATGGTAGACCAACACAAAACCTACCCTTAAAAAATATTTTCTATCGGTTTTCGGGTGTGCTGAAAACGAATATCGCATTTAAATTTTCCGCAAATAAAATTTTTTCCAGGAACTAAACAATGTAATTCTTTATGTTATAAGTGGTGGCGATTATTGTACGCACAAGCGCGCATATTTTTTTACCCGGAAAATTTAAATGCAATATTCGTTTTCACTACACCCGAAAACCTATAGGAAAGTTTTATAAGGTTAGTTTTTTGTTGATAAATGTGCACCACTTTTTGAAATAAACACCACTTTTTGAAATAAACACCACTTTTTGAAATAAACACCACTTTTTGAAACAATAATATGCGACCTTAAGGGCAAATGTCACATAGCCCACTACACAATTCAGGTCACTAGCTTTCCGCCGAGCCATTATTTGCTAGAATCTGATGAATAATCGCCGAGATTTCGAAGTTATAAAATTGCCAAAAAGATGGTATGTCTATATATGGATATATCTATACTCGTAGCCCAATTGAATATTGAAATGCTAATACCTTTGGTTCTATGCGATGAAACTACATGAAAATGTACAGGTTTTTTTGAAGATTATTATACTGTTCTATGGTTTAAATTTAAGACAATTGGTAAAAAAAACCCTCTATTTTCAAACCAATAAAATATACCCGAATTTGCTTACATTTGTATATATAGTGTCTTGGCAGGCAGCTTCGGTTTTACTGCTTCCGTTTTGCTGATTCGGTTGTCTGCCCTGTGGTCTTGTTAGGGCACTAATGTGTGTGTGTGTGTGTGTGTGTGTGTGTGTGTGTGTGTGGTTCGCTTGAAACATTGTGCGTAGTGTGTAAGGAATTGTGTTTGAACACTATGACGATGCAGTTTGTTAGACAATTGCAGTATGAGGTTTACAGAATAAATGAGAATATGGACAGATTTCTCAATGATTTTGAATTATTAATAATTTACCTACATAATGTGTCGCGTCATGATAATATAAGTGGTGTTTTGTTCTTGGATTTTTCGAGGTAAACTCACACCTTCAAAAAGAGAAAAATATATCTATCTGTTGAATCAAACTTGCAGGAAATATATAAGTTATTGTTAACGTGTGAGCTCGCATTTATGTTTGATATTATTAAATTATTGTTATAATATTTTATCAGTAATGATATTATTTTATTTTCACTTAGATGTAATATATATATATATATATATATGTGTGTGTGTGTGTGTGTGTGTGTGTGTGTGTGTGTGTCTGTGTTAGTAAATATTATTAAAAATAACAGAATTTCCCTGCTTAATTATACTTTTTAATTCTGTTCAATTTTTTTTAATCATCATTAAAATACTTATATTAAAATCAAAACAATTCATGTATGGTTCACATGTATCATGAATGTCTTTGAATCTTCGTCGAATCATCTTGAGTTGAAAAATATTACGAAGAAAAAGCCGGAAATTTCAAAGAGCAGCAGAGAACATGCACCTTAAGTCAGTCGTCAAAACAACGAAACATTCTCACAGGTTAAAATTGTATTACTTTAAGCATTTTAAAATGTTGTTATTGGTTACTTACATGATATTATTGATTGTAGGTTGCTAATTTTAAAATGTTGTTATTGGTTACTTACATGATATTATTGATTGTAGGTTGCTAATTTTAAAATGTTGTTATTGGTTACTTACATGATATTATTGATTGTTGCTAATTTTAAAATGTTGTTATTGGTTACTTACATGATATTATTGATTGTAGGTTGCTAATTTTAAAATGTTGTTATTGGTTACTTACATGATATTATTGATTGTAGGTTGCTAATTTTAAAATGTTGTTATTGGTTACTTACATGATATTATTGATTGTTGCTAATTTTAGTATTATTTTCAATTGGGAATATGTATGCATATCAATTATGTCTTTTCCATCTAAAGTTCAGATACATTTGATTGCGATAGTGTAGTATACGATAATATAGTCTGAGTTCTGATGTTAGATATTATTATTATTATTATTATTATTATTATTATTATTATTATATACTGACACACCATATTATATATATACACACACATATATATGTGTGTGTGTGTGTGTGTGTGTTATTTATTTGTTTTTGTGATACGTTCTTTGAATGAATTCAATTATTTATACGAAAGTGCATTTTTACCTAAATGCGAGTTGAGAATAATTTTCCCTTTTACCAATTTGGTACCTCCAAATGGGGAGCGGCATATTGTTCTTAAAATATAATTATCCATTGACACATGTTTTGTCGTCTACGACTCAGCAGAGTTGATGTATCTAGCGTGATTCGAAATCTGGACCTCATGGTAAGAACATTTTATTTTTAAGAACAATATATATGCCGCTCCCCATTTGGGGGTACAAAATTGTTAAAAGGGAAAACTATTCCTAACTCCCATTTAGGTAAAAATGCACTTTCGTATAAATAATGTAATGCGTTCAAAAAACGTATCGCAAAAACAAATAAATAACATCTACGAAAATCGCGATATACCCAAACAGTCGTCCTGATTTCGAATCTTGCTAGATTCAACCACTCTGATGAGTCGTAGACGACGAAACACGCGTCAGTTGATAATTATATTTTAAGAACAATATATATATATATATATATATATATATATATATATATATATTGTTCTTAAAATATAACTTTCAAAAGATATAATGTATTCATTCGAAAAGTCAGATTTTCTTGACATCTAATAAACTTGGAATTGAAATCAACCTTGGAAAATACGTCAAATGTTAATTTTTCTATCAAAAACACTTTTTAATAAACAACGACAAAATACTTGAAATATTATACTTCCAATTATAACACCGATACTATTATGTTTTCTTCAAATGTGAAGAAATTTAATATTTTTAGTCGAGAAACACACAACACGCATGCACACACACGCACACTCAATTCAGCATACACACATATGTATATAGTGAGAGAGAAATGTTTGTATGTTCATAGATTTGTACATATATGGTTTATTTCCAAACTAATTAACCGATCAATATGAAGTTTTGAACATAGATGTCAGGCTTAAGGCTCCAAATGTGAAAATTCAGATACCGCAGGTGTTTTTGAATTTTTAACAATAAACAGTAGACATAAATTAATACATGTTCCTACAATTTTAGTTTATTTGGAATAATTTAAAAACACATTTAGACAGCATAATGTAGCCACAATCTATTTGAAAATTCAAATATTTAAAAGATTTGCATTGAATTTGATCCATAGTCATTATACTTCAATTAAACAAGATTCCATAAAAGTTTAGTTTTTCTTAAGCCCCCTTCAGCTTAAGCCTTAGATTTTGGACATTATATACATATATTGAACATATCAATATCATAGAAAGATAAAGGTTGTCTTCGATGGTTATACTTCTAAACAACATGACATTAAGAGCCATGTTGTACCCAAGAGATCGATCTTTGGGCCATTATTATTCCTAATTTTCATAAAAGACACCCCTAATATAATTATGACTGAAATTGGTGTATTTGCTGACGACACCATGCTTTGTTCTTAACATGCGAGCAGGACGTAATCACAACGTCCCAATCGCACACTCAAAGCAATGGCCGAATCCTTAGAAAGTGACACCCAGTTTGTCGTGGAATAGGCATATAAATGGATGGTAACATTTAATAACAAAGCTCTTTTTCCTTAACAATTATAAGAAACCTTTCCAGCCACCGATTACCATGGCAAATAATTCCTTATCTGAAGGTCAATCATTTAAAAGGCCTAACATTCACAGGTAACATCAATTGGATCAAATACATAGAAGACATTGCCACGGTTGCTGCAAAGAAAGTGAGCTTTCTCTATCGTACGAAAAACATCTCACATCCGCCAGAATCCTGCATACATGCAAAACCACCACTCATTCATACATGCAGTATTGTTGTCACATCTGAGTTAATGCACCTAAAATAATCTATAATCTTATACATCACTATCTTCCCAGCTGTAGCCCATGTCTCATCGCTGCAATGCTGCATCTTTGTACTTGTTTTGCAAGTACGTTCGTGGAATGTGCTCGAATGAATTGGCAGCATGCTCCCCCCCTCCGATGTAAATTGTCTCAATAGACTCAATGGTCAGTAAAATCATACCCTCTCATTGTAGAGGTCCCTAGATGTTGTAAAGCTGTCTACTGTAATAGCTTTCTTCCTGTTCGCCTTTAAATGTAATGTGAACAAACATATTGCTGCACAACCCTCCACGTAGGATGCTTCTGTATTGTCCCTAATTCACAGTAATTCCTTACATTTTAGTGGCAATTCGTGCCTTGCTTGAGGTGAACTAAAGTAAAAAAAATGTCATCTATTTTGATTAAAATTGGAATATGTGTTTCTTATTAACATTATATCTTGATTTCAATCTTCGTAGACCAATTTAAAAGTGATGCAAAACTATTATAGGGTGAGTAGTCATCCAATCGAGACATTATGCATATCTTCAGGTAGTGGTTTTGTACTTTAGTGTTTGCATCCCAAAGTAGTCCCGATGTCTCTTAGTAGCAACAAATCCAATAAAGGTTATTGGTTCAGAAAAAGACGGAACACACACACACACACACACACACACACACACACACACACACACACACACACACACACACACACACACATAAAGAAAGCAACTCGAAGTTGTAATATCGTAACGAATGATAAGAAATGTCTTTGACCTTATTTTGTTAAGCATTCACAACATTCACAGGTTAGCTATATAATCTTGAAGGTCATGAAAAGCAAATAAGGTAAAAACAAACAACATTTTTAATGAAAGTTGGGCGCCAATTATTAAAAGATGAAAACGCGATAGACTGTCTAGGGGGTTCTTAAGAATAAGACAGCAAAATATTTCATATTGAAAAATGACTTCAGATTATATATATATATATATATATATATATATATATATATATATATATATATATATATATATACATGCGTGTGTGTGTGTGTGTGTGTGTGTGTGTGTATACAAACGCTACAACACTGACATGACAATGTTTCGATCCGCAGTTATTGCAAACTAAGATCTGAAAAATCTGTTGTTCCTTTTATATTGAAAAGGAAAGCATGTAAAAAAAAACAAAACAAAAAAAAACCGTTAGATTCAAAACTGAAGGATCATGTGATAAAATTTCAAATAATATTAAAAAAAACTGTTTTTATGTTTTCGGTTAAAGAGTTAATAACATGATCTATTTTTGGCATTGAGTTTATAATGCCAGGTCTAAATTTGTTTAGGTCGTCAGACTTTTATAAATAGGGAGATGAAGAGGAGGCCTGATATGAAAATTCATGAGGTGTTGCGGCATATACTAGTTAAGAGAAAGGGGAAAGATCTTTTTTTAAGAAAGGGCGGTTTATCGCAAGGTTACGACTTGGTTTATTTTGATTTTTTCAAAATTTAATTTGAACATTTAAAAAAATATTTATGTGGTTTACACCCCCCAGAAATACAATGATTGTTATTTTATTAAGTTTTTATAGAATAATAATAATAATAATAATAATAATAACAACAACAACAACAACAACAACAATAATAAAGAAGAAGACCGAATGTCGTAATAATTAACAAGAAAGAAAAGTCCTGTTAAATCGTAGACTTTGCTGTTCCAGCTGACCACAGGGTGAATATAAAAGAAAAAGAGAAACGGAGTAAATACACAGACCTAACCAAAGAGCTGAAAGGGAGATGGAAGATGAAGAAAATCAAAATAATATCTATAATAGTAGGAGCACAAGGAACAATCCCGAAAAAACTTTGGAAAAAGAATGGGAGAAATTGGAATCAGAAGAATAGCTGTAAAAATACAACCAACAACAATAATGAAAACAGATGAAATATTAAGGAAAACCCTTGAATGTGGAGACTAACACACATGAACCACAAACGCAGGCCAGACAAACTACTGCAAAGACAAAACACGAAGACATTACATGGAACTAAGAACATTGAAGCTGCATACCTATAAGTTCTCTAACCATTTTTAACATGGGGAGTGCGTTGGGCTTTGTTAACTATTATGTGCCTTCCTTCTATGAATGTTTAAATTTTATTTTAATTATAAAAAATTGGTGGGTTATTAAATTGATTTGCTTTGCTGTAACCCCCCCCCAAAAAAAAACAAAAACGAAATGCAAATAATAACAACTAGCGAGGCCTGTGGAAAGTCCACAGGGGATTCATTCATCTTCTTCTTCTATCTTCTTCTATATAAATAAAATGAACTCATTTTTTCCCGTCTGATTTTGACATTAATAGGATTAAAAATCAAGATATTTCATGCAAATATAATATGCACAAACGGCAGAACAATATCTGAGGTGTGTTATAGGCTTATTATTTCTCAAATTCCTCGATAATCTTAGATTTCTATACTTTTTCTGCTGAGAAGTCACGGCCAAAATCGGTTAAGATCAATGGAAGTGGTAAAATATTTTCTCTCTAATAAATTCCTCCTCCTCCCCCTGCCACCACTTAACACCGTTTGGGGATCGTTCACAAGGAACAGTTGAGAAGAGGACACCGGTTTGGCTTCGTAGTTCTTTCATGTGAAGTTATTTAAAATCACTAAACTAAGCTGCAGTGCTCTGTGGCGTAGTGGTTAGCGTGCTGGACAATTCACATTATATTTTCACGTTCGCGCCGACCTACCGTAGTCGTTTTTTTTTTTTTCCTAAACAACTGGAATGGACTTTTCTTGGTGGCCGAACTGTTAACGTTGCAGATGTTGTTTTTTTTTCACACTTTATTTTCCTACTTTTACTCATGACTCCAGGTTTGATCCTTCCTACTTACCTACCATAACATTTTTTAAAACTCCCCCCCCCGTCCCGGAAACAAACACTCGGGCAACGCCGGGTACCCCCGCTAGTATGTAATATATTGATGTTGGTATTCATGGCGTAAATAGAGATGCTCTGATATTATTGTAACTCTTGTTAAAACTGCAAAATTATTTATCTAAGCTAGCAGGGACGCCCGGCGTAGCCAGGTCATAAATTGATACTAAATATTGCAGTTTTATGTTCATTAACAATTTATTTTATAAACAGGAGAACAGGAATTTGATAGTCGAGAGTATATTACCAGATATTCATAGCAAACCTTGTGTCTTACCTGATCAAAGCTATTTATTATGTCGAGAGTTATGCTTAAATGTGATATTTTAATTTTTGCAGATTTCGTATATATTATTATAGAGTTGATATTCTATCGATTTTTATATATTACAAAGTTTCGATTTCAAAAATAAAAATATATATCCATATGACTTGGGAGCATCAGCTTGAGTTCTTTCAGCTATAATCGAAATCGAAACCAAAACTTATGAAGAATTCTTGGTAAAATCATTTATTAAAAAAAAAATAATAGATGACTAAAGTGCCATCAGCTATAATTTAAACCGAAACCAAAACTTATGAAGAATTCTTGGTAAAATTATTCATGATAAGAAATGGGAATCTATAACAATTAAATAACACTCACTCGGATGTAATCCTGACGCACGAAATAAATAACACACAAGCTATTGTATTAATATATAGTATTGCTAAAAGTCATAAAACCCACGCTCCTTTCCTACTACTAACCCTAAGTACGGGTGGCAATACAAAAAATATAGCAATTATATGTGATTTTATGATTTTGCTGATCGGCCTTAGAATTAATGGTAAAAATTACTTAATTGCTTAAAAAGTTATAATGTATCGAAATGGGATCAGTTTACATTATATTTATATGCATAACTGAACCCCCATTATAAATTCGAAATTAACGTTTCAGTGTGCTCACATATAATCGCCTAAAAAAGTAGAATCTCATATGTTTTGGGTATTTTAAATGTAAATTAAAGTTTTTTTAAGTTAATAAACTTCTCAATGTTTGCTCTTCCAAAGTTTTGATAAACTTGTGAGATTTTCATCTATATTTTCACTTGTGCCAAAACCAAACAAAATATAACACAAAACATGAAATATTTCAAATGATGTGGTGATCAGACAAAACCAACACCAGAAAAAAATTCCAATCATGTTAAATCTTTGATATTAAAGTGTGAAATCTCTAATAGACACCTTTTGGCCATTTATCAAATAGGTGCGAAAAGCCTTTTTAAACTCTGTGCTATTGAATAGGCAAGTGAATACTAAAATATTTACTTTGCTTACAATAAAAACTAAAAAAAACAATTTAAATTAGCTTTGGAGAGTCTACATCTGGGAATAGGTTTTCAAATATGCTTGGAATAACAATTGCCACAGCCTCCTGTGTCTAAAGAGGTGTCATAACACTTTAATTATTTCAGAAGAAGCCGAAGACAGACGCTCCATGTACAGCTGGCGCCAATGAAATTTATCCCCCCCCCCCAGAACATTTACAACTTTTTAATAATCATATGAACTCTCTCAGATGAGGGCACGTAGACATTGTAGGGAATAGATGCAAAACGATTACAAAGGCAATAAGCAAGTAATCTCTTAATAAATGACCAATAAATAAAATAAATTAAACTCTGCTAATCAATGTTAAATCTGTAAATGAGATTAATAACCCATTCTGGGGTCGTTCTCAGTCTTATGTTGTAAAGTAACAACTTTTAATAATAAAAACAAAATCTGTGCTTGTTTCCTTTTTTATTTTAAAATCTTAAAGAACCGGTTTAAAATCGGAAATTAGACTATAATTTTTCCGATTCCGATTTTTCCGATTCCCGATTCCGATTAATCGTCCCAACATTTATATATATATATATATATATATATATATATATATATATATATATATATATATATATATATATAGGAAATTTATTACTGTGAGTCCAGAATGAGTTTACAAATTGTTTCAACTAGAGGAAAATCCTCAAAGAGAGGAAAAATCCAACTAGCATCATCAGAATTCATAGATGGACTCTAATAATAAATTTCTAGTAATAAATTTCCTATATACTGCTCTGACTACACATTGAGCACTTTAGTCCGGTTTTTTTTACCACTGGTAAATATATATATATATATATATATATAGCCGATGACGTCACATATTTATATATATAAAGATGCTGTCACTACTTTTTTTTAACTTCAGGGACATTGCTTATGAAAGCTTGGAGGCCACTCTAGGATAATATGTTTTGGGTAGATGGTGAGACAACAATATCAGTCACGGTGGAGCTTAGCTAGATTTTCTAAATAGGTGACTCAAAAGGTGAGAAAGTGGGAATAGGTAGATGAAAAGGTCGTCCCCCACTAAGTTTCAAAGACGGTTCTGTATTCTATTAAGACAAGAAAAGGTGTTCTTAGGAGCCCCACCCCAGATATGGCAACAGTTCTCTATCTTACAACGTATTTGACTCTTGCACAGGTAGAGGATTGGGTGAGATATTTTCTGGTGCGGTAGAATAATCCCAACATTTTTCAAGTGATTTTGGTAATCCATTTCAGGTTAAAGGTCGGCCCCAAAAGTGTGTCGAACCCGGGTATTTCACTAAAGCGACAACTATTCATTTCAACTAGCTCAAAGTGCATGTATGATCGTTGGTGGTAAAAAGATAGGTTTGGTTTTGTGATGCATTAATATTAACTAGCCATTTTTTTTATCCCAGTGTACCACATGCTCAAGATCTAAGGCGAGAGTGTTGTATATTATAGGAGATTATATTAACAGAGAGATATATTAAAACGTTTCATGTGTTATCTAGTGGATGTGAGATATTGTTCTTTTAACGTATGTATGTTGTTTAGCCAGGAGGATATGATATTCATGTGTAAACTGAATCATGTTGTATCAGACTTATCGTATGGGAATATTTTACAGTTCATATATAAGAATAATAATAAGAGTCCTTCTATCTTCCTGCTGCTCCGTGATGAACTATGAAACGACCAGCACCTTTCAATTGAGACGTCTGTTCTTACTTGTGAAACCACAAAATAACTCTTTATATTTTTATAATATACATTTATTACAGTTGTCTCAAATGGTTTTCACGGGATCTGCATTTCGTCTACATTTTCTATTCTTACTGCACGCTCCCTAGATGTCTGTCCACCCCTATCTAGATCGTCTGTCCGCTTTGGTGGTCAAACTCAACTCTCAGAATCTCTCCAAAACTAACTACATTATGTGTTCTCTTACGTCACCTCATTACGTGTCTCAAACCAACCTAATGTCCCCATCTAGTTATTTGTTTATCCAAACCCAAAATAATGTTTACATCTATTTTCTATTTTCTCATTCCTTTTGCGATTCTAGGTCAATCAGCTCTTCCCCAATTCAATTGTTTATTCTTCTAATCATAATAACTGATCCAGCGACCATCCATCGCTCAAATCAACTAATAATAATAATAATAATAATAATAATAATAATAATAATAATAATAATAATAATAATAATAATTTTTTTACCCTTGGCCCTGCTTGCCACAGTTAACACAGATACTACGCTATGATCACAGCCTAAAAGGGTCATAACATTACAGGAGTATCAGCAAGATCCTAATCTTTATAAGGCTTTGAAGTGTTGCCATAGATGGTAGTATCGTCTGCATAGATGTCGACGAATGAACAAAAATGTGATTTGGGAAGTCCTTGAGAAAGATTAAGAAGTAAGTTGGGCCCAGAAAGGATCTCTGAGGCAAACCAGCATTAATATTGTGAGCCTCACACTTCTGCTCACTGATGACCACTTGGATAGACCTTTCAGAAAGAAAGGATTTTGTGGTTAAGATTTCCAGTTATTCCATAGCTGGAAATCTTCTAAAGTAGACTTTGTGTCAGACCTTATCAAATGTCTTAGATATGTCAAGAGCTATTGCTCTAGAAACGGAGCCATTGTCCATAGATTCACTAATCATGTGTGATATTACAGTTAGTAAATCAAAAGTTGATCTCTGAGAATGGAAACTATATTGCATGTCACTGAATAGGCTGTTTTTACTGAGGTGGTTAACAACTTCTCTATTTATCATGGAGTCATGCAATTTACTCATGCACATTAGACTGATTGGTCTGTACTGAGATGCAGAAGATGGATTCCCTGCATTTCGATCTTTTCCAAGGTTTTGGGACGCATCTTTCTTTAAGGCAACGTTTAAACATCTTTGCTGTCCCATTCATTAATCTATATAACAGCTCCAATGTAAAGACATGATCTGGACATTAACGAAGGAAATGACTCTGATTGCGTTATTCGGCACCATTGCACATACGAAATAGAAATTCATATGCCTTTTAAATGAATGCCAAAAAGCGATAGTCTGCCTTGTCGAATTCTTTGGACTGAACTAAATTAACCAGTGCGACCCCTATGTCATCTTCTATTACCGTTAATATCCCATGGGCCAGACGCAAATTGTTCTTGGCAGATATCCACTTTACAACTTAATTATGCTCAAGCTCATTCAAATGCCGCACCACAACCTGTAAACGGTTCGATAAAATCTGTGACAAAATTTCTAACTCTGTTTAGCATATATTGATGGTGTGATAATTTAATTTTTTCCACCATGCTTATCACTCTTCTTGAGGAATGTGATCAATTTGTTAATCAATTCACCAGGTATAGATCTGATCAAATAACAGTTGTTCAAGAAGAAATATAAACATATGCGAGGAACTCAAAAACAATTCGCGACTCCTGGTGATTGGTTGTAGCCAACCCGCTTTAATACAACCAAGACTACACATTATAAACCTACTAAGGGCCAGGCGGAGATGACCTTGTTTGACTCAATGATGAATCAAGATGTTATTAATCGCATGAAAAAAAGAAATCTACTTAATGACAAGCAATATAGATTTCGTCTTACATGATCAACTGTTGGCGTAATGACTGTAATATCGATAGGATCAAATGAATCTTTTTCTTGAACAATAACTCTCGACATAATAAATAGCTTTGATCAGGTAAGACACAAGGTTTGCTATGAATATCTGGTAATATACTCTCGACTATCAAATTCCTGATCTCAAATTGATTTATAAAATAAATTGTTAATGAACATAAAACTGCAATATTTAGTAAGAAAACCGGCATCTGTCATTTATCTATTCTGGGCCAATACTCTTCCTGGGATCGATTAGATCTACTTGTTCATATGACATTATTTCAGCCTATTCTTGTGGGAGCGGTTCTATTAGATTCCAACCATAAATAAAGCATTTTTTAACATCTGTAAACATATTGCGTTTTAATATATTAATAAAACCAATTTATGTTAAGTAATCATTAAAAAACAAAATATATATTTGCGTGAACGAACGCTAACTACTGTCGTTCTGTTTTCGTAGCACCCTTGGCAAGTGTCAAAAACAAACAAACAAACAAACAAACAAACAAAAACAAAACTTGTCATCAGTTAACCCAACCCTTATGAATAAAAATGGGTATTACAAAAACACCGTTCAGAAGCCATCGGGTGGTATGGTTCTGGCGAGGGATGTGTGTCACCAAGATTCATAATAGATATCCACCATATAGCACTCCTAAATAGTATCTGCTTATGCATTTATTAAGTAATGCAATAAAAGACAACTTATTTTCATAAACTTGTCTTCAAGTATGTTTTATTTTTCTGTCACAACGTTACACAACGTTACACAACGTAACACAACAGTATTTTCATGTATTGCTTTTTTTTTTCGTTCAAAATGACTCCGATTGTCTTTTTATATCAGCAAACGGATAAAATATATATTTACTTTCCATAAATGTAAATATAAAATTTACAAAACAAAATAGTATTATTTATCAAGCTGTAACATGCACGACTGCAAACCGACAACAATAATATATAGGGAAAACTAGCTTACAATAAAAACATTTTATAATCATAAACAGGAATTAAATATACAAATAACAGGTTGACAAGAACGTATTTGCGGTTTTTAATTTTTAAGTTCAGATGAATATATCTTGGCTCAAAAAAAAAAATGTATTGAAATAAGCACCATCAGAATCAACACACTTTTGCCAATGTAAAACAAGTGTATTTATGCCAGCAACGTAAAAATTTTGCGTTTTGGTGGCGATTAACTGATTTTGATATCGCTAAAGTTTTTGAAGCATTTCTCACGCAGAAAATTGTCAAAATGCTTGAAATATTGGTAGTCATTAGGTGAGAGGTCTGGATTATGAGGCAGAGTTTCGTAGCCCAATTCGTTCGACTTCTCCAGGGCCAGTTTAGCAACGTACGATCGGGCATTGCCGTGGAAGAGAATCGGGCCTTTTCTGTTGACTAATGCTGGGTGTTGTTGTCGAAGTTTCTGATGTATTTCATCCATTTGTTGACAGTACTTGACCGCCGTAATAGTTTCGCCTGCATTAAAAAATCTGTAATGGATTAGATCGGTTGCAGTATGACCTTCTTTTGGTGCGACTTCAGCTTCGGGAAGTGTCGTGGAGCTTCGACGGCGTCTAACCACTGAGCACTGAGCTAAGCGTCGCCGGTTGTCGTAAATAACCCACTTTTCATCCCAAGTCACAACCCGAATCTAGAAACGGGTTGTTTTTGTCGCGTAAAAGAAGGGAAGATGACACTTCATAACGTCTTTTCTTCTGGTTGTCGTTTAAGGTAGTTTTTTCTTTCCAATCTTTCTCAAGTGTTTGGAAATCGTCGTATACGTTACGTCTAATTCAGAAGTAAGTTCTCGACCAGTTGTTGGTGGGTTGGCTTTGACTAAGGCTTTGTCGTTGTCAACATCCGATTGCCGACAACTACGCTCATCATTTTCAAGACTTTCGTCGCTGCCACGAATTTTCTTTTGGCTCCATTGCGCTGTACGTCCAGTAGTGGTTCCTAAGTCAAACGCTTCGATGATATCACGAGCTGTTTCAGCAGCTTTTCGGCCAAGCTTGAATTGAAATAAGAAAATTGTGCGAATTTACTTTTTTTTTTACATCTTTTATTCAACGTTCTGAAAAGAAGAAAAAGTTGTTTTAAAACGATTGCAATTTAAACGATTAGATAGAGCGAAGAACACTATTTAAAGTGATATATAAAGTAAAATGATTAAAACGAAAACTTATTTGAAAATGCATAATTTGAAATCCAAATTCAAATTCTGCAGGACCTTTCTTCTCAACCTAATACATAGATATAACACAACGCCGTCGAATTATTTTTGTGGGTTCAAATAGTGTTTCCACAGCTAAATATCTTTAAATTGGTTAGGGCGTGTACAGACTTGATCTCCGTGGATTACTTCTTTGTGAAAAATTAGAACTTTTAATGTTTTAAAATATAAAAGAGATAAAATCGAAGAAGAGATTTAATTAACAAATATATACGCAGAACAAATTTCATCCTTGATTAGCCACCTTTATTAAAATATGCTACCTGATTAATTATACTTATATATATATATATATATATATATATATATATATATATATATATATATATATATATATATATATATAGCCAGTAGAGTTTAGTTTCCTAGAAGTACATCCAATGAAACAACATGTGTCTACCAAAGAGTGCTCAATTAGTGAACAGGGCAGGTATATTAAATTTATTTATACAAACTTTAATGGCTACATATGTGCATACATGTTTCTGTAATCACCTGCGTTGGGGGACTACGTCTTTAGGCCAAGAATTACCGTCGAGAACTGATATTTCAAACAAAAACATTTTCTTATTTTGTTTACAAAGTTAGAATGTAACCTGGGTGGGAGTTATAAGCGGGGGTAGGACAAGTGAGGTCTTTGAAGATAATAAACATCTTTTTTATTTCCCTTTCTTTTTATCTATCCCATCTTTTGGTTTTTATGGCATAAGGTACTTGAGAATTCTATGCACATATGTAGCCATTAATGTTTGTATAAATAAATTAAATTTAATATATATATATATATATATATATATATATATATATATATATATATATATATATATAAACTCCATTTGTTATTTAGCAGTAATATGTTGCTCCACAGACATGAGCATGTTTGGGTCAGCTAGTTACCTTTAACTATAGACCTATTCAGGTGATACAGCTTATACGAAAGAAAAGTTTGCTTTCGTATAAACTGTATCGCCTGAAGAGGTCTCCAGTTACTGGTAACTACTTGACCAAAACATGCTTATGACTCTGTAGCAACATATTACTGCTTATGTAAAACCAAATAAAGAGTATACTCTGCTATACCTCGGTATTGAACACTCTTGTATTGATCTAGTTAAACTTCATTGATTACTTAACCTCTGAAAAACAATAAACTAAGATTATATATATATATAATTATAATTAAATAATAATTATTCTTTTATACTTAAAGACACTAGTGTTTATGCTTACGCAATCATCAGTGTAGGATGAAAATTTCTGCCAGTCGGAATATTAAAACCCAGCCATGAAGCCACCTTTGACTCTATTTGCTAAACCTCTTCCTCCGAGCCACCAAAAAATGGGCCACAAGAATAAAGAGAATTAAAAACTAATAAACGCTCAATTTGAGCACGGACATAAGACAATTCATAGTGTTCAAACGACGGAAGTTGTGAACATTGCATAAATACTAGTTGACTACGCCTTAGTTTATACTTCCCAGTGTTCATCCTTAAGTATTCTTAAAGCGGGACAGCTAATTATAATTAGATAACAATAATTATTTTATACCTACAGACATTTGTGTTCTATGCTTATGGAATTATCAGTGTAGACAATTCTTGCTAGTCGTGAGATTCGAACCCAACCATATATATATATAATCAGTTTATTCTACCAAAATTATTGGTTGCATGTAACCAATAATGTTTGAATAAAAAATAGACTATATACCAGCTCTGTTCTGCATTGAGCAATCCTTAATAATCACGCGAGTTTCATTGGATTTACATCTAGAAAACCAATCGATTCAACCGGTATATATATATATATATATATATATATATATATATATATATATATATATATATATATATATTGCTCTTATATATGTGAATGAATTTATGTATATGTGTGTGTATGTGTGTGTACATTGCAATATGTATTTTCTTCAACGCCATCATCATTTTCTTCCTCTTATTTAAAAAATATATATAAAATTATTACAGATAAAAAGAAAAACATATGTACATAGATTTTTCATAGTTCTATTACATATAATGAAAACAATAATAATAAATACTGAATAAAATAATGAGAAAATATCGAATCGTTTAGAACCCCAAAATGTAATAAATAGATAAATGAATAATTAAATACGGAAATAAATAAATAAATAAATAAGTAAATAATATATAACAACAACAAGCGCAGCAGCCACCACCACCACAACAACAACAACAACAACAACAACAACAACAACAACAACAACAACAACAACAACAACAACAACAACAACAACAATGTTGTTTAGGAAGTAGTTCGCAATTATGAAGGGAATAATAATAATAATAATAATAATAATAATAATAATAATAATCAGCAAGGAAACCCTAAAGAAAACCATAGGAAAAATGGCAAACTGGAGAGCACCAGGGCACGACGGGATACATGCATACAGGTTCAAAAAATTCACAACCTTACATGAAAGGCTAGCCCAAAACCTGAGAAGATGTATACAGGAAGCAAGCGTACCAGACTGGATGACAAAAGGTAGAACCACACTGTTACAGAAGGGCACGGAGAAAGGAACCGTCCCTAGCAACTATAGGCCAATCACATGCTTACCAACTATGTGGAAGATACTGACAGCACAACTGAGAGAACAAATCTACCACTCTCTGAATAATTGTGGACTCATCCCCGAGGAGCAGAAAAGATGCAAAAAAAAAAAAGAGGAATACATGACCTGTTATATATAGATGAAAAGATCCTAAAGGAGGTAAAAAGGAGGAGAAAGAATTTAACCATGGCATGGACCGGCTACAAAAAAGTGTACGACAGGATCCCCCAAGCATGGATAATAGAATGAAGAATAAGGATTATCATAATGATGCTTTAATTAGATTAGAATATCAAGGTAAGATCAAATACATAAAGGAGATGATAATAAAAAAGCAGAACAAAATACACAATATCATATAACATGGCAATGAAAAGATAAAGAAATGTAAACAATAAAAATAGGTATGAAAATGATAAGAAGAATAATAACAATGAAATAAAAAATAATAAAATAGTATATAATAGTAATGATGCTATTAAGAATAAGAAAAATAAACGCAGAAATAAGTATGGTTTAACCCACCTTCAGTGAACATATACAAAATAATATCCCTAAAAAGTTTTACAAAATAATTGATAAGAATTTCACCACACAAAATAGATTAAGTAAAATAATTAATAAGAACACAGTTAAACTTTAATTCTTAACCGCTGCTAATCTAGGTGATACTATAATAGGTTCTAATAATAGGAAAATAAACAAAATAGTGAATAATAATAGGATTAAATCAGGTGAACTAAGTTTACAGAGAAACTGTAACTGTAGAATACCTAACGAATGTCCATTGGAGGGCAATTGCTTGATTTCTGAAATTGTATACAAATGTGAAGTTAAGGTGGATAATAATAAAAAGATATATCTAGGGGGTTTGGGATGCTTTTTAAGGACAGATACTGAACCCATGTTGCATCATTTAAAATTGGACCAGAGAATGAACCAAATCAGGATGAGGATAATGATAGAAATAATAATAGAACAAAAATAATTATTAAAAATAAGAGAAACACAACTGCATATGGTGACTTTGTTAGGGAAATACATAAGAATAGAAAAGAATTTGAATTAAAATAGTCAATTATAGATAAAGCTAGAAAGTATAAACCGAGTAAATCAAAAAGATGTGATGTATGTTTACTTGAAGCATATCATATAGTGTATTCTAAAGAGGAAATTTTAAATAAAAGTTAGATGCTATACAAAACTGTCTTCATAGAAATAAATTCCTGTTATCACGCCTAAAACCCGATTAAAATAAAATTAAAAAAAGGAGAAATTTACAGAATATGTTGAGGGTGAAATTTTATGTTTTTATCTTAATTTCCATTTTTTCCTTATTATTATTTATTCCTATATTTTTTACGCGTATTTATTCTAATATGCTTTTTGTTTGCTTTTTATTTGTTCTCTAGGTAAGGCGTTATTATAATATTCTTTGTTTTTATTGAATAATCCTTCATTTTGCGATATTTTATATACTCTTTTTAAGATACTAGGTATAATTGCTTTTTTCATACAATACGGATGGTTGGATTTATAATCTATGTAGAATAGCGTTTGTTTGAGCTCATGGTACGGTTCATAAGTGTTATTGTCAAGATTCAGGGTTATGTCTAAGAAGTTTACACATTTGTGGTTTACGTCTATTGTTATTTCTAGGTTCTGCTCTCTGAAAAACTGTTTAATTTTTTTTTAATAATCTATTTGTAAAGTTTATGTAAAACAATGCATCATTCTAGTATTATCTTCCTTTAAGTTATGGGATTTTTTATGTACTTCATTTATATTATACGTTTATATATTATATGTAGTTCATTTAGCATATACATGCCAACTAGGTCTGTTACTTGTGCACAGTCCAGGGTTCCCCACTGAGGGTCCTGTGTTTTCTTGTCCATAGTTTATTATCATATTTTATTAGGATTCTTCTTGCTAATTTTATAATGTCTAATTCTAATTTTGTTATCGTTGTTTGTTTTCTAGCTATTTCTAATGCTTCATCAAGAGTGTGGAAGAAATGGAAGGGGGTAATAGAAGCTATGTCAAACATTAAGAATTTTCTATTTTTGCCTTGAGGTAGTTTACTAAACCATTCAATTATCTCCTCGGATGATTTCCATAGGTCCCACTGAATTTTGGATTCAGGTAGGATTTCGTTTAATATTTTTTTGCTAATATTTTCCACATCTCAAATACATGAGGAAATAAGTCTAATGCTAGGATTTTTATTGAATCCTGGTTTATAATCACTATGGTATGTACTACTGTGTATTTTATCTTGTATGTTCATTTTTTCACTTATTTTTAAGGTTTCGGAGTTTATTTATTCAATTTTTCATTACTTGCTACTCTGTAGTTTTTATTAAGTTCATTCATAATTAGGTTGTTGTAGGTTTCAAAATCTATGCTGTATATGTTCATGATTTTGTGTGCGGGGAGCATTAAGTTTTGATTATCTTTTTAATTTGATTATGATTTTTAAAGATGTTATTGATTTTCTTAATTGCTAGGTTCATATATTTGTGTTCCTTCTTAATTTTTAGGTCCATTTCAGCATGTCTAATTCAAAAACTTCCTAGGCAGGAATAAAAGGTGCCCATTTCCGGGATTTGATTTTATATTTTCTATCATAGGGAATTTCTGTGTTTTCATTTCCAGTAGTAGTTGTGTAATCCGGATTGATTTTTGTGTTTCTATCAGTGCCGTCTTCTGTAGTATTGTAGTGGAAGATCATCCATCGAGTTTTTTTGATAAAAGATTTCACGGCCTGTACCAGGTTCATCATGTACGTTTTATGTCTTGGAATATTTTGTGGGGAGAAAGTGTTTTCTTTCTTAGTAAACATCTTAAACGGTATATCGTGTCAGCTCAATTCGAGGAGCAGGAAAGTTAAATGTTTGTTTTGTTAATATTGTTAATTTCAATGTGCCGTTTTCATTAAAAGGGTAGATACCGTTAGGATATTTACTGAATTTCAATTAAATTCTAATAAAGCTCAATGGATCTATTTTACAGTGACGGAGCATATATAGCACATAATTTTGTTGAAATTCATAGACCTACATTTTGACGAGTTGATAGGAGGAAAATTCTATGAAAACATAAAATCATAGAATTGTCATCCCATTAACAAAACGGCTGTAATAAAGAGATCCAAGATGAAATAAACCAGGGTTATATGAGAGAAAAAAATGTAAGTCTTTGAATTTCAACAAAATTATGTACTATATATATATATATATATATATATATATATATATATATATATATATATATATATATATATATACGGAGACAGAGAATGGGAGAGAGAATGAAAGAGAGAGAGAGAGAGAGAGAGAGAGAGAGAGAGAGAGAGAGAGAGAGAGAGAGAGAGAGATGTAATTAAAAAAAATAATAATAAAAAATACAGAACCCCTTCACCGTAAAATCGGAATAATAGAACAACAATATCTCAAAGAACTGTAGTCTTTTTTTCAGTTCTTTTTATAGATATAATTTATTTTTGATAATTTACTTAATTTTCTTAATTCATTTGAACTAAGTTGGCTTTCTGGGAGAGAAGGATAAGGAATGTGCATGCTCGAATCTCTGAAAAAAAGCTTTTTCAACAATAACTACTCCAGATGACAATCGCGAATCAGACGCGCTCGAGGAGAAATGTTAGACACGGAATCAGTCTGCAGCATGTTACGCAATTTGCCACCAAAGACCAAAATAAATGCTCGACAAATCGAGAGAATCAGCAGAAATATCAAAAAAAAAAAAAAAAAGAGAGAACTCTTTTGTATTCATCCACACGCACACGCACACGCACACATATACATGTATAAATATTGCGATTATATATATACATACATATATATTGCGATTTCGAATATTGTGATCAGGTTAAACTGCTTAATAATGAAATTCCTTACCAGTTTTAACGTATTCTGCCCGCTTTACAAAAAAGAAAAAGAAAAGAAAACAAAAATAATATCCAAATGACAGAAGAACAATTTGAGATACTGACCCAGTTTACGATGAAATTTTTGTTGCTGTTTCTCAGTGAATAAGTAGAGAAGTCGGGTGTTCAACCTGAAAACCGCTTGTTAGCCATTCCGCATGAAATTGATTTTGTGTAACTGACAAAATAAGAATTGAATTAAGAATAAATTCATTTCACATAAAATCTAAAAACTTTCATTTCTACTCAGAAATTTACTAGTTTACTTATGACTTTTTAATTCGATTTTTATTTTATTTTAATTTTGCAAAAAAAAAAAATTAACTTTCTACATTTTAAATTATATTTTAAAATTATAATCACATTTATCAAAAATAGGTGTTTGCATATATTTATATATTTGTATTTACAGGATTTACTGCTAAACTAATGAACTGGTCATTATGAAATTTGGCATAACATTCAAGTCTATATTTACTTCAATTTGAAATAAGTAAAGAATGAATTCATAAAAATTGAGATATTTCCAATTTTTGTGAAAATTTAACAGCAAGTATTAGGCATTAAATGTTAGATATTCATAAAATTTTAGTTCATTACGAGTATTTATCTGACTGCATCAAACCCCGAGTAACACTTTCGCTAGCAACGAATCCTTTTTAACTTCTGGTCATTTTACATAGCTCGCTAATAAAATCTACGAAAACGTAGCCACCTTTTTCTTGCGCCTCCCCGGCAACCTTGTCTTCGTTTATTTTCTTGCAACCATATGCGAGAAAATCAACACGCATTGGCCTCGCTATTAGGGAAATTAAGGCAAAACCTGGGTCGACTACTCATCCATCTTGTCCGACTTGTCAAAAAATGTGTTTAGGCATTTGTTTATAAGGTTCATGGATTCCCGGAGTTCGCGGAATTAAGTAAGAGATTCGATAGACATTTTTTTCTTATGACACTTTACATTTTAAATAGCAATGAATTCGATCAATATTTTTTATCAATATTTTTTACCAATATTTTTGTCGCTAGATGTTCTTACACATCATCAATGGTGGCTCACTCATAATAACCGACGATGTTTTCTGACGTTCGAGTGACAAGTCTTCCCTGATTTTCAGTACCATTGCAAATGATTTTATATTCTCGCGAAACCAGTTTATTATTGATTTTTCGGTAGCACCGACCATTGGTCTTTTTTGGGCGGCAATAAAACTCCTCGCCCAGTACACTTTACACTCTTTTAGTAAATGCCTGGGTTGTCCTCTCTCTCCCCGTTTTTTCCATCCTCCTCGATTATTCACGACTATTTCGTGTAGTATCAGCTGATGTCACCGTTTTTATTGGAGGAAAACACAGTGTATAAAATTTGTTACAGTTTCAATTCCCTTGGACTGAGGTGGTGTTCTTTCCATTTTTTTTGTTGCAATTTGTACGTGTCTTATCAGTGTTCATAGTTTATGTGGGGTGGTTTCTGCATTCAAGGGTTTTTTTTTTAATTTAAACTGTTTTCATCATCGTAGTCCATTGCATAGTTTAAGTGTTCTCTTAGGTTTAAATTTCTCCTAGTTAGTATTTAGGGTTTTTTTTTTTAGTGTTCCTACAATTATTGATATTATATTGATTTTTTTCGTGTTTCATATTCATTTCAGTTCTCTGGAAAAGTAGTCTTCCTTTCAATGGATTCTTCATTCAATGGATTTGCTTCATTTTTCAGACTTTTTGATCTTTACCTTACGGTCTGCTGGAACACCAAAGTCTACAATTTTGAAAGTTTTCTCCAATTTTCAAGAGGATTTTTAAAATTTTTTCGGTTTGTGTCTGTACAATCTGCTCAAAGTGATGTGTGTTATATTTTAAATGCTATATATATATATATATATATATATATATATATATATATATATATATATATATATAATTAAAACCTATTTTCGTTCATTTGTAAATACAATACAATATATCCACCCTTCAAAGGTATCATGCTATGCTAATTATGAATGGTTATTTTATATAAGAAAAGTATGGATCGTCGGGAACATCCAAATGTATCTTCAGAATATATGTATAATAAATGTCTGTAAACCAACCGAGATAAACTAGTTCCCCTATTACAATTCTGATCCACCTCAATTTTAAATCGTTACTATCAATAAATCACAAAGTATATTAAAATATATTTGAATTTGGAACAACTCGATTCAACCATACGACCGATACGCGGAGAAATTAAATCGGTCACTGAATTAAGAAATAAATCGTAAATATTCGATGCTTTTCCTTTTGTTGTGTAGTCTAAGAGGTGAGCAAGTTTTCTATGTTTCGTAATAGTGTTTTTTTACAAGGAAGGAAAACCATGTGAAAAAATCATATCGAAAAATAACTTATAGTGGTTAGTTCTATCTTATTACAGGTTAATCAAAGTTAAGGCAAATCTAAAATAGTTGGAGTTTAAAATGAGTGTTGTGTTTATATTAAATGATACCCCCTTATTGTTAGAGAATCAATTGCACAAAACAATTAATGTACATCATTTTCTAAAAAAAAAAAATCTTGAGTTGCTTTTACAAGATGTGAATCTATTGGAAATAGGTGAACGTTAACCAAATTGTTATAATATTGGAAATAAACATTTTGTTTTTTTTTAATTTTGAACGACTAAGACAGGAAACGACTTTTATACGTCTTTCTTTCTCTCCCTCTCTATCTCTTTCATGATACTATTTTATTATATTAAATTTAGAATATGCATTGAATAACGAGCCTAGTATTCCGACTAATATTAACGGGTGTAAAGTAAAGACTTTTAAAAGAGGGGGATAATGTCTAACTACGAAGATAACTTTATTACAGAGTTAATGTGTTATCAAAAGAAACACACTCCTTTTTAAACAATAACAATATTTTATTTGTAGCAGAAACTGGCAGGTCAGGCTGCTAAAATGGAAGAATGAAAAGAAAGTTCTTTTAAGTTTCGTCGAAGGTCAATCAATACCGTGTCGTCTCCGGCTGGATATAAGTTGTCTCAAATCAAGACCATCAATGCTATACCGCGATCTCCGGTGGACAGGGGACGGAAGAGGATAGATGTTGCTAAGCTGGCGGTCCGGATCTGACTGGCTGATATTCCCTGAAGACTTTTGGGGACCAGATAAACCAATGCGCCCTGTTAGCTGATTGGTCAGCCTGTGACCGGAGAACTCAGAAGGAGGGGCATTGATTCACAAGAAAAAATAGTTCTCGGTGACTGCTACAAACCTTTAATTGCATTTTAGTATTATATAACGCTAAAAAAAATGCTATATAGCAGAACAGGCAAAATCCAATCAAAGAAAAAGTACATTTATCTATCTGTATCACTTTTTCTGTGAAACTTTGGATATTGTGAGAAAACAGCAGAATACTTCCTATGTAAATCCTTTACAATTACCTCTTACAGTAACTAATAAAGTGTGTTTTTGAAAAAGTATGTATACACTTTGTCAGAGTTTATAATTTATTGCATTCAATCCGAACTTCTGAAATTTCCCACAAAGAATATACCAAACGCTTTCACTCTTATGCAATTAAATCTGCCGACATAATTCACAAACATTGCATGATTTGATTAACAATTTCAGCATAACATCGATCATTATTTTGAATAAAACTAAAACTATTTCTTTACAAATTAAATAACAATGGCTTTCTCGTTTCAGTTAGGTTCTGTACATGTACATGTCTATAATCATAATCAGAGAATAACAGAATCACATAATGATTTAAATTCAGCAGTGCACACTACATAATAGCAACAGATAAAAACGCTCTTCAGAATACTAGATTGGTTTGACGAACGCCTCAATTCACATTTATGTAAACGTCTTAACATATCACCACCGCAAGTTATTTTTCTATATCATACGTTCACAGTTTTTTCTTTTAAAAAGCACTACATATTACGAGGCACATATTGAATTTGCTCACACCTTATAATATGCAACAAAAAATAAAACATCGAATATTTACGATTTAATTCTTAATTTGATGACCGATTACATTTTTCCGCTGGCCGATCATATCATCGTACTAAACATTGAAACAAATGGGTGCCCCCAATATTGTCATACCCAGATGTATCATAACTTGCCCATTTCTTAAAACTAATAGCACACCATTCTTTCATATAAATCTACACAGATTAAAAAGCAATTTTATTACAACTCATTTACGTATCAAGGAGCATATTTTAATAACATATCACTTCTTCATGTGTAAGTTATTTGTTTTCGAAACATTGTTTTTCGATTCCTTTTTCTGAGTAAATCAATTTCAACGATCTGATATTAATATTTATTAAGATTTTTCTCTTTTTTTCAAAATGTTCACATCTTTTGTCTTCTTTTTCATTAATTTATATCGTTACTAAACTCTGCGAACCTTGCTTGATTGCATCTTGTCTTCAACGATCGAACTATTCCATGTTTTAAAATAGGGATGACAGGAGAATTTGTATATATATATATATATATATATATATATATATATATATTCATTATTCGTCATAAACAGTATAACTGTTAGACAAATATTGCTTGCTCGAACAGCTAGTGCATATGCCTTCTTAACGAAAGTCGTAGTCTGGATCCTAAACCTAAACCTTGGATTGGATCACGTAATTTTTGGATTGGATTGGATCACATAATTTTTGACAAGGATGTCAAAAAGAATAATGTTGAAGAATTACAGTAAAAATTAATTCAATTCCGAAAACCATCTTTACTGGCTCCGCAGGATAGTTGCGTTTTTAATGTCCAGAACCTTTGAGTATCATATTCGTATATATGCGACACAATTTACATAGTATTCACTAGCAACCACTGCTTCTGACTATCGGATTAACTTATCTGCTGACCATTTCAAAATGGTCTGCTCCTTTAACACTTGACCATATCCAACCACTTGATATCTTCCAGTCCACCCCCTTTTTTATTATCTAACACAAGATATTATTTTTATATTCTAGGAAATCTAAGTCCATATTTGACTTCGTTTCTCAAGTACCGAACAGATGATTCGGACATTCGAAATGTGGACAGTATTTGGATCTATGCTTTAACAGTAATTGGTCAAGGCTGTGGAATGCTGCACGGAGGCTTTCTCGAGAGAAAATTAGGCCCGCGTATAGCCACACTGATCGGATGCTGGACAATGAGGTAAGTGACATTTTAATAACATACACACTATTAAATAAAATGCGTTCATCAAATTCATTTATAACAGGAATACCTGTTATATATTATATATATATATATATATATATATATATATATATATATATATATATATATATATATATATGATGGAAATAATGAAAATAGTATTCCGACAAAATAGAGAAATAAAAAGGAACAAACCGTATTATATGTTCATCAACGTCTCGTCTTTATTTCATCCAGAGGAAGTCTCGAAATAAAGACGAAACGTTGATGAACACATAATACGGTTTGTTCCTTTTTATTTCTCTCTCTCTATATATATAGTAAAAATAATAATACAAAATTAAGCTGAAAAATAAACTTTCAATAATAAGGCAAACCTATCTAGATAACAACAACTCTATTCGGTTAAGAGGAGACAGTAATAGAATAAGTTTAAAAGATGAAGCGTAAAGTTACATCGGAGATTTATTACATTATTAAGTCAATAAGGGTTTCAGAAAAGGGAATAGGAGAGGAATTTCTTTAGGTCATAGTATTTTGAAGCCAATGCTTCGGCATTAGGCATATGTAAAGGTACAATCTTTAAAAACATTCAGATTAGAAATGGAAAAATTTTACAGATTAGATTTGGAAAAAAATATTTTAAGGTTGGTTAATATGATGAGATATAAGGGAGAAGAGGCAGAAAAATAATAAAGTTAATAAATAAATAAAAACCTATATAAAAAAGTATAAAATAATGAAAAATTTTAAAGAATTTAAAAATTTTGTAAAATTCTAACAAATTTTCAAAATTAAAAAAAACTTACAATAAAGTCTGCCAAAACAATTAAAGTATAAAATATAAATAAATAAAGCAGGACAAATTAAAAAATGAAGAAATGAGATAAGAGTAATAAAAATAAAAATAAAAATAAAGAAAGTTAAAATGTAAATCAACTAAAATTGTTCGAACAGAATCCATCATAAATTTGGTGTACTCCAGAATAAAATAAAACGAAAGTTAATACCAGTACACTTGTATTTTTAAAACATTTGGGAGTTCTCGAAGAATACATCATCAAAGAAACAGAAATTGAATAGAAAATTGGAAAGGAATACTTCAGAATAAGAAGAAAAATCAAAGAAATTAAATTATATATTAGAAACCTAATAAAAGGTATAAACACAGAGACATTTTCACGAGTAAGATACTTTGGACCATTTATAGGTTTGTCCAAAGAAAAAAAAACAAGACATCTCGATCAGAAGATCAGGACACTTATGACCATGTACAATGCACTACACCAAAAGGATTATGCCTATCGACTTTATTCAAAAAAACAAAGACGGATGAAGAGGACTAGTTGAACAGAAGACTGTGTGAATGACACAAAAAAGTATTAGAAAAATTGATAATGCAAAACACAGAAACGATAATTATTGCAGCAAGAGACACTGAAAAATTAACAAAACAGAAAATAGAGAGGCAAGCGATAAGACAAGAAAAGAAAAATGGAAAAAATAGCTACACGATCGATTCATAAGGATTACGAAAGATGAAACTAGCAAAAACAATTAGACATGTCTACAAAAACAAAAAAACAAAAACAAAAACTAAACAGAGAAATTGGATCCCTAATAACAACCGCATAAAATAACGTGATTAAGACCAAGCAGATCAACACAAAGATTAATAAAACACAAGAAAACAGCAAATGCAGACTCTGTAGACAAAGGCACGAAACAATGTACCACATAAAAAAACGAATGCAGCAAACTAGCGCAAGAAGAATGCAAAAGTAGACATGACCAAAGGAGGAAGGCAGTGCACTTGGAATTATGACAACCACTGAATCTTGAACACCCAAACAAATGGTACAAGCACAATTTGACAGCATAACTTGTAAACGGACGTAACAAAATTCTATGGGTTATGGACGTAAAACAAATGAACCTATCCAAGCAAGAAGACCCAATGACATAATAGTTAACAAGAAAGAAAAGTTCCGCCAAATTGCGCTGATCCAACAGACCACGGGGTGAATATCAAGGAGATGAGAAAAATGGAGCAAACACGGACATATAATAAAGCTGAAAGGGATATGAAAGATTAAGAACGTCAAGATAATACCAAAGAGCATTAGGAATAATCCCCCAAAACTTTGAAAAACAAATGAGAGAAATCAAAGGGATGGCTGAGAAGATACAACGGATAACAATAATGAAAACCGTTCAAATATTAAGGAAACCCTTGAATGCAAAGACTAATACATCTGACCTGCAGGCCGGATATATAGAAACTGCTATCAAAGTAAAACACAAAGAAACACTAAATGGAATCAAGAAAACTGAAACTGTATATGTGTAAGTTTCTCTTCCTCCTCCAAAATGTCGGGTTCAACTGGCACCACACCAAATAGTCGTGAAGAATCAATGAGGATGAAAAGACAAAAAAAATGATAAAGATAAAGAAACAAATAAAAGAACATAAAGCACTAAAAAGATCTTCACTGGACGACTGTGAATAGAACTGGAACCTTGGGAAGGCTTATTGCCACCCAAGTTCCAGTGAAGACCAATGGTCGCTACTATCGGGAAATCAATGATAAACAGTTGTTGCGATAAAGCAAATTCATTTGCAAAGGTTATCGAAACACGTTGAGATTACTGCAAATCTGGAAAGACTTCTTGTTATTCAGTCTCCAGAAAACACCATAAGTTGTTCTGAAAAAGAAATCTTTGACTATGACCTGCATGAAAAATCATTATTATTATGAATAATAATAATAATGATAATCATAATAATAATAATAATAATAATTTTGCATGAAAAATGCAAAACTGGAGAGCACCAGGCCACGACGGAATACACGCTATTGGTTTAAAAAATCCACAGCAGTACATGAAAGACTAATTCAGAACCCGAAAAATGTATTTACAAAGCAGACGTGCCAGAATGGGTGACCAAAGGTAGAACCACACTGGTGCAAAAAAAAAAAAAAAATCGAAAAAAGGAAACATCTCCAGTAACTAACGGCCAATAACATGTTTGCATACAATATAGAAAATGCTTACAGCACAACTGAGGGAAGAAATTTATCATTTCCTTCATAATCGCGAACTACTTCCAGAGGTACAGAAAAAATGCCAGAAAGGAAAAAGAGGAACACATGACCTATTATACATAGATCAAAGGATTCTGAAAAAAGTTAAAAGTAGAAAAACGAACTTAGCCATGGCATGGATAGACGATAAGAAAGCGTATGATGGGATTCCACAAGCATGGATAATAGAATGCCTGAGAATGTACAGAATACCAGGTAAGATAATCAATTTGATAGAAAATGCAATGAAAACACGGAGACTTGAACTAACAATACATAACTGAGATTAAAATACAAAAAGGGATCTTCCAAGTTTATTCCACTCTCACCACTACTGTTCGTTAGAGCCACGATGCCCCTAGACAATATACTAAGAAAATGCCAAGCCGGATAAAAGTCCGTTAATACAGATGAAAGAATGAACACCTAATGTAAATGAATGACCTTAAACTGTTTGTAAAAACAAAGACAGAACTAAAGACGCTAATAAACACGAACAGTATCTTTAGTTAGGATATCCGAATGGAATTTAGTCTTGAACAATTATGTACTGCTGATCACGAAGAGAGGAAAACTGGAAGCAACAGAAGGTATGGTACTACCTAATCAAACAGAGATGAGGGCACTAGGTGAGCATGATACTTGGAAGTTCTGGAAGCAGATATCATGTAAGCAAGAGAAATGAAAGAGAAAACTGGAAAGGAACACCTTAGAAGAACGAAAACACTTTTCGAAACTAAGCAATATAGTAAAAATCTAATTAAAGAATAAACATGAAGGCAGTGTCACTAGTAAAATACTCTGAACCGTTTATGAGTTGGACAAAAAAAAAAGGAATTTCGACCAGAAGACCAAGAAACTCATGACAATTCACAGTGCACTACACTCAAATGATGCTACTGACCCACTCTATGTGAAAAGGAAAGACAGAGGAAGAGGATTACTTTGTAATACCAGACTAATGTATAACACAACAAAATATATATAACACAACAAAATATATATAACACAACAAAATATATATAACACAACAAAATATATATAACACAACAAAATATATATAACACAACAAAATATATATAACACAAAAAAATAATCAGAAAAATATATAATCAAAAGAATAATTACCGCAGCAAGAGACATGGAATAAACAAACAAAACAGAAAAAAAGAAACGAGGAAAGAAAACGGGAAGAGGAACAGATACAGGGACAATTCATGAAGATTACAAAAAAGAGACTAACGAAAACACTTGAAAATGGCTACAAAAAGGAAACCTAAACAGGGAAACTGAATTCCTAATAACAGCCGCACAAAGCAACGCAATTAGAATAAGCCAAATCAAAGCAAGGATCGACAAGACATAAGAAAACAGCAAATGCAGACTCTGTGGACAAAGAGACGAAACAATAAACGACATAATACATGAATGCAGCAAAGTAGCCTAGAAAGGATATAAAATAGACGCGATCAAGCGGGGAAGGCAGAACACCACAAGTTGTTCTCAAAGAGAAATCTTTGATGATGGCCTGTGTGACTACTCCTAGTGAGTAAATAATAATAATAATAATAATAATAATAATAATAATAATAATAACTTCAATTTACCAGCGGCAGTTTTTTTATGGTTTCTGGGATACCTGCCGAATTTAGGCGACCTGAGCGTTCAGCATTATTTGTACTTACATAATCTCTTAATCATCGTTTTCGATGGAGCTTCAAATAACACTTATTATCTGTATTTCAGAACTTATTAAGTAATGTGTTATTCACTAACTAGTTTTTGAATTCTGCTAAAGAGTTCATTTGTGGTGTATTTTTGTGGTTTTTACTTCATATTTGCTATTCATATTTTTTTTATTTTTGCTGTTATCATTATCCTTAGGCCGGACACATTATATTATATTGTTTGCTGTTATTGTTTTGGATTTTTTATTTTATATTATTATAAAATCTTCCTGTTGTCATTTTAGCCTTGGGGTGCTAACTACGGCGTGGGCTGTAAAGCATTCGTTCCTGGCTGTGTTGGCCACTTACGGATTCATCAATGGATTAGGAATCGGCATTGCTTATGGCATTCCGATCGCAACGGCCATGAAGGTAATATTCTTACATTTTGTTTTTCTTCTGTTATTTAAAAAAAATAGAGAAATTTACAACTGACGACGGTTTACACACATTGAGAAAGAAACCTTTTAGTATCAGGTGTTTATGAAGCTATCCAAATTTACAGAGATATGAAAAGGGCAGTTTAACTGCTGTAATGGGCTCATATCCTTTCATAATTGAACTAGTACATACCCAGACTATATATATATATATATATATATATATATATATATATATATATATATATATATTAGACTACTCGTGACCCGTTGGGTCAGTATGTTATATTAGCTATGGAATTCATGTATGAGCGTGACACTTGTGACGTAAAGAAAATATTTTTTTTGGCATGACAGAAACATTTCTATGAAAGTATATTAAAATGAAAAAAGAATATAGATAGATTTCTATGAGTCGTTCTGTTTATTATAATTGATTATTTTTGAAAAATAAATTACATTTACTGAATTATAAGTGGTTGGCCATACTTATAGGTAAATGTGCATTGAACATATACCCTAATACTTATTATAGTTAAATTCAAATTTTGATATATCTGCTTTTCTTTTTTTTTACATCGTTCATTTCTGTATTACGTTTAAATTATTTTAAACCTCACTCTTCCCATGTTAAATAATAATTTCGAAATAATAACGTTAATATTTCAGCGTCCCAATTATTCTTTTGTTTTTTTTTTGTTTTTTTCGCGTTTAAATTATCCAAATAAACAATTGTTAATACTGTCTGCTTTTTTTTTACATTGTTCATTTCTGTATTACGTTTAAGTAATTTTAAACCCCACTCTTCCCATGTTAACTAATAATTTCGAAATAATAACGTTAATATGTTAGTGCGCAGGTCATGCGCGCATGCGCAACCAGATATTGTAAACCGGAAAGTGGGTTACATACATCGTTACAAGGTCATTTGAGTTTTGTTTTATAATTACATATATATATATATATATATATATATATATATATATATATATATATATATATATATATATATAGTGGGGATAATAAGTATTCGATACATGCTGGAAAATTATATTTTTCATTTTAATAAACACTTATGAAACGGAATTCAAAACAAAATTTTTACTGTATAAAGCTTACGTCATAACGAACATTATTACTCGGAAAGTTAACATATTCATTTTAGAAAATATATCAAAACGAAAATTCTGAAATTGCTAGTGTAAAAAGTATTCCATACATAGTAACAAATGATCATTTAATTTCCTTATTTCATTCATTTCTCTGCTTGGATCTAGTCTAGAAATAAGGACCCCAATCCAAGTGCGGACGAAAAGAGACACTCCGATTGACACCGGTTAACATTCAACTAAAATGCGTTTTCTAAGCCGAATTTTCGTATTTAAGAGTGCATCTCTGTTCTATCCATTTGTAAAAGTATTATTTCTTTATTTCAAATATTAGATTTTTTAAATACTACATAGAATTTTGGCTTCTTCAAGTTTTGGATTTTTCGTTATTTAATATATTTGTTTAAAAAATCAATCTTGGTCGCGAATTTTTCGGTTAGTAGGTGTGAATCGTGTATTGAAGACATCTTCAGTGCCTTGCTATTATCTGAGATTTTTAATAATGGTTGAAACCCAAGAACATAGTGTTGATCTGCGAAACAAGATTATTGATGCCCATAAGTGTGGTGAAGGGTTCAGATTGATTGGAAAACAGTTCAACGTGCATCCTTCAACAGTAGGTTCAATAATAAGGAAATGTAAGACTCATCATACCATTGTCAATCTTACTCGGGCTGGTGCCCCAAAGAAAATTTCGAATCGAGCATTGAATAGGATGACCAGAACTGTTTCAGATAATCCTCAAGTTACCCGCAAAGAATTGGTAAATGAGCTGGAAACTGTAGGGATTAATGCTACTAAACGCACAGTGACTAATGCATTGCGAGAACGTGGACTTCAGTCCTATGCGTCAAAGAAAACTCCTCTTCTCACCAAACGACAAATCAGAGCCAGACCTGAATCTGCAAATAATTTTTTATCAAAACCTTCAAGCTACTAGGACAATGTAATTTGGTCTGATGAGACCAAAATAGAGTTATTCAATCATAGCCACGAACGTCAGGTTTGGAGAAAGAAGGGAGAAGAGTTTAAGCCGATGAACACCACCCCAACTGTTAAATTCGGTGGAGGAAACATAATGGTGTGGGGCTGCTTTTCTTCCAGCAGCACTGGAAACATTCATATCATTAAAGAACGCGTGAACAGTGCCATTTATTTTGGAGGAAAATTTATTCGAATCTGCTCAAATGTTGAACTTGGGTCAACACTGGATATTCCAGCAGGAAAATGATCCAAAGCATTGTGCAAAATTAACATAGAAATGGTTTGTTAAACATAATATAAACGTGTTGCCGTGGCCCAATAAGTCTCTGGACCTTAATTCGATTAAGAATTTTTTTTTTTTTTTTTTTTTTTACACAGTGATCACCACTTATCAAGGCCCGGAAGCCACTCAGGGATAAGGGTTATTGCAAGTACATTACGTTAGTGAGGAGATTTGCTGAAATGTTTACTTAAGGGGGCGGTTCATTAGGAATTTGTTAACATTGGACTTGAAGACAACCAAGTTGTAGTCCGGAGGGAAGCAGGCAGACGGAACAGAGTTCCACAGGCGTGCAGTTCTAAGAAAGAAGCTTTGTTCATGGAATCTGCGTTTTGATTTAGGCACAGATATAGAGTGGGGGAAATTTTTCACAGTGGATTCAGCTAGACGGGTATTTTTCGTGAAAGATTGGCGAGGGGGGACCAGAGATTGGAGTTCAGACGAGCATCTGCCATGAAAATAACGATAAAACAAGGACAGGCTCACAACGTCTCTTCTGTGGGAGAGAGGTTGCAGGGTAGAGAAAAGGGCATCCCCCACTAAGCCACGAAGTCTATTTTGTACTCTGTCAAGGCAGGATAGGTTGTCCTTAGCAGCTCCCGCCCAGATATGGCAACAGTACTCCATCCTTGGACGTACTTGGCTTTTATATAGATAGAGAATTGCATCCGTAGTGAGATATCTTCTGGAGCGGTAGAAGGATCCCACCATCTTTCCAGCAACCTTGGCAACAGACTTGATGTACGTGTTCCATTTCAGATCAGGAGTAAAGGTCAAACCTAGAAGCTTGTCAAAACACGGGGCCTCACCCAGACGAGAGCCATCCATCACAATTGATGCCAGATGGGGATCAGAGCGTTGATGATGTAAGGATAGGAGTTTGGTTTTGGATGCATTAAAAGGTAACCAGCCACATCTTCCCCCACTGAACCACGCGCTCGAGATCAGAGGAGAGAGAATCAGAGAGAACTTTGTCATTTACAGCCTTTGATGTGTTGCCGTAGATGGTCGTGTCATCAGCATAGATGTCAACGAATGATTTAAGTATGTGTTTAGGGAGGTCATTGATGTAGATCAGGAAGAGAGTTGGGCCCAGGATTGACCCCTGAGGGACTCCAGCATTTATATTGCAGGCCTCCGATTTTTGTCCATCCACCACTACTCTTATGAGCCTATCGGAGAGAAATGATTTAATAATTGAGAAAACATTTCCAGTTATACCGTAGCTGGAAATCTTGTGAAGTAGACCCTTATGCCATACCTTGTCGAAGGCCTTTGATATGTCAAGAGCAATTGCCCTAGAAAGGAAGCCTTTGTCAAGAGATTCACTAATCCTATGTGATATAACCGTCAGTACATCTGCGGTAGATCTTGCAGAGCGGAAGACATATTGTGTGTCACTAAGAAGGTTATTCCTGCCGAGGTGGTTGACTATTTCTCTACGAGAGCTCAAAGTAAAGGTCAGTAAACGTCAATCCAGTAATATGAAACAATTGTAACAAATTTGTAAGGAGGATTGTTCTAAAATTCCTCCAAAATAGGTGCCACACCATTGTATCGAAGTATAGGAAACGTTTGCATGCAGTAGTAAGCAACAAGGATAATACAACAAAGTATTAAATTATCATTTGTTGCTATGTATGCTAATACGTTTTACGCTAGTAATTTCAGAATTTTCGTTTTTATATCTTTTCTAAAATGAATATGTTAACTTTCTGAGTAGTAATATGCTCGTTATGATGCAAGTTTTATACAGTAAAAATTTTGTTTTGAATTCCGTTTTATAAGTGTTTATTAAAATGAAAAATAAAATTTTCCAGCATATGGCAAATACTTATATATATATATATATATATATATATATATATATATATATATATATATACTGGGTGGTTCAAAATGCGTTTTATTTTATTTTTAATGTCAATTTTTTGCCAGAAAATTTTTTTCACCAAATAGTAACTGAAATCGTATCCTACAAATCTGATTGAAATCAAAAACTTGTTTTTTTTAAATATTTAATAATATTTATTAATTTAAAAAAAATAATATTTAATAATATTTATTAATTTAAAACAAATATTTAATAATATTCATGTTTTTTTTTTAAAAATATTTAATAATATTTATTAATATGTTCAATTTAGACATCTTCTTGAAATTAGCAACTCGAACGTTATAATATTCGATAACCCGTCATATCGTGTCAATTGTTATGAGCCTAATCTTCTTTTTTATGTTGTCCTTAAAATTCTCCAGGGTTTGGTGGATTTTTATCATAAATTCTTTCTTTGGGGTACTCGCCAGAGGAAGTAGTCAGATGAGTTCGCGTCAAGGAAGTACAGTGGCCAAAGGAAGTCGGTGAGACCTGAAATGTGTCTATCACCAAGAAAATATCGATCGAGGAATTTTACAGATCTGTTTGAAGAATAGAGTGGTGCTCCGTCTTGTTTATAGATAATTATGTTTATATCTATATGTTTATATCTATATGGTATGGTATGCGGGTAACCTACTAGCTCAGGGAGATGATTGCATAGTTTCAGGTCACCCTTGGGCAAGGTGTAGTACCTGTTAGCCTCCCTCTCAAGTTCTGGAGGGTTACTATATTGTGAGAACTAGGGATATATAAATACATATGCATGTTTGCTTGCTTATGTGTATGTGTGTGTGTATGTCCAGCTGCCGGAGAGGTAAAACTCTGTGATAATAAAACATGCACACTATGCTACTGCTCAGTCATCTCACTATTTTAATTTGTCACTGTGCAACCAGTGGTAGGGTGCGAGAGGGCACAATATGTGTAGCACAAGCATGTTGTGTTGCGATCGTTATGTGCAGATATCTTTCGAAAAAGGAAAAAAAAAAGAAGTCCTATGGCGATAGGTGAGTGGCGACGTGCACAGGCTTAGCGGGCTGGCAGTGCATAGCTGCAAATCTGCACATAGGCGGCCAATGATTTATCTAACATCGTCGATTAAATCGCTTACAGGGTGGAAGCAACTTCGGTGGATGATCTGGTGGCTGAGCAGCCTTTTCTAGGGATACACTGCTCACCCATGTATTTGGGAAGGGTCTAGAAAAGGTGACCTAAAAATTGTCTACCCTTTTATTAGCTGGTCGGCTTCCTGTGGTCGGCGACTGCTCTATATTTGCAGGAGAAACAAGATAAAGTTGAAGAAAAATAATAAACAAGGAAAATCAAAATTTTATCAGGAGAGGAATAACCTAACTGTTGCTACGTGGAATGTGAGAACTTTGCTAGATGTCCTGGATAGTGAAAAACCTGAGCATAGGACAGCTATTGCTGCAAGAGAGTTCGCTAGGTACAGCATAGACATTGCGGCATTGTCTGAAACACAATTGAGTGGTGAGCATCAATTGGTAGAAGTGGGCTAAGGATACACCTTTTTTTGGAAAGGAAAACCATCGGTGCTGAGACGAGAAGGTGGAATTGACTTTGCAGTGTGTTCTGATTTGATGAAGAGGATTGAACAGCCAATCTGTGTAAGTAACAGAATTATGATGATGCGCTTCCCTCTTGCACACAGTAGGTATATGACGATTTTATCTGTGTATGCCCCTACCATGGGTCATGATGAAGACACCATCACTGTGTTTTACCGAGATCTCAGTCGTACCATTTCCTCTATTCCTTTATCTGAGAAGATCTTACTCATGGGTGATCTAAATGCAAGGGTTAGCAAGGATCATCACACCTGGGACTCCCTCGGCCGGTTTGGTGTAGGTAGGGTCAACAGTAATGGTCTGCATCTCCATCTATGCACTCAGTTTGACCTTGCTATCTGTAACACTTTCTTCAGCCACAAAGAGGTCCATAGGTTTACCTGGACCCATCCTCGTTCAAAACAAGGTCACTTGATCGATTACATTATTTCCAGGAAGGCAGATTTGTGGGACGTCTGTAGTGTGCGTGTTATATGTGGAGCTGAATGTGGCACAGATCACTTTTTGGTATGCGGGATGTTGAAAGTCTGTATAAGGAGGAAGTGTAGGTTGGGTGGTGTTGGGATTCCCAGGCGGGTTGATGTGTCCAGGCTGGCTGATCTAGGTGTATGTGAAAAGCTTCAATCCGTAGTTAATTCTGCTGATTTTGATGGGTCGTGGGCGCATTTTAAAAATACAATCTATGAAATAAGTGTAGATGTTCTTGACTTCCGCAAATCTAAACATCAGGATTGATTTGATGATAATGATTCTAAAATTACTCAACTCTAAAGTGCTAAAAATGAGTTGTACCATAAGATGCAAACAAGGGTATTCTCCAAAAGCGACTCCGCCAAATGAAGAATCAGTGGTGGGCTAAACTCGCCAACCAAATCCAGATGGCTTTTGATTGTAAAGACCTCAAACGCATGTACCATTTGCTTAAAAAAGCTTTTGGTCCTCAAACACTATCTACATCTCCCCTACTCCCAAGTGATGGAATTGCCCTTATAAAGGATCCTAATAAGATTCTCCTTCGTTGGACCGAGCATTATTCTGATCTCTTTGACAACCCCTCTAATGTTGATGACGACGTCATCAATGAATTTTTATCACAACAGAAGCTTATCCATGAAATGTCCGTGTTCCCATCTGAGAATGAAATTAGAGATACAATCAAGGAAGTGAACGTTGGGAGGGCTCCAGGGTTTGATGGTATTCCTGTGGAAGTCTTCTTACATGGGGGTGATAAACTTGTTCATGAAATTCTTCATCTTATCACTGATGTCTGGAGGGGTGTTCCCGTCCATCAGGATTGGGTTGATGCAATTCTTATATCACTGTACAAGGGAAAGGGGCCCAGGATCGACTGTGGAAATTATCGTGGGATAAGTTTGTTGGAAGCAGTTGACAAAGTATTTTCCAGAGTTCTACTCAATAGATTGTTAAAGTATATTTGTTCATCCATCATTCCAGAAAGCCAAAGTGGCTTTCATCCGGGCAGAGGAACCACGGACATGATCTTCTCTGCTCGGCAGTTGCAGGAGAAATGTACTGAACACTGTGTTCCGCTTTATCAGGTTTTTGTTGATTTGACTAAGGCTTTTGATACGGTGAACAGAAGTGCCCTATGGATAATTCTGGGGAAGTTGGGATGCCCACCTCAATTTCTACGATTACTCAGGGAGCTCTACACTAATATGAAGGCTCGACTGAACTTCAACGGATGTCTGTCAGAACCCATATCGGTTGACAATGGTGTGAAGCAGGGTGATATCCTAGCACCTAGACTTTTTTCAATTTATTTTGCAACTATGTTATCGTATGCCTTTAGGGAATGCTCTCTAGAACCACAGGTAGGGTCTTTGATCTTCATCGTTTTCATGCTTCTACAAGAACCTTTCAGCACCTGGTTCATGAATTGCTTTATGCGGATGACGCCGATCTCATGGCCCATGGTGAGATGGATATGCAGGGTATCATGGATCTGTTTTCGGGGGCCTGTGCATCTTTTGGGCTTACTATTAGTCTTAAGAAGACTAAGGTCATGTTCACACCTCCACCCGGTAGTTTGTATGTGGAACCAAATATTTTTGTCAACAACCAGAGACTTGCGGGGTTGACACATTCATGTATTTGGGTAGTACTCTCACCAGTGATGGAACCCTGGATGCTGAGGTCAACTATAGGATACAGCGTGCCACTAAGGCTTTTGGTGGCTTAGAGAAGCGAGTATGGTCTGACAGGGGTATAACTATTCATACAAAGATCAGTGTCTATCAATCTTGTATTTTATCATCCCTGCTTTACGCTTCTGAGGCATGGACAACTTATGGTAGACACATAAAAGTCATGGAGAGAGTGCACCAGAAATTCCTGAGACACATTCTGGGCATCAGTGGAGCACTTTTATATCTGATGTGGATGTTCTCATGCGGGCTGATGTACCTTGTATCGAGAAGTTGATTATATGCAACCAGACAAGGATGGACGACGATAGATTGCCAAAGCGCCTGTTCTATGGTGAAATTACACAAGGAAAGCGTCCACAACATGAACCGAGGAAACGCTTTAAGGATAACATCAAAGATAATCTTAAAGCTCTTGATATTGATGTGTTCAGTTGGGAAAGTGCTTCCAATGATCGTAAAAAAGTGGCGCTCCTTGGTCTATCATGGCTGTGATAGTTTTGAGAAGAAAAAATATGAGCATGCAAAAATGAAGCGTGATATCCGGAAGAAAAATCTGTCAGATATATCAGGTCTGTTGGAGGATTTCATGCAGAACCACACCTGTGAATTATGCAGTAAAATGACTTTATCCGGAGCTGGCCTAGCGAGCCACAAGCGTTCACATGGAGATCAATCTTTCTTTGATGGGGAAAACTCTGCAGGGCACAGATGTTTTGTTTGCTCTGTAAATCGAGTGGAGGCCTGAAGCGTCATATGAGCGTCCACAGTGTAGCCGCACCAGTTGGCATCCCTCAATCTCAGTTTAAGTGTGACCTTTGCAACTGTGTAAGAGCAGGGCTGGTCTGAAGAGCCACCTTCGTTCGCACAGAAAATAGGAATTGATGCATCTTGATCACATCACATGTATATATGTGTGCGTGTATAAGTGTATACACGTGTATATAATTAAAAAAATTTTTTTCAAAAATACATGAAAATGATTGAGTAATCAACAATAAAGCAAGGGAAAGATGGTCTTCTTCTGTCAAGAAGTGACAATCACCATCACCATCACCATCACCATATCTATATGTTTATATCTAATCCCATTTTCTTCTCCTCGGTGCAAGAATAAACTTTGTCTGCATGCAATGTAGCAGTCTGTATCAACCGTCATCCAATTCTCATTTTCACACTCCAAGAAGTATGGCTGGATGATGCTATTTCGTCCGATGGCATAAAAGATGGTCACTTTCTATTGGCTTAGAGGCAGATCGAAATATTCCTAGGGCTGAGCCGGAACTCCAAAGCGCATATTCTGCTTGTTGATAAGCCCACTAAAGTGACGCTTAACTGAGTTACTAAAAAAAAAATAATAAAGTCCAACACACCAATGTCATTTTCAATCCTTTGACTAATATCTTCACAAAATGATCGATTTGCCTTTGTAATATTTGAATTTTTTATCGTGGGGGATCCTCGAAACTGATGTTCTCGGCATGTTTTTCTTAGGATATCCAGCGTGGTTATTTTCTAGGAGATTCATCAAAGTGTTCTTGTAAAATCTGAATATTGTCAGGGATTATGGTTGAATGTTTCGACCACGCATGTCTTTATAGGCATCTTCCACACTTCCTGTCTCTCGAAATTTGGTCACCAAACGTTCAGTTGTCCTTCTATCAGGTTCCTACCGAAATCTTTCCTGCATTGCTGCTGTATTTTTTAGCATCTAGTTGGATCCATATCTATATATAATGTTGATGTTATTTCTACTTTGATGGTATGAGTGGTTTCTCTCTTGATCATTTGGATAACACACATGATTCTGACTGGTTCTCCATCTTTTTGTCTCCTTCATCATTACCTGAAATAACTGATGATACAAAACACCCTTTTAATATATTAATTCATTAATTCGGCGTTGCTCATGATATAATAAAGTCATTTTCTTTTGAATGTCTATTTTTATTTATTTCTATATTTTTAAACGCATATAATAGTATTCAATTTAGAATGAGTTATTCCTCTTATTTTTATTTTTAAGTGGTTATTTAGAATTTTTTCAGATTAACAGTCCTATGCACTGGACAAAGTAATAAAAGAAATGTATTTAAGTACGATATTATTGCCAATAAGACAGTACAAAAATAACAAATGAAAATTGGATAATCAAAGTTTGTGTCGTCAGCTTAAATCAATTTGAGTTTGACTTTGAAAATCTGACAACTTGGATCAGGCTCCCATTCAGCACCAAGATTTGGAAATAAATGAAAAAGTCCAGATCTAAGAACATCATAACTAATTAATGAATTACATTTTTATGAAAATAGATGTTAATTTTACTTTTATTTGCTAGTTTTTGTTTTACATTATTTCATCAATCGAATAATTTTAATTTTTTACTGTGGAACCTTGGCGGAGGTATGTGTTCTAATGTGTGCCATTCTGATTTATTCTTAAATATGTAAAAATGGATCTTATTCTTAATTTTGTATTTAAAAAAAATCAAACAAAAACGATATTTTTTTCGAGAAAACAAAATAAAAAAAAATGCTTTGACACTGCGTTTTTCTTTGTTGTTCGTTGGATGACATAAGACTTTCTCACACTTTGCACCCAATTATTCGATTCAATTGTTGGCTGAACCCAAATCGTGTGAATTTATGGCTCTTGCCTTGTATTGGATGCATGGTCTAAATCACTAAAGAATACAAATTGGTCTTATAATGCCTACCAACGGCAAAGCAAACACTCATATATCCTTTTAGAAAAGCAGGAAAGACGCATTCAATAAATAAATTAATACAAATAAATACAAATAATAGATAAATAACAACTAAAATATTTTAGCATTAAAATTAGTAAAAATATATACGCCTTCCATGTGCAAAGTTATAACAGTTCCAGGAAAAGACGGGTATTTTATGTAAATTTAATTTTAAATGACTAATAGTTTGCTCAATGTTATTTAGTAAAGGTGAATATTATTTATTTATTTAATAACAGAATTTAACAAATGAAAAATGATGAAATAAAAACTACTAGTTATGAAATAAGAAATCATAAAAAGGAAAATGGCCGCAATACGATATAAAACTTCAAATTTACATACGTTAAAAGGTTAACATACATATTTACTTTGCTACTGTCTTATTCTAAATACTCTATTTTATCTATATTATTTATTATAACAAAAAAGCTTTGTTAATATAGTTTTGAATTCACTCTAACAAACCCAAAACTACTATAGATTCGGTGTATGCCTCTAATTAAAACGATGCCACAGTTATCAGAGGTTTTTTTTCAGTGTGAAGAACTGCTGCCCCATTTTAGTATAAATACTGTTGTTACGATCAACCAACGTACAGAGATTTGTTTCATTCAAGAAAGACGTGGTATAGTATCTGTTCAGATACTGCGCGTCATCTTTTCTGTTCTTGATCAGTGAAGAAAAATCCTTCTAGACTGAGGCAAATTTTGTTTTTGTTCAAATCCAGTGCCCTTGTTGAAGAGCCGGATCTTCTTTAGATTCAAACTTGACATGTAAATATGAATAGGCATCAATCCATCTTGGGATTTACATCCCCACGAGATAACGATACGAAAGCAATCATGATTATCATTATATTTACTGCTGTTCTCATCTTGGATGTTATATCACAACGTTTGTTCAAGTGCATTTAGTGGAACTAAGGAATCTTTATTTCGAACTCGGAAATCTGTATGAAATTTTATTCAGAAATCTTTATTTAATGCTCTTGTTCCGTACCCCGTGACCAGATAGAAGTTTTAATAAGTTCCTAATTGTATTCTTGTTGTAGACCCGTGCTAGGAGTCACAAATGAAAGAAACCACAAGTAGTGTAAAGTGTATAAAATATAATATGTATTTACCATAAGTAATACAGGAACCACTAAAGTGATATGAGAGGAACGTGTTCGTAGCATGCGGTTAAACATGGTATGAATGTCTCCATTTAGTCTCTTCAACCAGTGGTATTCATATGACTGGTTGATTCCACTTAATTCTCAAATAGGGGTGATTTGTACCCCACAACACCTCCCTCCGAGCTTTTCATTCCCCTGGGATGATCGTATAGCTGTTTTTTCTGAGGTTGATCTCTATCGGGTCGGTCATTTTCCTTTTCCTGGAGGACCGGCGTTGTCCGGCTGCTTGTAGTGTTACCAAGTCGAACGTGTTATATATCTGGTCCATCATCTCTTCTTGTTCAGCAGCTGTGATACGTTTCCAAATTTGGTTTAAATGTTTCTTGTGAGTAAACCTTCGATAATGTAGACCATCTGCCCGATTATTTTCTGGACCTTTCCTAGTTCCCACATCGTACTATTATTTTCGTGTACCTGGAAAAATACCTTTTCACCCGGTAAATACCTCTTTTTAGGAACTATAGTATTTGGCGGTTTCACCTATTTTGGAAAAAGTTTCTCAAAGACCGGCCTAATTTTTCTTGCAAACATTAACTCTGCAGGTATATCTTCGATGGAGTGCTTTCATTTGGCATAATTCGGTAAACTTGTAAAAACTGTTGTAACGCCTTTTTTGAGGGCGTTTCTTCAGCCTTCTTCAGGGTTCTTTTCAGCGTATCTACAAACCTCTCTGCCTGACCGCTCGATCGGGGATGATAGGTTGGCGTCGTTATGTGGTTAACCTGGAAATCCTCGCAGAAGCTTTTAAAATCTGCTGAAGTGAATTGTGTGCCATTGTCTGACGCTAGACAATCAACCACACCAAACCTAGCGCACAATTCATGAAGAGCACTGATTGTAAAATCCGTCGTTGGACTTTTACATCGAAATACCTCAGGCCATTTTGAAAAAAAAACTGTCTACCACTATTAAATAATAGTTTCCATCCAGTGGGCCTACGTAATCTACGTGTATTCTTTGCCATGGGTGGCCTGCTTTAGGCCACACGCTAAATTGTATTGCGGCGCTTTTGCAGCCAATGCGCATCTCTTACTGTGTCTTTTATATCAGTGTCCAGTAAACGTAGGACCTCATGAGGCTCTTCAGGGTGCCCCGTATGAAAACCCTTTAGAATTTTCTTTTGTAGTGTAGCTGAGATTACTACTCTTTCTCGGTACAACAGTACCTCATTGCACATAGAATAAACTTCCACCGCCGATTCATCTGATTGAATTTTTTGTTTCTTTGATGAAACTATCTTTTTCAGCCTCCGTTATTATATTTTCCAAAGTAATTGGTAGTTCCTTGATCGTATTACATAGTATTTGTGTATAGTCCTTTTCACTTTGTAGTGACGCTATTACTGTGTCTTCCAGCGGTTCCCTTGATTTCGGGATTGATTGCGGCATCCGTCTGCGTAACTTAACTTCGCAGATGTAAGAAATTCCATACTGAAATCGTAATTCAGTAGAATGGTCCCCCATCTTTGCAGTCTGTTGGCTGTGTAAGTTGGCAAAACTTTTTTTAGAGCCAAAGATGGTTATAAGTGGATTATGGTCAGTTTGTGATTTAAATTTACGACCGGGTAAAAATCGGTGGAATTTTGTAACACCGAATATGATTCCCAGTGCGTCTTTTTCAATTTGGGAGTAATTCTTCTCGGCAGGAAGTAAAGTTCTTGACGGATGGGCGATCAGCTTAGTGGACCCATCAGGCATCTTGTGTAGAATGCACGCCCCGATCTCTGATCTGCGACAATAATCTCTTGTTTCGGATTGAAATTAGTCAGGGACAAATCTGACGTTAATACCTCTTTTAATTTCTTAAACGCTGCCTGGCACTCAGGGGTCCAGTCCCATTTTTTGTTCTTTTTTAAAAGTACATTCAATGGCGCACGCAATTCATGCATGTTCTTAATGAACGTCTGATAATAGTTCGCGAGCCGTAAAAAACTCTGCAGTGAAGTTATATTATGAGGTTCTGGCATGTCTTTTATAGCTGTGGACTTGTCTGGATCGGGATTCCTCCCGTCCTTATATATGATATGACTCAAGTATTTAATTCGTTCCAAAAAAAATTCGCATTTTGCTTTCTTCAATGTGAAGCCGTATTCTTTTATTCTGTTAAACACTTGAAATACATGATCTCTATGTTGTTCAACATTTTGACTACACATAAGAATATCGTCCAGATAGCATATTGCGAAATCCAAACCGTTTAGCAAAGTATCGATTATCTGTTGGAAAATTGCAGGTGCTACTTTTATACTAAATGCTAATCTATTGAATTTATAAATTCCTTTATGCGTTGAGATACACAAAAGTTTCGAACTATCTTCCTCTACTAGTATTTGTACGTACACCTCTCTTAAGTCTATTTTGGAAAAATATTTTCCACCATTTAACTTAACGAATATTTCGTCTGGGTTTGGTAGCGAGTAGTGATAGTCCCTGAGCGCCGCATTCAATCCGGTCGAAAAGTCCCCGCATACCCTAATCTCTTTAGATTTTTTTTCACATATATTGTAAATAGGGGTTAAAATCCCAGTGTTAACTAGTCTTCCCAATTCTTCTTCAATTTTTTCCCTCGAAGCGAACGGTACGTTCCATGGCTTTTTGAATATTGGTTTTGCTTCATCCAGCAATTCGAATCTCGCTTTTATTTTTGTGCAGTATCCAAGCTTTTCGGAGAAAACACTCGAGAAAGATTTTTTGAGATCCTTTTTGAGTTTGTCGGCTTCGGCCATTAGGTTTTCGACTTTGTGACAAAAATCACTCATTGGCGAGTCTCATAATTCAAATTCCTGTATCTAATCGGTCTCGGATAAGTTCGTTGCCTTCCATAGCGTTTTTGTCGGTCTTTTTGGTGACACATTAATAACTACCTCACCCTCCAAATTTATTTTTTTACCAGTTATAATTGATAAATCCAACCCTGAATCGAGCTGAATCGAGCTTTATTTCTTATTCTTATTTCGCTCTGCAATATGAGTCCTTGTGCCCTGCTCGCTTGCATAGGTCACATGTTATTTTCCTTTGGTACTGACATGCATTGTGCCCATGAGGTCCTCCACATTTGCTACAAGGGGTCCTAGGATTTTGTCTATCCTGATAATTTTGTGATGGGGTCTTCTTGACTCTTCGTTGGTAAAAGTATTATTATTATTATTATTATTATTATTATTATTATTATTATTATTATTATTATTAGTAGTAGTAGTAGTAGTAGTAAGTATCAATGCGTTATTCGCAAATGAATGAAAATAAAATCAAGTTAAATGTTATTATTTATAGATGTTTGGTGAACAACTTTCATTATAATTTAGGATAATCTCATAAGAATATGAATTTGGAATATATATTCTAAGAAGTACGGTGAGTAACATAGACGCATTATCATTATTATTATTATTATTATTATTATTGGAAATTTTAACATTTAGGGTGTGAAAACATACAAAATAAGGTATGTACGTTTACATTCATATATTTTATTGTACAGAAAGAACTCCTTAAGCGATGAATTTTGGAATATATATTTTCGGGAAGACAGCGAGTAACATGGGCACATTATTTTTTCTAAACCATTTATAGTATCACTGACACAAACTCATACTCTCCTTTCATATAAGTTTGATAAAAAAATTATAAGAAAAGAATTGCTGTGCATCAAATTTTGAATTATATTAAGCAATACATTTTTAAGAGGCGTGAGCATCAATAATATGTAAGTTCTAGGTAAAGTCTTTTACCATTAAACTTATCATTATGAATTATGGGATATGCATACTAAGTTACATGCTGAGTAAAGTGGGCATATTGCTTATTTTAGTGGCTATTATATATAAAACCAGTATGTTTGTTAATCGACTTACTTTTGAACATTTTACGACGCCATATTGCGTGACACTATTGCATTTGAATATTTGCATAGCGTCTATAAACTTAATAAAATTGAAAGTATCTGTCGATTTTTAATTAAACGAAAAATTAACAAAACTGGCAGTACTCGAACCTGCGATCCTCAACGAAGCGTTGACACCTTTAACACCTATTCTGGACTACATCGATTTCGTTCAAAACTACAGGGGTTTTTGTCATATCACTTTTCTTCTCTTTGCAGTGGAATGATTCAAAGCGAGGAATTACAAGTGGTTTTGTTGTTTCAGGCTTTGCGGCTGGTGCTTTCATATTTAATCAAGCCATTACCGCCATTTTAAATCCAAACAACTTAAGCCCGACGCTAGAAAAGGGAAATAAAGAAAGGTAAGCATTGAAGTGACACATATCTTAGATGCGGACATCGCATGCTTATTGTTTACTACGTGCGTTAGTTGGATGCTTGGTTGGTTCCACTAAACCTCGACCTTAACGTTATTATTTCACCTTCATATTGAAAGTTGTTTGATTGAACTGCTGATTAGTTTTTCCTTAAATTACGAACGAGTACGGTTGTATTTAGAAAGGATAATTATTTTGGTGTAATTTTTTGAAGGAGTTTTTTTTTTTAATCCATATAATTTTTAAAATAATAACTGTAAAAACAAGCATTTTGACCATATGAAAAAAATACTTAAACAGTGACCAAAATAAAATATTTCATTTATCTTTGAAATCATTTGAATGAGTAAAATATTTTCCTTTTTATATATTTTTCAAGTAAAACAAAAAATGTATACTAAAATTGCATATTTTTGTCTATCAATCACTCATAACAAGTTAAGCTTCAAAATCACTCAACAGAATTGTGCCAACAGAATTGCACCAACTTTTGCATAAGCCGACATTGAGATGAGATGACAGTTGTGTTACAGTGGAATATCATCCTCAAACTGTGATTGTCGCCGTGTGTGTATTTCCGACATTGTTAATATTAAAAATAATAAATAAATTCCAATATGATTTAACTTAAATGCATGAAATTTGGCATGATACTCGTTGTATGTCAGATGTTTTATAAAATGGTTAAAACTGTCCTACTACTACTACTACTACTACTACTACTACTACTACTAATAATAATAATAATAATAATAATAATAATAATAACAACAACAACCAGTGGGACCTATGAAAATTCTACAGTTGTATCCGTCATCTGATATATATTGCTGCCGTGCTTAAAAAATATATCCATTCAACTTGAAAATAATGTTTTTTTTATAAAAGCATTTCTTTATTTCTATTTATGGCATTCTGTCATTGCAGTTTTGCAAACGTCTTAATGATGCGTTTGTCCCTCTTTTTTGAATTTCTGAAAGAGTTCGACTTTTAAAAATGAATTTAGACTAATATTTTTATTCCGATTTTCAAACTGAACTCACGTTAATTATTTATGCAAATCCTTTTCTTTGAATAAACTCAATTACGAAGTTTACATTCGTACGTAATAGAACTGCCCAACTGATTGCTGTTATTATTTTAGTATTTACTGTTAATCTTAAATTTAGGATAAAAAAGACACAGTTAGTTATAATAAATGAACGGTGTCCGTGATCAGGCGTTACCCGGAAAATTGAGAATCTCCGCCAATAAAAACCTTGCAATCACCCCTAAACACCAAATCATTCTTTTTAATCGTATAGTACCATGAAAAAGAAATAGTGTTTATATTTGACTAAAGAGCCCTCGTGGTGACGAAATAAATTAAACGATTAAAGTATTTTTTGACAGTTTACTATCTATATATTAATTATAGAAAAATACGACCATGAAAGTTATAAAAGTTATTAAACATCGAAAAGTAAAGGACTAGTTGTTAAAACTGGAAAAGAAAAGGGTAAGATATTCTAGTAAAAAATATAATAAATTTATAACTTAAAATATTACAGCATTAAGAATTAATCATATAATGCTATAAATTGAATTTAAAAAAATCTTTATGCTGCAATATTTTAAGTTATAAATTATTATATTTTTTACTAGAATATCTTGTCCTTTTCTTTTCCAGTTTTAGCAACGTCCTTTATTTTTCCATATTTATGCCTAACCATATTACTTTTGAAACCAACATTTGTGAATGCATGTGATTAGTTGTTTGTTAATTCGTAACCCACTAACCTAGAGTGTTTACAAAAGTAGACATTCAGAACGGTCGAATGATATTCCGTTGATCTGCAAAAGGAGCGATCCTTATTTAAATTTGAAAACTTTGCATTATGTAAAATGTATTGAGAATGACAAAATGAAATAATTACAGCAAAAAATATCTCCATGAATGTGAGAGACCTGGGAGTAGATAACTGTAAGAGAGTTAAAATATCTGCTACATTTGTATGCAATGCGTAATTAGGCGAAGGAACTAATCCGGAAAAAAGGTAATGGATTGTGAAAGAAGGAGAAATGTACGCATATATTTTGGAAACATACATTAGGAAGTGCTCTATTTGGTTAGTAGAACTGTGTAGCACATGAAGCTTTTTGTTCAAAATCTATAATAACCAAAGCTACAGAAGAAGCTTTACTTTATTATATCAATAACAATGAGAGAATAGACGAGACGGACACAGAGAATCAATTGTAAAACTAATGTCGATATTGGATTTGCCCCTTAGTTTTATCTGAAAAAGGTCGAGAGTAATAAATAATCCACCACAACATAATGTCCCACGAACACTACTTTTGAAGAGTATCTATTCTGGACATATATCCTTATCTCCACCTTGTAAAGTAGAGAATTATCGCTATCCGTATTTGATGTTTTATGTCATGTTATGTTGGCCTTCTTTTTTGTGTCAATTGTAAATAAATGTGTTAATTATACATTGTTTAAGTTTCGTCTATCATTCCTTCTGGTGATAGACATGTTTGGAATATATATTTAATACAGTACTGTGAGATAAATTAATCCTCTTATCCTAACAACTGCAAAAGACTATTACAGTTAATTATTTATGAATACCAGGCATTTATAATTACGAATGTCCTGCATAAACTATAATGTTTCTCCATATCTTCTACACATTAGCTCATTTTAAGAATGCTAAACCAGCGGTGAATCAAATACATTTAGATAAGTGACACTTACTGGTATTCGTAAATTCCTTGAGTAAAAAAGAAGTGAAAACAATGAAAAAGAAAAACAAGTGAGTATCGAGAAGTCAACACTGAAGAGACGATTTAAAAAATATGAAAATAAACAGGTAAAATTGCGTATATGTTTAGTATTAATAGACTGGACTGGCATTCAGGAAAGCATGAAAAATGTGCTAAAACAGATTATAGGTAATTAGATCATTTAATTAACTAAAATATGCGCGTGATTTTCAATTTGGAAAACTTTTTATTTCTCTGATTCAAACGCCAAATTCTTTTCGAATTGTTTACTCCTTCCAGATATTTTCAAGATACTGACATTTTGGATCGCGTTCCATCAATATTCTGGATTCTGAGTTCGATCTATGCAGGCATTCAGCTTATCGGCGTTTTATTGTTAAAAAGACCGAAAAAGAAGAAGAAGGTATTGTTATCTTTCAAACATCCCACTGTTAATGCCACTAACCAATAAAATAAGTAAATAAACTATATTTGTTCCGTTCAATACTTGAAAACTTTTTTCAAGGTCAAGTCAACGAACCGTTCAAAATAAAACAGAACATAAATGTGTAAATTCTAATGAATAAATTGTGATACTTTTTTTTACAAGGAAGTCACCACTTATCAAGGCCCGGAGGCCACGCGGGGATAAGAGTTATTGTGTGTACAGTAAACTATAGGATAATATCATAGTAATCGCTAGTAATGGAGATCTGATAAAGTGTCTTACTTAAGGGGGCGGTTCAACAAAAACTTATTTATGTTGGACTTGAAGACATCCGAGTTGTAGTCAGGTGGGAAACAGGAAAAGGGAGTTCCACAGCCGTGCACTTTTAAGAAAGAAACTTTGTTCGTGGAATCTACGTTTTCATTTAGGCACAGACAAAGAGTGGGGAAAATTACTGACAGTGGTTTCAGCTAGACGGGTGTTTTTCGTGAAAAATTGGCGAGGGAGGCAGACATTGGAGCTCAGACGAGCATTTCCCATGGAAATAAAGATAAAACAAATAAAGGCTCGCAATGTCTCTTCTGTGGAAGAGAGGTTGCAGGGAAGAGAAAAGGGCATCACCCACTAGGCTACGAAGTTTATTTTGTACTCTGTCAAGGCAGGATAGGCTGTTTTTAGCAGCTCCTGCCCAGATATGACAGCAGTACTCCATCCTTGGACGTAGTTGGCTTTTATATAGATAGAGAATTGCATCAGCAGTGAGATATCTTCCGAGGCGATAGAAGGATGCCACCATTTTTCCAGCAACTTGGCAACATATTTGATGTACATGTTGCATTTCAGATCAGGAGTAAAGGTCAATCCCAGAAGCTTGTCAAAATATAGAGCCTCCCCAAGACGAGAGCCATCCATTTTAATTGATGCCACATGGGGATCAGAGCGTTGATTATATAAAGATAGGAGCTTGGTTTTAGATGCAGTAAAAGTAACTAGCTACCTCCTCCTCCACTGTACCATGCGCTCAAGATCAGAGGAAAAAGAATCAGAGAGAACTTTGTCATTTATGGCCTTTGATGTGTTGCCATAGATGGTCGTGTTATCAGCATAGATGTCAACGAATGATTACGTATGTGTTTTGGGAGATCATTGATGTAGATCAGGAAGAGAGTTGGGTCCAGGATGGACCCTTAAGGGACACTAGCATTAATACTGTAGGCTTCTGATTTCTGCCCATCAACCATTACTCTTCTGAGCCTATCAGAGAGAAATGATTTAATAATTGAGAAGACATTTCCAGTTATATCGTAGGTGGAAATTTTATGAAGTAAGCCTTTATGCCATACCTTATCAAAGGCCTTTGATATGTCAAGAGCAATTACCCTAGAAAGGAAGCGAGAGATTCGTTAATCCTATGAAATATAACTGTAAGCACATCTGCTGTATATCTAGCAGAACGGAAACCATATTACGTGTCACTAAGAAGGTTATTCCTGCTGAGGTGGTTGACTACTTCTTTATTTAATATGGATTACAGCAACTTACTCATGACAAACAGTAGACATTGGTCTGTATTGAGAGGGAGATGACCTGTCACCTGAATTCTTAAATACAAGTATACTGATGAGGTTTTCCAGGGTGTTGGGAAGCAATTCTCCTTAAGACAACGCTTAAACAGTTTTGTACGTATGGGGGCAAGTTCTGATTGAAGCTTTTTCAACACTATAATTGGAATGCCGTCAGGGCCAGTTGCTTTACTGGAATCAAGGTTCTTGATTAGCTTCTTGATCACACACAGATATTTGTATGTTGCATAGCGTGTTGTCTGTTACAGGAGGAAATACGGCGAGTTGATGGCCTTGGTTGCATAGGGTAGAATTAGCTGCAAAGTTCTTGGTAAATAGTTTGGCTTTGTCTGATGCTGACGAGATGACCTAAGGTCCATTGATGATGAGTGGGATAGAACACACGCTTCTGTTCAGGATCCTGTTTGCTGTTTGCCAAAACTGGTGGGAACCAAGCCGCTGTTCAGCTACTTTAGATTTAACGGACTGAGCATATAGCTGTCTTGCATTTTTTTATTACTTTTTTACAGTGGTTGCTGGCAGTCCTGATAGCAGCTTTAGTCTCAGTACATCTATTACTTTGGTAGCTATGGAAAAAGTAATTTCTGTGTGCAATGGCAGCAGCACATTCTGGGGAGAACCATGGCTGGCTGTTAGGTTTTTGTTGGAATTGTTTGGATGGTATGAACCGGTCTATACCTACAATTAACCATTCCGTCAGGTTTGATACTATAGAGGACACATACTTTTTAAACATAGATACAACCGAATGGTCGGAAGATCTCAGAGGAGATAGAACGGAACATGAACATAGCTTAAGGGAACTTGTGAGAAAACGGTCTAGAAGGCTTGCATTCTGACTGGTAGTATCGAGCACACGGGTGAGTTCCTGAACAATCTTAGTGATGCCATTGGCAATGGAGAAATCATGATAGAACCTCCCCTCATCCTCTGCCTTGTTTGAATTGGTCAGCCATTCCACATTGTGGACATTGAAGTCACCGCAAATGTGAATGTTAGCCGAAGGATGAGCAGACAGGATGTGGTCAATTTTCTCAGATATGCTCTTAAAGATAGTAACTCCGCTGTTGTGGGGGGGATTGAAGGCAAATATATATGTATTGGTGTAAGCAAGTGCAACCCGAAAGCACATATAAGGTAAATTAGGGTCTTCTCTGGAGATATCCCTACTACACGGAAAACCATATTTAATGTAAGCACATATTCCATGCCCATGGCGATCGTGGGGGTCAGATTTAGATGTTAAGTTAGAGTATCCATTAATTATGAACTCATCTAGGGAAGTGGTCGGCCGTATGGCAAAAGAAAAGACAGTAGGTTTAGTAAGTAGCAAAATGATTTATCAATAGAAAATAGAAATTTCTTCCTTAATGCAAGGGTGCGATGAACAACAGTAACAAAAAGGATAGAACAATCAATAGAGATATATTTAGATTTGATTTGCGGGTACTTTAGAATTAACATGAATTTTCGGAAAATTGGTTTCATTTGCCAGAAAATTGTCGCAAAATAAAATTATTATTTTTTAAATGTTAAAACAACAACAAAAATAAACTAATATGAACAAACCATTTTTATTGTTCATTTGATTTGCGCGAATATTTTTTTCGGGAAGATCAGATAATGAATTATGACAGCGACGACGACGACGACGACAATAATAATAATAATAATAATAGTAATAATAGTAATAATAATAATAATAATAATAATAATAATAATAATAATAATAATAATAATAACAACAGCAATAACAAGACGTTGTAAATATAGAAGAAGAAAGCCTAACTAAATATATTCCTGAAAGCCATGAAATTCTTCTACATGAAGTGAGAAGAGAAAAAAATATTAAGACCTTGGGTGAGGAAGAGTCAGCGATTTTAAGAGAGAGAGAGAGAGAGAGAGAGAGAGAGAGAGAGAGAGAGAGAGAGAGAGAGAGAGAGAGAGGGAATTATTTGGAAAGAAACTACGCAGTGCATTTTTTAAGAATACTGAATTTAGAGATAACGACAGCCGGAATTGGTTGGTCAAGGGAAATCTAAAAAAAATTACTGAGAGCACATTAATGGCAGCCCAGGAACAAACCACTCGCACTAGGTTCATCAAACACTACATCGACAAAACTGCAGAATCACTGATGTGCAGAATGTGTAATGAAAGGGAAGAAACAGCGCATATTGTATCAGAATGTCTTATTAACATAATGCCTTATGTTAGTTCAACATCAATATAAAAAATGGAGACACGATAAAGTCGCTCAGGTTCTACACTGCAATATATGACAAACTCTATGCATTATGCCATAATGAGAAGTGGTATGAGCATAAACCAGAAGTGGTGCAGGAAAACGGCAATGTCAAACTTCTTTGGGATATGCGCATACAGACTGATAAGGTCCTCGAACACTTCAGACCTGATATAATTTTACTAAGTAAAAACTTGCATAATCATTGATACCAGAGTGCGAGAGAAAGAACAAGAAAAAAAATAAATAGATACCAAGATCTAAAATGGAAATTAGTTAGACTCTGGAAATGTAAAAAAGTCAAGGTGATTCTCATTGTAATTGGAACGCTTGGGACCATAACAAAAAGCCACCACAAATGGCTTAATCAGATTGACAAGACAATTTCTTTTACAATTTTACAAAAGGCGTGCCTGTTGGGAACAGCGAAAGTGTTAAGGTATAGCTTGAATGTCTAAAAAAATGAAAATAAATGAATGAATAAAAATAAATAAATAAAAATAAAAAATAAATAAAATCAGAAAGTTAAGAATGCTATGAAACAATAATAATATATCAACATCTCGAACTGTACGGTAGTCAAGGTGATTCCCATTGTAATTGAAAAGCTTGGGATTATAACAAAAAAGCCATCATAAATGGCTTAATCAGATTGACAAAACAATTTCTTTTACAATTTTGCAAAAGGCTTGCCTGTTGGGAACGGCGATAGTGTTAATACGGCTTGAATGTCTAAAGTCAAAGGAATTAACTTGATGTTCAAGAAAGAAAATCTAACTAAAAAATTCAAAGGTTGAGACTAATAATAATAATAATAATAATAATAATAATAATAATAATACTAATAATAATAATATAGATAATAGTAATAATATAGATAATAGTAATAATGATAATAATTAACAATAATAATATTGATAATGATTATAATAATAATAATAATAATAATAATAATAATATTGATAATAATAATAATGATATAATAATAATAATGATATAATTATAATAATGAATAATAATAATATTGATAATAATAATACAATTAATAATAATAACAATAATGATAATAACAATAAAATTAATAATAATAATAATAATAATAATAATAATAATAATAATAATAATAATCCTTTTACTCTTTTTTACTCATAACATAATTTAATCTTATCAATGAAACACTCTAAATATTCTATAATTATAATTAAGAAAAAATTTAAATAATCTTGCTATTTTGAAAATGCTTTTTTATTGAAAAGTGAATATTTTAAGTTGTATTTGTTTATAGTCAAAATCCGTCGAACTAAAAAAAGTTATGTATATCAATAATTGAATATGTTTCATATATATGAAAATTTAAATTAATTGTTAAAAAGATTATTTTTGTAAAAGTTTTGTAAAAAAGAATTATTTTAAGCGGTGTAAGAATTGCTATTACTGAATGAAGCGTGTTTGTTTAGTGCTCGTAATCAGATTGAATTATTCCAGGATTGTAGACAACCAAAACATCGTAAAAGCAGAGTGCATAGAGTGTAGGGGTGACTCATATTTGTCAATACATGTATTATGATAAAAAGCAATAACAAGAAATACAAAACAAACTATCGACATATAAGAAAAGTATTACACGGTGTATGTGATTAAAAATTTCTCCGATTTCCTGTATGCATGACTATTTTAAGAGTCAGCCAAGTCGGAATTAATGTTGAAAATTATGAAGTCGAATTTAACGGACCGATTATTTCCGAAAACACGCGTCAATTATTGGCACGAATCATTACTGTAGTGGAAGTATATGTATCATTTGTTTTTTTACTGAGTTATTATGTATGAATTAAAAAAAAATAATTTGAAGACAAATTTTAACAATATGTTTTATTAAAACTTTTTAAAGTTTTATTTTTAATACAAATTAATTCTATTTTTCCTTTTTTTCCTCACGGAATGGTGTGACTCGATGTATATTCCCGTTAGAGGAGATAGCGATGTTTTGCAGCTCTTGGAGAGAAGTGTTGATATATTTTTTTACTACATACAACACATGGTATTCCCAAATAGTCATTCATCTGATATTGACCAGGCTCAACGTTGCTTTAATTCGTTGATCAAATGAGAACCAGTGTGTCAACTACTGCAAAGATCTACTTTTAAGTAAAAAACAACAACTATATGTATTACTCGTATTGATTGGACTATTGTTTTTATCTGTACAATATTTCAGTCAATTTGGCCTTCCGAAACATTGCACAAATAACACTCATTAGTTTAGTTCATGTTTTAACACCATGTTACTATTTCTCTGTTCACTATTTAAAATGTAACATGTGGATGGATGAAATGTTAGGTTCTGAACTCCAATCTCTGGTCCCCACCCTCTCGCCAATCTTTTTCGAAAAACACCCGTCTATCTGAAACCACTGTCAATAACTTTCCCCATTCTTTAACTGTGCCTAAATCAAAATGTGGATTCCATGAACAGTGCTTCTTTCTTAGAACTACAGGCACGTGGAACTTTTTTCCGTTTGCCTGTTCTGTTTCCTGGCTGACTACCGCTTGGTTGTCTGCGGGTCTGACGTGAACAAGTTCTTGATGAGCCGCCCCCTTAAGTAATCCAATCTACCAAATTTCCATTAATAATGACTACTATGATATTGTCCCATTGATTACTGTACACTCAATAACACTTATCCTCGAGTGGCTTCAAGGCCTTGATAAGTGGTGAATCCTATATATATATATATATATATATATATATATATATATATATATATATATATAAAAAGATAATGAAAAAGTGGAGCTTCCAGTCGAGGATTCTTCTTACCTAATTTAACTTAATGGACAGACAAACACACATCGATATAAATAAAATACGACACCCATACTTACATAGACTGGAGGAGGACAAATACACGAAGATATTGGCTATCAAGTGTTGTAGTAAATATCTCCGACTTCAGAGAACTCAAGTTCCATACAAGATGGATTATTTGGATCGTTTGAACTGCTGTTCTAATTTTGAATAATATGCTCACAACGTGTCAGTCAATGTAACGACTTACCCTTTTATGGTGTGTCTCATTCGGCAATCTTTCGGTCCGTCAGTCATGACAGTCTTAAGTGATTTGTAGGTATATTCTTAGTATCACCTGATTTAATCTTCAACCTCAATAAGACTGACACTGAAAATCGATTATTATTTAGTGTTAATATTTGTTGTGCCATACGTTATTAGATGAGAATTGTAGTCCGAATAATCTAATAACACAAATTATGAATCTTCATTAAAAAAAAAAAATGAAATAGAAAGCAAACTGCTTGGCATTTACTGTTTATGACTTTGGCTTTCTATCTTGGGTAATTGTTGGGATTAAAGGACAGTATCTGTTCATCTTCTTATGCATTAGGTCCTTCTTTTCAAACAGAAAATGGGTTTACTACTTATGGCGCGAGGCACTATTATCTGTGGGGAATGCTTATTGAAGCTACCAGATTATTTTGTCAGCTAGATCAGATCTCTGAAGGGATTTGATAATGCCTGAAAGATACCATTTTTGAGTAGTTGAATATATTTTATTGATGCGAATCGCTCGGTTCCTTTTCTAACACATCATATTTATTCGTATAATAATCATTATTTTTTATGCATTTATTTATTTTTGCTATAGGAACAAATCGTCACCGTGAGTATGAAAGTATCTTTGGCGGAAAGACGAGGATACTTAGAACACAAAAAGAAAAGCGCTGAACGACTAGATGTGCTCAACGCCAATGAAAACTGGGTTCGGAGAGTGTCGCAAATCAGCGCCGCAACATCAGATGGCTCATACGAGGAACTTCCGGCGACCACTGTCAACGTGAACGAGCTTCATAGCAAGGAGAGCCAGGCATCCTTCCGTCGTGGAAGCTCGGTAGATTCCGATTCGGACTCATCTGACGCCGAGGGTGTTTACAACACGGTCACCTCAAACGTGTCCACAACTACCGTGCTGACAGATGAGGATTCTGAAGATGCGGCGACCACTGACGTCACCAAACAACATTACATCAACCGAGGCTTCGTCGGTGATTCCAATGAAAAACATTCGCCGGCTGCCAACGATACACCAAGAGTTTTTGACATCACGTCGACGCCTGATATGGCAAAAAAGAAGAAATCTGTGTGCATCATTACAGATGGCAACGAAAACCAACAAAACAATGGCGATAACAAAACAGAGAGGAAACACATGTACAATGCGAAACCTAGAGAATCAGGCATGCACAGTTCACACCATAAAGTGCATTTTGACGAATCATCTAATCAGCGACGTCGTCCATCAGCGGCAGAAAGACTTGTGCTCGAGTTTCGACGTCTTAGTCGAAGGCTGAGCGTTCCAGATTTTGTATTTAGAAATATATTTAAAAGGTGAGTTCATAACTACGTAGTTCATATCATTGATAAGTATTAGTACTCCCATAGTGTTGATCATCTTTCGGCTGATAATCATTCCGTCTCATTACGGTTTATTCTCAAGTGGCCCCTGGCCTTGATAAGTGGTGATAATAAATAAAAACAACTCTACTATTACCAAGACGTAAGGTGAAGACTGACAGAGAAATTTGCTGTCGGTTTTGGAATCATTTTAGATAATGTATCTGTTATGTTCGCGATCAGAGAAGACATCCTTTTTGACTGAGGTAATGTTCATTGGCGTCTCGTTTAGAGTTCCTTTCTTGAATAGCTTCATAACCTTTGTTTAAATTTGCCTTCCTTTTGAATAAACGCAGATAAACTAGGCAGTTGCCTAGAGATAGAAGTATTTAGTTACTTCCCCTTCAGGAGGTTATCGGAGTGATGACGGGAAAATGAATGACAACTACAACTCCATTGAAGTTCTACATTTCCCATTAATTCCCTTCTTGATTGAAAGATAATCATGACGAGAACAAGAGTGAAAAGTAAGCAAAAACTTGCCACAAATAAGAAAAACGTACGAAGAAAAACTTCACTTTAAAGTTAACGTTAGAAATTTACATGCAAAAGAAAGTGACGTAAAAAAAACAGTCTAGATAGCGTACGTAATAGGAAAGTAGATACGCTTTCTTTCGTTTTCACATGCGAAGAAAGCAAGCATATTTCGGGGTGTCATTCTTTCTTCACTGGATGGACGGCGGCAAGTTTAATCTTTAAACCATTTTTCTTTAGTATTAGTTTAACATTTTGTAAAAATTGCTAAATATTTAATTCATATTCATTTGAAATATATTTTCTTTTTTGAAAAATCAAATTAACTCCTTATGAAATATGGAATCCACAATTCGATAATTACATTTCCAGTATTTCAATTCTAGTTCACAAACATTACCATTTGCAAATTTTAAATTCTCACTCAAACGAGACTGAACAACGTCAGCCGAAATGTTAAACAACTTAGTTGTACATACTGTAGTTACATGTGTTAAACACGAAACATAAATTATTAACTACTGTAGTTACATGTGTTAAACACAAAACATAAATTATTAACTACTGTAGTTACATGTGTTAAACATGAAACATAAATTATTAACTACTGTAGTTACATGTGTTAAACACGAAACATAAGTAAAGATAAATTATTAACAGAGTAAAAATCAATTTCAGATCTGAAAGCAGACGTGAACGAATGCTGAAGCCTTTCAAGTTGTTCAAAACGAAAACATTTTACAAACTTTGGTTCATTTTTGTACTTAATGGCACCGGCATTTCTTTCATGCTCACACTTTGGAAGGTAAGCGTTGCATTTTTCATGCTCTCAGAAAAATCAGAAAATGAAATATTTTTTAATGAACACTTAACGAATTGCATAGCGTCATAATAATAATAATCTTATAGTAAAATACACGCTGATTTCATCACATCTGGACTATTCCTGGAAATACATAAATAGGGGATATTCGTGAGTTCTCTGTTTCCATTTTGTTAAGAATCGGTGCGACTGAAAACTAACGCAAAATATCAGTAGCCAAATACCAGAAATTAAATACATGATAAGGGTTTATATGCTGTAAAAAGAGCAATATAAACTATTGGGTCAGTTTTGAACAAATAAAACGAAACAATAATTAATTTGTCAGATCACGCTATGAAGCGGGTCTCGTAATATCCTTTTCACAACCGCCTGAATGACGTTTTTCTCATATATATATATATATATATATATATATATATATATATATATATATATATATATATATATATATATATTATTATTATTATTATTATTATTATTATTATAAGCTGCAAAATGGCGTAATGGAAACATTATAAGGTATTTACAGCTTCTCTTCCAATTTTCTCTTCCATATATATATATATATATATATATATATATATATGTGTGTGTGTGTGTGTGTGTGTGTGTGTGTGTGTGTGTGTGTGTGTGTGTGTGTGTGTTTCACCAAGACGGGACTTTTTTATAAATGAATTCTCCCTTTATTCGTAAAAGAATAATTTATAGCTATGATGCACTTTTCAATATCGATTCCTTTCTGTTCTTCAGACACATCAAAAAGAGGCCAAAGGACAATGTTTTCTTACAAAAGGTTTGAGAATATTCTGCATGCAATATTTTTGCATTGTTTTAACGCAACAAAATGCCACACTGGTTTTACAGTAGAAACTAATTCTGAAAAAATAAATAAAAATGAACAAAAAAATCTATGTTGACTGTATTCAAAATTACATAGTATTTAAAGTCCGAATACCCTCGACACGGTTATATATTAGTTCATGCGAAAAATAGTTCACTTTTTTAAGGTAATGTTAGCTAGAGTAACAACATTTAGCCGGATATTCTACCAGACAAGATTATTTTTTTTTTGTCATGGAATCTGGTGAATCCAAGAATAGACCACAAAAAAGATTTACTATTACGTAGTTAATTGGAGAGAGTAAAATTAGTGTTCTCCATTGCTTTACTAACTCAAATTTTGAGAGATAGAAAGGAATCTTGTTTGAACACTCAGATATCTATGTATATTGAATTCAAGTGATAATCCCAGAAAATGACACTAAAGTACACAATATATATAATAGACGGACATAATATACTTGCTTTATATTGACCCCTTCACCCGACGATGATAGCTTTAATGTTTAACATCAAATATTCATCTGTCAAATATTTTTATGTGTATGTGCTTGCGAATATTTTTAAGCTTATGACACGAGACAGTTTCTGGCATTTATTGCAGGAATCACTAGGATTATTTTTAGATTATACGTGCTTATTTACCATTGTCATCGTCCGTGGAAGTCTTGAAAAAAAAATTGAACGAATTAATTTTGAAAACTTCCGGAGCGAATGTTTGCATGAATTGTACATATTTGAATTGACTTTCGTTCTTATACATGCAAAAAGTCCATATTTTGAGCTGTTAGTCCCTTTCAATATATATGAACATTCTTGAACCGTAATACATTCTTTCTCTTAGGGGTCACATTAAGGTACATATTACTATATACTGTCCTCGAACTCATTCGGTCTCTTTGTATAAGAATTTATCAGAAGAACGCAACACGAAGATACTCACCTTACAAACTCTCTCCAATTATTCAAAATAACATTCGAAGGTCAAATATTATCTTCTAGACACAGTCCATACGAGGAATGGTACATCTTCTCCTAATGATGTTATTTCAAATAACATCATTTAACTTGGTACCCCACCAGACCAGATAAATTCTTGTCAGTGAATCTGGTCTGACCAAAAGACTTAAAAAAACTGAGGAGAGGAAAATTAATGTTCTTCCCTTCTTAACTAATTCAACGTTTGAGAGTTAAAGGAGAACTTTAATTGAACACTCGGATATTTATATATCTCATATAGAAATCAAGCGTAAGTCCTAGAGTGGGCATCTTGATTTTTTTAGACTCTATAATTTGCACATTAAAGGTGTACATAAAGGTCAAATTTTGTAAGCCACAACACCGATGTCCTAAATATTTCAAAATTATGACTAGACACTAAATTCTATCCCATATCAACCTATAAAATAATCATCGATTTAAAACATTTTTCTGTGTCTATGTATTCGTCTGTCTCGCCCTCTTTTCATCTCTCTCCCCCTTTGTAATTCCCTCCTTTTTTTTACTTTCATGATTGTGTACGTTCTTTTTTTTTTTAACTCTCCCTGTCTCTTTCTCTATGTGTCAGTAAAATCAGCAAACAACTAGAAAACGATAAATTGCCGAATGAGACTTGCTCTGAATAAGCATCACATTCACACAACTTTATTAAACAAGAAAACCTGAAAAACTGCTTACGTCATTCTCATATTGTCAAAAACTACCCGGAAATAACGAGAAATTTAATCTGCTAGACAGTTGAGGATAGGATACATTTTAAAATAAAAATAATTCATTGTTATAATCAAATGCTGAAATCGTTGAAAAAATATTTGTTCTTCAAGTATTTTGACTCGAATAAACTGTTCTAGAAATGAAGGAAATAAAAATCTTCAATATAAAATAAAATAAAATATCCTGTTTACTAGTTTCAATATGGCACCGAAGAAATTTGGCTTCAGCTTCAAATTTTCAAAATGAAAAATTGTCACGGAAATAAATCGACAGTACACGAGCAAAAAATCTCAATAAAATATTTTTTTCCTGAAACTTCAATCCGTATTTTATTGCGTTACATGTGTAAAAATGCATGGTTTTGGAACGATTTAAACCTTAAGTGTATTCTGCATGCTGCCTGTATTTTATCAAAATAAATTATGTTAATTTCAACGGCTCTTATGTCACGATTTCGATAATTTATGCATAAAAAATATTCTGAATTGGTAGACATTAATTAAAATATTTCTTATCTTCTTTTTAAAATTGTTTTATCTTCTAACAATTATCTTCTGTCGTTGTTTCAATTTGTTTATAGGCGTATGGACAGAGTTTTATTAATGATGATTATTTTTTATCACTTGTTGGTGCGTGTTCATCTCTCTTCAACGCCATTGGTCGAATCACGTGGGGAATTGTGGCCGATAAATTTTCATTCAGGGTAAGAAATCTTTATGTTTGCATAAGATATTAAATTTTAATAAAATAGAAGAAAAAGTACGCAAATCAAATAAAAATTATTTCTCTGATTAATTTTGATATATTAAAATCCTAAAAGTCTTTACACGCGCGAGCGTGTGTGTATGTATGTATATATATAGAGAGAGAGAAAGAGAGAGAGAGAGAGAGAGAGAGAAAATTATGGGGAAATATGTTTATTCAATTATATTTCACCTTTTATTCATACCAATCCATTAATTTATGAAGCTCGATGTAACTACAGAGCGTATCTCCTATATAATATTTTGACTGCAGAAATTCCCCTCTGGACCAAAGTATCGTAGGTTTGCAGTAACAGATGCCATATACTAATTCATTACGTCTCGGCTATTTGTCACTATCTTATGTAATTTTCGAACACAATTTTAAGTCGTTATAATTAAATTAAGTTGTTATAATAAAATTAAGTCGTTATAATAAAATGCTACATTGCATACTAGCAGAAACACCATCATAATCGCGACATCTATAGAGGAAGTAGTCCCTATTTTTCTCTATAAATATTTAGTCTTCACACTGCTACCAGTTGACACCGAGACCTATTCTACATATTTCCTCGATACTTTTATTGCACCCATCGTAACTTGTTATTAGCTACATACACATAACATAATCTTTCGATTACCCGATTAAAAAATAATAAATTCTCCCTTGACAAAATCCGACCCATCTGATTAGCTAAGGCCGGCCAATTCTATTATTCCATAATCCACTTCTTCATGCATAAACGATTGCACGGAAACACTTATTTGGCATATACTTGTTTTTTGTCTACTTCTCTTTTCCGGACTCATTATCAATTCCGCTAAGGCATTAACTTTTTTTTTATTTTTAGGTAAATTTTTACCATTGCTCCATATCCAAAATTTCGTTGAAAATGACGAATTTAAAGTTTTCGACTATGCTGAATATAAAGCTTTTAACTTTGGCAAAGATAAGTAGTTTTCTAGATCAGCATGCACTGTAATTCAGTGGCAGCCAGATTTGTATGCATGCACGATAGGCTAATCTACGTCTCTCCGACCGACACTGCTACTCTCCAACTGTTATTTTTTTTGGTTTATAGTCTTTGCTGGTAGGTATGCTGACTTCAAATATCAAGGTTAAATTTGAGGCAAATACTTTGACAATCCCACTCATAAAATGGGGTGTCTATTTCGAAAGCTGTTCTTACCATGGTGAGATTGGGGTGTTTATTTTTAACATGAGGAGGTTTAGGGTGTCTATTCCGAAAGCTGTTCTTAACTTTAGAACGTTGGGGGTTGGCCACTAACAACAACCGTAGTTTAATTTTTTATGACGGAGGGGATATGCTTCCACCGCGCAACGCCAGTTAACGGGTCCTGCTAGTAACAAATAAATAACAAAGGTCTATATTCCAAATATCAAGATGTTGACTGCTTTACCGTTTACTTCATTAAATACATTACCATGAACACACACACCTGGCTTGAGGTAGTTGCTTGTCTATCTGCATTGATGAGCTGTGAAACAGCGAAACAGTACTGTATGTGGATGACTATATATATGTATTTATACTAGCAGGTTGTTTGGAGTTACCCGGTCATAAAATATGCTTAAATATGATATGTTAATTCGTGTAGATTTCGAATCTATTATTATAAAGCCAATTCTCTACAGATTATTATATTGTACCACGCAGTGATTTCAAAAGTTGAAAAGAAAAACAATGATTTGGTTGCCATCAGCTAGAATCGTAACCAAAACATTTACCTCTCCAGCCTTATTCCATACCATATGAGCTAAGACGATGTAGATATAAGAACCTATAAAATTAATTGACTTAACCGTATAAACATATATTTGCACATACATAGAAGGGACATGTTTAGTTGATTTACGCTTGTGAAGTTCAAATAATTTGGATCTCTTTAGTAACAATTTTACCAGTTAAAAACCAAATCGAATTTGTTGCACAGATCTAAACTTATATAAGTTATATGATATCAAGTTTTATGTATGTAGCCCAAAATTTGACAGAGACCGTTTTGCACACAGACAGACAGGGTCATATATATATATATATATATATATATATATATATATATATATATATATATATATATATATATATATATACTAGCAGTTCAGTCCAGCATAGCTCAGCCCCTGTTCATAACTTTATGTGCATATGTTTATACACACACACACACACACACACACACACACACACACACACACACACATATATATATATATATATATATATATATATATATATATATATATATATATATATATATATTAAAAAGTTTTACTTATGTTCAGGTAAGGTACATCTAAAATTTAAAGTCTTTAGGCCCAAAATTGGCGGAGGAGTTTGGTAGAGTCTGCAAATGTCAACTCTTTCAACTTTGATCTGCTGGCAGCCAAAATTTCGCCCGAAAACTGATTCAAAAGTTTGCTGCATTTCTGAATATCCTTTATATAAAATTTCAAATGTTTAGACCAAAAATTGGCTGAATCGTTTGCTAGAGACCACGAAGGTTAGATCCTTTGTACACTGACCCCTTGATAGCCAAATTTTCGGCCAAACAACAATTAAAAAGTGTCAGAATAATTTTTAGTGTCAGAATACATTTTTCAAATGTTTAAACCAAAAAATTGGCTGAGAGGTCAATTTTTTTAAAACTTTGACCCACTTTTGACTACTTAGCATTTATTGTTTTGTGGCGCAAAACAAACTAAAAAGTTTGATTTATGTCCAAGTAACCTACATCTAAAATATAAAGTGTTTCGACCCAAAATTGGCGAAGGAGTTTGGTCGAGTTTTCAAAGGCAAAGTCGTTGAATTTTGACCCATTGATTTTCCCAAATCTCAGTACCCCTTATACCAAATCTCGAGTCTGTAGACTGAAAATTGACAGAGTAATTTGGTAGGGAAATGTATACATACATACAGACAGACACACACAGAGACATTTTCATGTATATATATATATATATATATATATATATATATATATATATATATATATATATATATACAATGGGGATCACCACTCATCAAGGCCCGGAAGCCACTCGGGGGTAAGGGTTATTGAGTGTACAGTAATCAATGGGATAATATCGTAGTAATAGTTGGTATTGGAGATTTGATAAAGTGTCTTACTTAAGGGGACGATTAATCAGGAATTTGTCTATGTTGGACTTGAAGACATCCCAGTTGTAGTCAAGTGGGAAACAGGTAGATGGAAGAAAATTCCACAGGCGTGCACCTTTCAGAAAGAAGCTTTGTTCATGAAATCCAAGCGATAATTGATCGTCAACTTTTTAGTATAAAAAAATCCAGCAACAACGTGAATTATTACCCTGAAATGATTTTAAGAAAATAATTACAATAGTGTGGTATTTATGACATTTGATATATTGTGTGCTTAACCTATTTTTATTGATACGGAAGAGAAAATATGACAATCTGAAGATACAGACTGACAGAAGAAGAAGAAGAAGAAGAAGAAGATCAACGACAACAACAATAGAAACTAATATCATCTTACAAACTAGACGATATGAAAGAAATAAAAACTGAATTTCATACTTTCTAGAGTGCATATTTATTTAGTACAAGTGTACCCATCTTGGTTAAAATAATGAAATGTTTTTTTTTTTACTGACTTTAACTTTTGTCAAATTTAGCCGCCCCCCCTCTTCCCGTGTTTCTCCACATCACCTAACACTGCTGCAGAAAAGTAGCGAACTAACGCTGATTTCTCTTTGATTGTTAGCTAACTCTGATTCAGACTTAATTAATACGAAATTCACACATGATCTCGTCTTCAGTTGGTCATCTATTTACCTCCTCTGAGATCGCATCGCTAATGAATTCATTAGGATTCGAATGGATTGCGTGGTCGAGCTACTGGTGACGTTTAACTTGTTTTGACATCGAAACAATGGCGAACTTAAGTGTTTTACAATATAAAAAAGTAGACAGGAATGCAAAAATAGTTGTTTGTCATATAACATCAGTTTGCCAAAATTATGCATTCACTTATTATCTCCCACCCCACCTCCCGTTCTGTATTTGCAGGTTTCAATGATGTGCCTTTCCACGGTATTTGCTGTGTTTGCGATGACGTTAAATGTTACCGAATTCGTCAGTAAACCGTTATTCTTCATCTGGATGTGCTTAATTAATCTGGGATTCGCAGGAAACTTCGCTCTCTTGCCGTTCGCCAGCTCGAGAGCCGTGGCTCATATATGTGTTGGTGCTCCCGGAACAGTCTTTTCAGCAATGGTAAGTTCGGAAAGATGAGATGATTTGCGAATTTTTGCTTATTAGTCAGTTGCAGAGTAGAAGAATATATATATATATATATATATATATATATAGTCCTGGTCAAAATCATAAGACCACTTAAGAAAGTAAGCGTTTACGCATATTATCGAATTTTTAATCAAACAAATGATTGCCATTGCCAAAAGGGAAAATATGATGGAAAAAATGAAATCTGCTTCATTCGAAACCTTAACCCTGATCTAATAATTATTTTTTAAAAAACAAACATTTTCACCTGGTCAAAATGATAAGACCACTGATAATTTATCTAACAAAAGGCAATTATAAATTACTAAAAAAGGGTCTTAGTATTTAGTATTCCATTATTACGAATTGCTTCAAAAATTCTCTTCGGCATGCTTGCGACTAAGTTTTTTTATCAGTTGCGAAGGAATTTTATCCCATGTACTGAAAACTGAATCAAAAAGTTCCTTTATCGAATCATACTGGTTCCATTCTTGAACACTTCTTTTGCCATCCATCCCTAAAGATTTTCAATGGGATTGAGGTCCGGAGAACATGCTGGATGATCTAACAATTCTATATTATTTGAAGAAAAGTATTCTCGTGCTTGTTGAGAAGTGTGTATCGCAGCGTTGTCTTGCTGGAAAATCCAATTTCTTCCACACATACGTGGACCTTCAGTCCTGATAGGAGCATTTTCAAGCATTGAAATGTACTTCAATGATGTTTGCCGGCCTTTCACTACTTGCAACTTTAGGGTCCCAGCTGATGAGAAAACACCTCCAGATCATTAAAGACCCTCCTCCACTATGCCGTGTTGAAAAAGTCTCTTTGGGCAAATTTTTATCATGCCAATAGTGTTGAAATCCATCTGGACCATCTAGATTAAACTTTTTCTCATCAGAGAAAATTACATTTTCCCACTTCTCTTCATCCCAGGTCTGGTATTTGGCGACATATTTAAGTCGGTTAGTTTTGTGCTGTTCAAGAAGACGTGGTTTCTGCAGTCGCTTTAAATGATTGAAACCCTTTATTTTCAAATGCCTTCTGATGGTTTTAGGACTACATTCTGCTGCTGTTTGGCTTTTCAATCGACTTGAGCTCATACTGAATTTTTTTTAAAACTTCTTCTGATACGGCGACCCAGTGATAGAGTTATTTTTATGTATTTATTTTTGTTTTGTCGACCTGGACTCTTTTTGTGCCCATATTGATCTGGATTTCTTAAAATATTTGTGACGACCGTTTTGCTACGATTCACTTCGTTTGCAATGGATCTATGGGATAGTCCACCCCTATTAAGCTCAAAGATCCTTCCTCTCTCAAACTCTGATAATGGTTTCTCTTTTGCCATTTATAATTTAGTAAGATGTTTTTTTTTTATCCACTAACAAGTTGCTTTTAGTAACATAGAAAGCTTTTCGTATTCATTTTTCAAAACTAGCCGATTTTATTAAAGTGGTCTTATCATTTTGACCAGGTGAAAATGTTTGTTTTTTCAAAAATAATTATTAGATCAGGGTTAAGGTTTCGAGTGGAGCAGATTTCATTTTTTCCCCATCATATTTTCCCGTTTGGCAATGGTTTCCACCATTTGTTTGATTAAAAATTCGATATTATGCGTAAACGCTTACTTTCTAAAGTGGTCTTATGATTTTGACCAGGACTGTATATCTATATATCTATAAAAGTGAACGTGTCTGTCTGTCTGTGTGTCTGTCTGTCTGTGTACATTTCCCTACGCAATAACTCTGTCAATTTTTAGTCTATAGACTCGAAATTTGAAATACCGGGTACTGAGATTTGGGAAAATCGATGTGACGGGTGTCAGCCAGAAATTTGGCTGTTAAGGGGTCAAATATTAACGATTTGACCTTTAAGAACTCTACCAAACTCCTCCGACAATTTTGGGTCTAGACACTTGAAATTTTAGATTTAGGTTCCTTGAATATGGATCTAACTTAATAAAGTGATTTGAGCCCGAAACAATAAATTTTAAGGGGTCATAATAGGGGTCAAAGTTTTAAAAAATTAACCATTTTTTTGTTTTTTTGCTTTTTTTGCACAGCATACACCTCCAAACACCCGAGCAACGCCGGGCACCCCTGCTAGTATATATATATTTTTGAAATTTTTCCGGGGGATATGGAATTTTATAATGGCTAAATACAGACCAAAAAACATAATGAATTGAAAAAATAAAAAATGAAAATAAAGGTTAGCTAACCAGGTTTCGTTCCTCACTTATCAAAGTTAAATCGAGGAAAATACGATTTAAAACAAACAAAAAAGTCATGAATCTGGCGGGGGTAGGACCCCCCCCCCAAAAAAAAACAGAAATAAACGGGGGGGAAATTACATAAACTAAATTAAGTCCAAGAAGATTTTCTTTTTGCTTGCAAAGAGAAGGTCTCAAAGACTTAATAAAAAGAGTCTCTAAAATTTTCAAATGATAGAGAGAGTGCGACTCACTAAGGATCGTAAACATGTCAGCAATGAAATTCGTGGCACACGCATGGTTATTTATAAGATGGTCGCAAATCGCAGAACCATACGTATTACCCAGAACATCCGAGGGTGAAAAATTTGCATAACGAATCTTTGAAGGCACATGCTGTTTCAAACGAAAATCTAATCTTTGCGATGTTCGCCCAACATAGTGCGCACTGTAACTACATTTAAATAAATAAAATAATTATTATGGTGGGGGGAGGGAGAACATCTTTGCGAATAGACGGCAACTTAGGCCTGGTTGAAAAAACAACACGCGGATTCGATGCAAAATAACACCTTTGCACAGACAAAGAAATTTGCTTAGCAAATCGGTCACTGATGTTACCTAGCCAAGGTAGACGTAGGTACACAGGACATCTAGCAGCTACACTTTATTTGGGTTTATGAAAATTGGAAACTTTCTTATTGATAGTAGTTTCAACAATATCCAAGGGGTAACCATTATTACAAAGGGTCTTAGTGATAAATTTGAGTTCGTCATCCAGATTAACTTCAGAACAAATCATCAAGGCCCTATGTGCTAAAGTTTTGATTAAATTATATTTTTGGTTTATAGGGAAAAAAGAGTCCCAACGCGTATAGAGACCCGTAAAAGTTGGTTTACGATGAACAGAAGTAAGAAAACGCGAGGATGTTTTGAACACAAAAACATCCAAAAACGGAGGAGTAGAATTCGTTTCCCTGTCTACCGTAAACTTAAGGGCTGGATGAACGTTATTAAGGGACACAAAAAAGCATCCGCATTCGTTTGGTTGTCAAATAAGCAGAAAGTGTCGTCAATGTAACGAAAATAAATGTCTGGTTTATGCAAACCAGACAATAGACCCTCTCCATGAAAACCCACAAAGATATTAGCCAACGTTGGTTCCAATGGTGAACCCATGGCCACACACCATCCGTCTGTCTGTACATAATATCGTTGAAACTGAATTCTACCGACATGGTGGCGAATTTCATCAATTCTACAAAAATATTTTCTTGTATTGGGGGAGTCGGAAGTTTACTCCGATATAAAGCGTCAGCACAAATATTAATAGTCTCTAACAATGGGATACAAGTAAAAAGACTGGAAATATCGAAAGAACACATAAATCTGTCTGAATGAGTATAATTTTGTATAAAGTTAGCAAAGGTAAAAGAATCTTTAATGCAATATGAACTATAAAGTTCCAAAACACGTTCTAAAATAATTGTCAACCATTTTGCTAGCTTATGTTGACAAGACTCTATCATAGATAATATGGGTCTCAACGGTACCCCCTCTTTATGGGTCTTAGGCAGACCATACAAACGAGGGCGAATAGAACCAGTAGGACAAATTAAATCAGAAATGAAAGTGGGAAGAACACCACTTTTGACCCATTTGACAAGTTGTTTTTGAAACTTGGTCTCGATAGAAACAGTAGAATCATGAGTATCTACCGGACCCAATTTAACAAATTTAGAGGTGTCCCCCAAAATAGTCAACTTTTTATTGACATAATCCTGCTGATCCATAATGACAACGCCAGAACCTTTATCGGGTTTTGTGATGACTAAAGATTTATTATGGCGAAGTGCTTTGATAATACGATATATGATTATTATCACTTCGCCATTTTGCTTCACAAAACGAAATAGGTAAGCCCGCATAAGAATGTGCGACGTCATTAAGTTTCGCCTTAATATCACTGACCATAGAGTCGGAAACAGGAGAAAGTCTTCTTAATTGAGCAAAATAATTCGAATTCAGCATATATCTCTTCACGCTTTGGGGGTATGGGAGGAATGCAAAAGTCCAAGCCATGCGAAAGAATATTAAGTTCAAGCTCAGACAACTGCGCAGAAGAGAGATTTAAGACGTTCTGAGTAACACTAGGGTTCGTCGAGCAACCATATTTTTTGAAGATCAAATGTTGCAAATTCTTTTGATTTTTTAATGATAAGCTAGAAAGGCTATGTAATTTTTCACCCCGTTTATTTCTGTTTTTTTTCCTACCCCCGCCATATTCATGACTTTTTTTGTTTGTTTTAAACCGTATTTTCCTCGATTTAGCTTTGATAAGTGAGGAACGAAACCTGGTTAGCTAACCTTTATTTTCATTTTTTACTTTTTCAATTCATTATGCGTTTTTTTCTGTATTTAATCATTATATATATATATATATATATATATATATATATATATATATATATATATATTTATATATATGTATATATATATATATATATATATATATATATATATATATATATAAACTATGTCAATCGCTTTATTGCAGATTAGTAAAATATCAATATTTCCCTAAATATACGTCACAAAAAATGAAAATTGTACCATCAAAGGGTTGCTATTTCTCAAAATTTTATTCAAATTCATGCTATATTCACGAAGTTATGGCATTTTATTTTTTATCATAGAAATTCTACTGTCCATCGCTTTATTGCAGATCTCTTACAATGCCAAAAGATCAGGCAAATAAAAGTTATCGAAAAGCAAAGGATAGTTGCTGGACTCGCGGAAGGATTTTCCATCAAAAATTTAACCACGGAGCTGAAATAGGATCCCAAATCCTTGGCTGCATTCTTGAACAACCCGAACACCAGAAAAATAAGGGCACCAGGAGAAACCTTTCAGATCGTGTTATTCGGAAAATTCGTAGGGAAGTCAACCGAAACACAAACAGCACCAGTGCTTTCGTTTTTACAAAAGCTGGAATCGCTCCAAGATTCAGGCTCGCCCGATACAATGTGTTGAATGGGATTGCAAGGAACATCAAACCTCTTCCAATGCCTCCATTGAGTAAATAACATAGGGGAAAACGAATGGCTTTGATACAGAATTACATGAATATGGATTTCCAACAGGTCCTATTTAGGGATGAGACCCATGTTACACTTGACGGCCCGAATAGATGGAGAAAAGTTTGAAACCCGAACGGAACTCCGACCCGTTACAGAGTTCATCGCCAACAAGGTGGTGGAGGCATCATGTTTTGGCCGGGAATCATTGGGGATAAGTTGGTTGGGCCATTCCGAGCGCCAGAGGGTGTAAAGCTTACCAGCAATTCGTACACGGCTTTTTTAGATAATCATTTGTCGACATGGCTAGATGACCTACCATTGTCACGTCGCTTTCAGATGATTTTTATACATGACATTGTACCATTTCATTCTGCTTGAGGCGACTGCATCCTTCCTTGAATCTATGGAATTCGTTGGGAAAACTCTCATGACCTGACCAGTGTTCTCCAGATCTTAACCCCATTGAATATCTCTGGTCAATATTAAAAAGAGGAGTTTATGAGGGAGGAGAGCAATTTATTTCAAAGAATGCCTTGTGGAGAAACATAGTTGATGTTGCTAGATCAAAGAATTGCCTTCTTTGGGGGACAAAAGGTTGTTTTAAGTATTTAAAAAATGGTGGATATGTCGATAAATAATTAATTTATAATAAAATAATAAATTTTTCGACAAAAGATAAAAAGTCACAATTTCGTGAACATCGCATGAATTTGAATAATTCTTTTTTTAATAATTAACCTTAAATGAGTCGTTTGATGATATAATTTTCATTTTGTTGTGACGTATATTTAGTGAAATATTGATATTTTACTAATCTGCAATAAAGTGATTGACACAGTATATATATATATATATATATATATATATATATATGTGTGTGTGTGTGTGTGTGTGTGTGTATGTGTATGTGTGTGTGCGTGTGCGTGTGCGTGTGTGTTGTTTCAGGGTAGTTTAAAGGTTTTACAATAAACTACTTGTTAGATGCCATAGTATCACCTGACCGGAAGAAAGTGACCATGATGTCGCAGAAGCAACCACGACGATTAGCGTGCTAAAAGTGAACATTCAGATTATCGTAGTCAGCATATGTTTCGTGAAATTTTGCTCGACAATCAAGTCGGGGGGGGGGGGGCAATAACGTTGTTGACTAATGAAGACTATTAGAAAGCTAAAACTGATACATTGTTTCGTGTGAAGAAAGAAGAATGAAACGAGAAGTTTTTGGAAGAGGGAACAATGCTTCAGTTGATCTAGGCAAAGTTTGCAAACATCATTCGGATATAATTCAATTTGGTTTGTCACGTTCATTATCTTAACAAAACAACAAACAAATAAAATAAGTAAATCAAATAATACAAAAATCTTAACATATAATTAGTATTAATTAAATCCGACATCATGTTGAGAAAAACTAAATTAAAAAGTGGATAATCAAATATTTACAGACAACAGATCAAATCTTCGAAAATTTTGCTGACAAATATTTCATCCGTTTTATTCAAAGAAAAATCTTCAAATAAAAGTGGATGAAATATTTGCAGATCTATAAACTCTTTCGCTATTTCTTTTCTAAGATTCTTTTTTAGTATTTACTTACACGATTCGCATTTGTAGGATGTACTAGATGTCCTTTTGTGTCAGGATTGGTATATTGTACAGCATATAGATCGATTGAAAAAAAATAAAGTAAATAGTTAAACAGGTTTACATCAAAAGTTTGATAAAATGAAAGCAGATGATGATTCAAGCAGATGAAGACCCAACTACATGTTAAAAAATGATGATTCAAGCAGATAAAGAGCCAACTACACGTTAAAAGATGATGATTCAAGCAGATGAAGAGCCAACTACACGTTAAAAGATGATGATTCAAGCAGATAAAGAGTCAAGTACACGTTAAAAGATGATGATTCAAGCAGATGAAGAGCCAACTACACGTTAAAAGATGATGATTCAAGCAGATAAAGAGTCAACTACACGTTAAAGATGATCATTCAAGCAGATGAAGAGCCAACTACACGTTAAAAGATGATGATTCAAGCAGATGAAGAGCCAACTACACGTTAAAAGATGATTATTCAAGCAGATGAAGAGCCAAGTACATGTTAAAAGATGATGATTCAAGCAGATGAAGAGCCAACTACACGTTAAAAGATGATGATTCAAGCAGATGAAGAGCCAAGTACATGTTAAAAGATGATGATTCAAGCAGATGAAGAGCCAACTACACGTTAAAAGATGATTATTCAAGCAGATGAAGAGCCAAGTACATGTTAAAAGATGATGATTCAAGCAGATGAAGAGCCAACTACACGTTAAAAGATGATGATTCAAGCAGATGAAGAGCCAAGTACATGTTAAAAGATGATGATTCAAGCAGATGAAGAGCCAACTACACGTTAAAAGATGATGATTCAAGCAGATGAAGAGCCAACTACACGTTAAAAGATGATGATTTATGCAGATGAAGAGCCAACTACACGTTAAAAGACTTTCAAAACAAAATTTCTTTACTTACATCAGTTAAGTTTTTGCATCATAACGATTTTCCGTCTCATTCGTCCATTATTTGTCATTCTTTTCATTCTACCACATATCTCTCCCTATTCCCTCTTCCAAACACTTCTCGTTTCATTCTCGTTTCTTCACACGAAACAATGTATCAGTTTTAGCTTTCTAATAGTCTTCATTAGTCAGAATGGTTCGTTTCATAATCACGCGATCCTTCCAGCCAACTTTTCTTCACGTTTCTTTAATGAATAACGTCACAAAACAATAACATAATTCATTTACAATTTCATAAAGAATGTTCGCAATGTCTTCTATCTCTGCTTTAGTGGATGACGCCATAGCTCTGTTTTATTAAAAATTATCTTCCCGATATCTTCTACCCATTTTAATGGGTTACGCCATTTTTTTGCGACATCATCCAGTGTACATAGGGACAAACTTTTTACATAGTTTTTTTCTAGTGTATTAGACTACATAAAGGGTTTTTATTCTCTCTCTTTAGAGGATGGCGTAAAAAAATGCTGACCATCCACTGGACTGGTTATCTTGCATCTTTGTTATTATTGATGACGTCACTCTTTGTGATATCATCAAGTGTGCACGAGGTTCAAGCAAACAAGATAGCAAACAAAACAACGGGGTCCTTCATCCGTTTGTGCACACATGGTTTTGCTTCATGAATAACTCGTTAAAGTAAACACCATAAACAAATATTTGAAAATATAAAAAAGACATTAAAAAGTATTTTTTTTAATTAAAAAAGAAAACGCCCTAAAGCGTATGTCTTTCTTTCGATTTGAATAAAAAATGTCGCCACTCATTTTCAGCCTTCATTCTACGTATATTTTCCCCCATTTATTCCGGATGTATTCCTTTCTCTATTTTCCTCACTCTTTGCTTATATTATCAATTCATAATTGAGTTACTAACACCTATTCTCATTCTTGACTTATACGCATTTGAAGAAGGTATATATTTTACAGGAAATGAAGACATGCTGTGAATTAAATGTTCCCTAATTTTTTAAATCATAATTTATATCATATTCTTAAATATTTTCCTAGTTTTTTAATATATAATTTGTTATGAATGCATTTTTTACAGACAGTATCGGGTACAATTGGTGCCATTTTAACAGTCGAATTAAAGGATACCATTGGATGGCATGGCATGTTCTTTCTTACGGGTGGCATGTCAATTGTAGGTATGTATTCTCGCGTGTTTCACTTCAAATTGTATTCGTTCAAGTTTCTTTATATAATAGATAACAAGGATCCGTTGCGTAGTTAGTAAAGTACTTGGCCAAATTCAGTTGCAAGTTTCTTTATATAATAGATAACAAGGATCCGTTGCGTAGTTAGTAAAGTACTTGGCCAAATTCAGTTGCAAGTTTCTTTATATAATAGATAACAAGGATCCGTTGCGTAGTTAGTAAAGTACTTGGCCAAATTCAGTTGCAAGTTTCTTTATATAATAGATAACAAGGATCCGTTGCGTAGTTAGTAAAGTACTTGGCCAAATTCAGTTGCAAGTTTCTTTATATAATAGATAACAAGGATCCGTTGCGTAGTTAGTAAAGTACTTGGCCAAATTCAGTTGCAAGTTTCTTTATATAATAGATAACAAGGATCCGTTGCGTAGTTAGTAAAGTACTTGGCCAAATTCAGTTGCAAGTTACACTATTCTAGAATTTGATGGTCCACTTATCAGTGTGGGCGACAATCAAAATATAATTGGGAATTACTTGAGAATTCTACGCAATCATGGCTGACGGAACAAGAGCGTGATACCTACCTGTCCAGAATTTTCGTGCAGATTTCCAAGTTCGACAGAAAGATTCCAGAGTTCAAAAGAAAGATTTTCAAGTTCGACAAGATACGCCTGAAGAAGGTTGCAGCTTAAATCGGCCGAAACGTTGTAAAAATAATATTAAATATAAGAATAGAAATTCAAACTACGCACCAGATAACATATTAAAACTTTTGAGAAATACTCAAATCTCACATCATTCGTCTGACAATTGCATATATATCTGTCGTTGTTCAAAAGCTGCTTTTGTAGAAAAGAACTTAAGAAGGATACATTATCGAGGATCAATTCTTCTTGTTCTTATGTCGTTGACATTTGTCGTCCTCTGCTGCCATCGCGATGTTTAAAGCTTCAATATTCATGCAGAATATGATGGATAGCCATGAATATAATCTTACATCGGAACATTTTCGATTTGGAAATCTTTCCTTGTAGAGACGAAAAGCATAAGCGAAGTTCATAGGATCTGAGTAAATCAACGAGAAACAGATACTAATCGGTAGACAAACATCATCTACGGAATTTTCATCAATATTTGTTTCAATGGAAACCAAGCATTTATGTAAAACATTTCCATTAGTTTCAGTTATAGCAACTAATCCCGAAGTTGAAGCGTCGAATTTTTAACTTTACTGCATTGAAATGGTGACGGAATGCTAACACTAAATTGACCTCTTCTAGTTGGACGGGAACTTTTGCTTTATTCGAGACTCAATACTTATCATGTGAATCACAAACAAAACATTTCGATTCTCTAAACTGAGCGATCAAACGAACATATGTATACTAACATAAGATTCAACTTCGCAAAATGAGAAACTTCCAAATCAATAGAGCAAAAATTATACTTATAAATATGAGATCAACATATTTTTAGAGCTTTATAAGAATAATAAATAATAATACATATGGATTACATTAAAGCATTAGTCAAGAGTTTAGATAAGCTACGGTCATATATATATATGTATATATATATATATATATATATATATAATTGTGTGTGTATTTTAAAGTTTAATTCACAACTTTTTAATACACGTGTTCTTCTTTTTTCTCATTAGAGTATATGTTACAGATCTGTTTAGTTAACAATCTTCAACAAACAGCAAAAGTATGTTATAAATGTAATTTTGAAGGTAGTAAATTCTTCAGAAAATTCTATGGAGAAAAAAACATATTTAAACACAACCTATATACGTCACAAACTGTCAAAATTGAGTTTGAATATGTTTTTCTCAATCTATCTATATCCATATCTATCTATCTATTTATCTATATCTATCTATCTATCTATCTATCTATCTATATATATATATATATATATATATAATATCATTAAAAGAAAAATATATACTTGTGTATACAGATGTATTAATCAATTTGAAACAAGGGAATACTATACAGTGTGTAGGAGTTATGAATGCTCTTAAGCCCTACACAATATTATGAGTTCCCTTGTTTTAAATTGATTAATAAATCTATATACATCAGTATCAATATACCAATATATTTTCCTCTTGTATGTGTATATATATATGTATATATATATATATATATATATATATTATGTATATATTATATATATATATGTATATATATATATATATATATATATATATATATATATATATAATGACATTTTGAACTATTTTTTATAATAAAATCATTTTGTGAAACTTACAGAAAGCTTATACATTTTTGTTCTTGTCTCTTGACAGTGATTTTAATTGCATATACTTTCGATGCAACGACACCGGCCGGAGAGCGAGTTTGAACATTTTCTTTTGCCAACATCTTCTACATCGTCGTCTAGAAATGCATTTTATATGGAAAGCGGCATTTAAAAATACAGAGGTAGAAAAATGGTCACTTCCGGTATAAAGCAGGAACAAAGAAAAACCATCATTTTATACATGATTGTTTTAATTGAATGTTTGCTGGTAACGACCCATTTAAAAGAGAAAATTGTCTATCCGACGCAGAATGATTAAATTCACGCTTCTCATATTTGGATGTTTGTATTGAAAGGTTCATGGAAATAGTCTTTCAGATGTACAATATAATTTTTGTTAATATATTGCAAAATTCTTTTAAAAATATGATAAAGATGCATTTGTGTGCATTTGGACAATAGCTAACTTCCTGCTGATTGCTTTGCCTAAGACAGACAAAATACAAACAAATATTAAACCATCAATCGTCTGTTTAATCAGTTGTTTCTTGATATTTCAAGAAAACAAAGAAAAATTCAGTGGATTGCCTCGGATTAAAAAAAAAAAGATTTATGCTAAAAACGCAGATAAATTTTGTATATATATATATATATATATATATATATATATATATATATATATATATATATATACATATATATGTATATATATATATATATATATATATATATATATATATAGAGAGAGAGAGAGAGAGAGAGAGAGAAAGAGGTGGGGGAAGAGTTTTATTTACTATGTATATGTATATTATGTATATATAAATGTAATATAGTAGCGTGTTACAATTGGTTTAAGAAAACAAATGCACATCATCAACGTGACCAATAAGGACATCGACTCAACAACATACCACAAAACCATCGAAAATTTGAGGAAGGCAGGAGGAGGTAAAAAGAAGAGAGGCGAGAATAAATGAAATGTGAGAGGCATGAAATCGTTTCCTTTTAGACGAGGTCAAATGCACTTATACATAATATATTGACGGAAATATATGCAATAGATTACTTATAAGCACAGTTTCTCTTTCTCTCTCACTATATATATATATATATATATATATATATATATATATATATATATATATATATATATATATATATATATATAGGGGTGAGGGGTGTTTATGACCGCGTCGATGATTCGTTTCCTGTTTTTTTTATGCTTGTTTTCCATGCGTTCTAAGCTGTATAATGAACAGCTCGGCATGTTGTTTTTCTGTTCTGAAACCAATTGTAACGATATAAAACATGACAGTACGTTTTAAGCAAGAACCATTATATTATGAAAGAACCATTATATTATGCAAGAACCATTTTGTGAACTGTCAGATACAATTAGTGCAGCTTTAATAGTGCACTCAAAGAGGTTTTAACTCCCACGTGCACCACCCCATGATTTTATTTTTCAATAAGAGAATTTTTAATACTAGCTCAGTCGAACGTACCCAACGCACTCCATTCGATCATTTCGAACATTTTTTCGATCAATCTTTAAAAAAAATGTTTAGGTGTATTATCGATTAAACATCACATGTTATGATTATTCAAAAATAGTAGGATACGCACAGTTTATTTGATTCATAAGAGGTTTACACACAGAAATACCTTATCCTTATCTATCTATCTATCTATCTATTTATCGCTCGATATATATATATATATATATATATATATATATATATATATATATATATATATATATATATATATTAGTAATTGAACGATTCCAATATTTTTTCCGATTCCGAGACAATTACCTATTTCGTACTAAATTATCGATTCTTATACAATTACCGATTCCGATTCAAGTTCTTTATAAATCTCTAAATATTTAACCAAAGTATTTTTTTTTACCGTAAAAACACATGTTAAATGTGCATATATTTTCTCCAACTTAAAAACACACTTGTGTGTTGCATTATTGTGTTTGGGGGTGTTCTATAGATTTTAGCATTGCTGGTAGTTTCATATCAATAAATATTTATTATTTTATTATTACTACCAGCAGTGGAAGATTTTATTTTAAACAAAATCAAATAAAAAAAGATAATTTGAGGAGTCGTTTCTGGCAGGAGAAAATATACATAAATTTTTCCGATTCCGATACCGATTCCAGTACCGCTGTTGGTGTGTGTGTGTGCATGAGATACATGCATGGATTAGCCATCTAAATTGGCTGTTTTCGAGAAAGTACTTCTTTTACGTCAATGGAATAAAACAAACGCGCAATATGAGGAAAATTTGATTCTAAAGCGATCCTAAATCACCGAAACAGCAATTGCTATTAAAAAGTCTTCATTTTACAAATATTACATGTTAATATGTGTATTTATGAAAGCTGTGTCCATTCTTTTAAGAGATAGCTTGTAGCGGTTTCAATTTGATGTCGTGTTGTAAGACCATGTAAAACATAGAACAGCTGAGTCTAAATCTGCCTTCAGGGATTCACCATGCAAAATCGATACCCAGATAAACAGAAAATTGTAAAGAACACACTGCAGTACATGGATATTTTAGATAAATATGACTTGATCTAACAACAGGATTTAATTTACAGGGTAATGCCCTCTATTTGATTTAACTGGATTTAGCCACCATAACTTTGTTTAAGGATCGTCTTACGTTAAACTTTTGTGGCAAACCGAATAAGCACCTAATTTATCACTAAAGACATTTCTAATTTTTTTCATTCAAATAAAAATGAATTTAAAAATTTATTCGTTCATGTTTTACGCGCTTATCATTGTTACATAAGTGTAACATAAACTAAAACTTTGTTACATAAGTGTAACATAAACTAAAACTTTGTTACAGGTTGATTTGTTTGGTACTTAGAAGACGAATCTGTTTGAAAATCAAACTTATCAAACTCGGTTTCGTTTTAACTTCAAAGAATAAAACTGTAAAAGAAAACAAATAAAGAACAAAAATATCAACGGATTTTTAAAATTCTGCCTCCAACAGTCATTTTGTTTCACCGTTGGTATAAAAATTGGAGAAATGGTGAAGATATGTACGAGAACAGCGTAAAGCATTAAGTGCAATATTTTTAGTTTCAAATCTGCATCTATTTAAGCGCGGCAAGGATATTGAACATGATTTTTTGAATTCTAACAAATGCATTAAAAACCTGGGATCTTTCATTAAATCGAAATGTTTTGTCTGTCTGAATTATCTGGACAATAATGTCGTGTTATACTTCGAACAGATGTATTAATTTCGATTTGAAATCATTTAAAACTGGTACACATTATCATTTAAGGCATTTGGTTATGTTTTTAGGAGAATCTCCATTTTTAATTACATCTCAATTTAACCTTTGCAATATTTATGCATTTATTTAACAAAACAATATAAACATTTACTGAACTTGGGATGAGGATTTATAATTATTTGTGACTTTTTAAACTGTTACATCATTTCTATTTATTTTAATGTGTGACGTTTTGTGAAAATTAACGTCAAATTAACGCCATAAGTCTGTGTACTTACCAGGGTTATATTTGAAAAAGGAAAAACACATACATGGGTGGAGAAAGTGAAAGGTTACATCGTTCGAAATACTATCTTAAAGTAAAAGCTACGATAACAATAATATTACAAATTTAAAAAAAAAACGAATAAAAACAGGATTTATTTTTAATTACTTAAGATACGTGTCTATCGATTATTATTTTCGGCTGTTTATCATGGAGAACATTTGGTTTCTTTGCAAATGGTTCTTGGTTTAGGAGTCAAATAATTCCGGAATTTAAAGTTAAATTTAAATCTGAAATTATATAAAGAGACAGCGGCCTATTTAAAAATGTTTACCAGGTGGTTTCATAACACTTGAAAACATATGCTGGTGTTACCGATGCAAAGAGCTGAACTTGCGTTGAATGCTGACCCATTCAAAAAGCCCCCAAACTAATGTAATTTTTGATCTCCATAATATTGAATGCTATCAGGATACGTTAACCGGCGTTGCTCGATGGAAGCCTGTCCTCCCCTCGCAAAAAAGTAAATTACGGTTGTTGTTGGTTGGTTGTTGTGTCTCTAAAAAATTGCGGACACTAGCGGCCGTGGCCGAAATGAAATAATCTGGCTTACATTGACGATTACTGATGATTTGGGCCGATAACATGCAGGTACTGATTGAATTTAAAAAAAAAAAATCAAAATGCGTAAATCAGTATGAATTATTAAAAGTATGAAAAATGGTCTATTAGAATAATAATGAAAAGTAAAAACAAGTTTTAGGGGGTAGGGATTCTTACTGTATATGAACTGTTTAGAGTGATCGAAATCAGTGGTAGCAGCTCCACCTTTTTCCGTTTGTTGTTCAAGTCTTCCTCTTTTTTCAACTCTTCCACTAATAGTATTAAAGTAAACTCCAGTCTCATGTCGTCTTTTGTAGCGTGTATTATGAAGGTGGACCTAATGTACAAATTTACTTCTCCATAAAAAAAAAAATTAACGTATGCGCAATCTCAAGAATCCACCCGGAAAAGAAATTTAAATAAAATCATCCACAGAATTCAATTCCTCTGTAATGGAATTTACGTTAAAACTGTGGCGTAGGTAATCAGTGTAAAAAATCGGTAATTGTGACTAAAGCCAGATCCTAGAAAATAAATGTCAGTTGCTTTTTTCTTCAAAGCAGCGAGAGAGAGAGAGAGAGAGAGAGAGAGAGAGAGAGAGAGAGAGAGAGAGAGAGAGAGAAAGAAAGATATACGAAAAAACCCCGACAAAATCAATTGCTAAAGAAAGGTTACACATTTTTATATGTTTTTTATTATAAGGGTGGTGAAAAAATAAATATAAAATATAGTTAAGTATAAAAATAGTTTAACAGTTTTAAAATGGGAAAATATATACAGTGAGAGAGGAAGGTAATAAGTGTTTGTTGTTTTGTCTTCAAAGCAGCGAGCAAGAGAGAGAGAGAGAGAGAGAGAGAGAAGAGAAAGAGAGAGTGAGAAAAAAAGAGAAAGGAAAAGATATGCGATAAAAAAACTATAAAATCAATTGCTAAAAAAGGTTACGTATATTTATATATTTTTATTATAAGGGTGAAATGGGGAGAATATATACAGAATATATAGATACAAAGCGAGCTAGAGAGGAAATAAATGTTTGTTGTTTTATCTCCGACGAGAGAGAGAGAGAGAGAGAGAGAGAGAGAGAGAGAGAGGGAGAGAGAGAGAGAGAATTAGGAATAATATATACAACAAGAGAATTCAGTAGATCACGCAGATTTAATTAACGTATATATAAATGAATTACCTAAAAATAACTGTAACTATGTTTGAAAAAATATAATTAATTACTGAACAAATTGTACAAAGCGAGCGAGCAATTTACTCATCGGGCAAAAGTAGGCATCATTGCAACGCCATGTTTGAATGGTACATTAGCGTTCGGTTAACATTCTAATACCGTTAATCCGGAATATAGGAATGGCGAGGGTTCATCCAATCAGAAGGAGTGGAATTAGTCTGGAGGGACTCTATTATTTAATTTAACGGAAAAGGGAAATATTTAAAATAAGGAGAAATTTAATATAACGGAAAAGGGAAATTTAATATAACGGAAAAGGGAAATTTAATATAACGGAAAAGAGAAATTTAATATAACGGAAAAGGGAAATTTAATGTAACGGAAAAGGGAAATTTAATATAACGGAAAAGGGAAATTTAATATAACGGAAAAGGGAAAGATTATGTTACGTCAATAAGTTTATGATCCAGTTACGAAGGGTAAACCCCCATATCTGTCCAAATTGCAGAATACCTACCGGGGATGACTGGGGGCGGTAGGAGGACTTGTTATTTAGAGGGCAAAAATATGAACTACTTCCTCTAAAGATAGATGCGATTGTAATGATGTTGCTTCTAGGATGAAATGTAGGATTTTATTATAGCGACTAAATGTGTCTAAAATATTATTCTAAAGTTACATTAGATAGTGGCTAATATTTTAGACATAATAAATTTGTATGTGGCATCTGTTATTGTAAACCTGCAGTACTTTGGCCCAAATGAGAATTTTCGCAATCAAAATATTATATAGGAGATAATAATGAACCTTAATCCAATCGAAAATTTGCGGGATTATCTTTCAGAAAGTGTAAACACAGTTATACAATTATATCATGGAAGTATGGTAAATCACACGCAACGGATCATCCAATTTCATGACTTGACGTTGTGAGACAATGTTATTCATAACCAAGGATTCGGCACTAAGTAATGATGTTTAATTCGTTTTGTTGCTCATTTTTTTTGCTTAAAATAAAATGATGCTCATACAGGATTATATTAGTAAATTCCCCATAACATGTTAGAAGTAAAAAAAAATTGTTTGGTTTTAAAATATTTTGATAAGGAAAAACATTTAAACATTAGTCTATAAATTTATTTATACCCATATATATATATATATATATATATATATATATATATATATATATATATATATATATATATATATATATATATATATAGCAGAACTGATAAATAGTGAAAACTTGAAGAAGGTGCCCAATACTATTGCAGAGCATATATATATATATATATATATATATATATATATATATATAGAAGGTGCCCAATACTATTGCAGAGCATATATATATATATATATATATATATATATATATATATATATATATATATATATAAATGTTTGAAGGTACAGAATTTATATACAGTTTTGAATAAGATAGGCGGAAGTTTCTCAAGAGCTCTTTCCGCTATCATCTCATCAGGAGAAAATCGATAGCGTAAAAAATAATATTATGTCAAAAATAAAGAGTTCTAATGGGGAACTTATTGAATGTGCCAAAAGTACGGGGACACTAAAATAAATTTATTAACGTTTAAAAATGATTAAAATATTGGCACAACGAGGGAAGAAAAAAAAAACGGGGGAAAAAAAATTTAAAATTTCCCCAAAGAGAAACAATACGTTGATGTAAGGCAAACTATCCTTGCGAAAAGACGGAAAAGCAGGTCTCGTAGTATATACCAAACGCAAGGACACAGAATAAAAGCAGTCGTAAATACTTCTGCGAATCTGTTTGGAAAGTATGTTACTCTTTTCCCTAATCCACGGTAATTTTATAATTTCAAGGGTCCAAGCTTTTTAGGGGATTTAAAATCCGTAACCTTTTTGAAAATACAGTCAACAGGTAACCATTATAGATGAATATTTCCCTGATCTTATAGAGTTCGGCGTCTAATCTGTTAGGCGAACAAATCATAGGGGCTCTATGTACCAAACTATTAATTAAGCCGACCTTACGTGATTTTGGTACAAAATGGTTCACATATAGGCCAGTAAATGTCGGCTGTCTATAAATTGTAGTGAGAAACTTGTACCAAATAGGATAGTTTGCCTTACATCCAAAATAGCAATATTGTATATCAATTCAAATGCCAGTGCGATGCTAGTTATGTTGGGCGAACATCCTTGCATCTTTTGACTCGTATAAACCAGCATGTTCCATCGAAGATCAGACAAGGGAGGATGGGGTCTGGTTGTTTCCCTCCTTCTGCAGCCTTGGACTCTGCTATTGGCCAGCATTTGGTTGACAACCCGTGCTGTGCCGATAGATATAAAATAGAATGGTTCGAGGTGCTACATAGAGCGGACTCCAGAAACCATTTAAAGATTTTGGAGTCTGTCTCTATTGCGGTGCGTCAACCTTCTTTGTGCCGGCAAAAGGAAACATCAAACGCATTGTTTCTCTTTGGGGAACTTTGAATTTTTTTTCCCCCCCGTTTTTTTTCTTCCCTCGTTGTGCCAATATTTTAATCGTTTTTAAACGTTAATAAATTTATTTTAGTGTCCCCGTACTTTTGGCACATTCAATAAGTTTCCCATTAGAACTCTTTATTTTCGAAATAATATTATTTTGTACGCTATCGATTTTCTCCTGATGAAATAATAGCCGAAAGAGCTCTTGAGAAACTTCCGCCTATTTTATTCAAAACTGTATAATATATATATATATATATATATATATATATATATATATATATATATATATATACTGTGTGTGTGTGCGTGTGGCTGTAATATGTATATTGTATATATATATATTACGTACATATATATTATATAATATATTATATATATACATAAATTATATACAATTATATACATATATATATGTGTGTGTACGATATATATATATATATATATACATATATATATACATATATATATATATATATATATATATATATATATATATATATATATATATATATATATATGGTAAAAATATTTATCACGGCCAGAAATAAGGACATGGGTGACTTTTTCCTTTTTTTTTTTTTTTTTGGTGAGACGATTGACAAATGGTAAACACGAGAGTAGACCCTCCTTATGTAGGTTTGTGGCGCTTAATGTGATCTACTTGTGACCCCCTTTTTTCTCTCCGGACTTGATATTGGTTATTTTTTCTAATTAGTGTGGCGAAGGCCAGCTCTTGTTTATACGATTTTTCCCAAAGGAAAAATAAAAAAATACCCATGGCCTTTTTCGTTGACATAATATACATATATATATATATATATATATATATATATATATATATATATATATATATATATATATATATATATATATATGGATCAAAGACACATACATGTCCACACACACACACACACACACACACACACACATACACACACACATACATATATAGATATATAATGATTTTTGAGGGGTATAACATTTCAATATTGCAATTACTGAGATTAGATATATTTTTTTATTTATCATTATTTTCTCCCATTTAATCAGAAAAATATAGTCTTCTACTTGTAATTGCAATATATATATATATATATATATATATATATATATATATATATATATATATATATATATATATATATATATAATTTGATTTTCGTTCCACTGGGAAATTTCTATTTCAAAAAGGAAATACCGTTCTGCAGTAGACGTTCTTAAAACTGTTTTACTTTGAAAAGTGGTATATCCTTCACTTTTTTTTTTCAAAATTGTATACCACTTTACTATATTGCAAGAAAATGCTATTTCACCAAAGAAGGTTTCTACCAATTCACCTTTACAGCTTTGATAAACATGTATAACAAGTAAAGTAATCCAAATAAAACATCCAAGATGAAAGAAAGGGGAATGTGTTTTTGTTTCTTTTCTTTTTCAAAACATGATTTATTTATTGAACAGCAGCAGGTATGCAGTCAAGGAGCATATTATTGCGTCTGGTGAATACTGTCAATGTACACAAAATACAATATATATTTACTATATATAGGACATAATATACATGTTATATAGGATATAATTATATGAACCCAGGTTATATTTTAATGAAATTTGATTAAGTACAGCCTAGCATTCACATCGCTTTACCAAACGCCACTTATGATCTTAGAATGGATTTCATTCGAGGATATTTAGGTTATGATTCAGGGTCAGTGATTCCATATATACGTTATACATTCATAACCTATACGAACGTATATCGGAATTAACTATCTAAGTTCGTTTCATTTCACTTTTCATCCCGGATGCTGCCCATCACTTTTTATCCATTAAAACATATCGACGTATCGATATCTTAATAAATTAAAATTCATTTCCATTCATCTCAGCAGAAGTTATACATATCAGTTCATGTCGACTTCGATTACATCTTAAACATCGAAAGATTTTATTAAATTACGCTAACACAACCCTCCAATGTGTCTCGACATTCAAACCCATCATCCCCGTATCGAATGTGAAACAGCGAAACAGTACTGTATGTGGATGACACTCTCTCTCTCTCTCTCTCTCTCTCTCTCTCTCTCTCTCTCTCTCTCTATATATATATATATATATATATATATATATATATATATATATATATATATAGCCATCCACATACAGTAATGCAGCTCATCAGTGCGGCTAGACAGGCAACTGCCTCAAGCCAGGATTGAAATATATATAATATATATATATATATAAAAGTGAAAGTGTCTCTGTGTGTGCGTGTGTGTGTCTGTGTGTCTGTGTACATTTCCCTACGCAATAACTCTGTCAATTTTTAGTCTACTGACTCGAAATTTGATATACAGGGTACTGAGATTTGGGAAAATCGACGTGATCGGTTTTCGGACAGAAATTTTGTGATTAAGGGGTCAAAGTTCAACGATTTGACCATTGAGAACTTTACCAAACTCCTCCTACAATTTTGGGCCTAAACACGTGAAATATTAGATATAGGTTCCTTGGACATGGATCTAACTTAATAATTTGATTTGAGCCCTAAACAATAAATTTTAAGGGATCATAATAGGGGTCAAAGTTAAAAAAATTGGCCGTTTTTTTTTTTTTTTTGCTCAGCATACACCTCAAAACACTCGGACAACGCCGGACACCCATTGCTAGTATATCTATAAAAATAAACGTGTCTGTGTATCTGTGTGTCTATGTACATTTCCCTATGCAATAACTCTGTCAATTTTTAGTCTACAGGCTCGAAATTTTATATACAGGGTACTGAGATTTGGGAAAATCTTTGGGATTGGTTTTCGGCCAGGAATTTGTCTGTTAAGGGGTCAAAGTCTAACGATTTGATATTTGAGAACTCTACCAAACTCCTCTGACAATTTTGGGTCTAAACACTTGAAATTTTAGATATAGGTTGTTTGGACATGGATCTAATAATTTGATTTGAGCCCAAAATTGTTATGGTGTCATAATAGGGGTTTTGAAGTTTAAAAAAAATTACCTCTGCGGTCTCTACCAAATTACTCGGACAATTTCTGGCCCAAACATTTGAAATTTCATATAAAGGGTATTCAGAGATAGGGCAAGCTTTTTAATCAGTTTGGGTCGAAAACTTTTAGTTACCAATATATAAATGTATGTATGCATGTATGTATGTATGTTTGCATGTCTGCCTAAAACTTTTGACAGAGGCGACGGATTTTACCAAGCTCAGTATCGTTTTGAAGTCGATCTTTCAGATGACAAATATCGAAAAATCGGTTCACCTTCAACTGGGCACTTTTCTATAGGGGGGGGGTCGCTTTTTTCACCGATATTTTTGAAAATCATCCTCTACTTACGATTGTTTAGCCTTAATTTAAACCTACGTCACTTCCGGTTTGGCGGTGGTTGTAACAGCAAAGACGTCAGGGTTTTTTTCCCGTTCTTTTCCTCCTTCGAGCCTGCCTTCCTACTACCATCTTTTATTTTTATTTTTTGCTCAACATACACATCCAAAACGTCGGCAACGCTGGGCTGAAATGCTAATATATATATATATATATATATATATATATATATATATATATATATATATATATATATATATATGTATATATATATATATATATATATATATATATATATATATATATATATATATATATATATATATATAATGAGGGGAGAGAGAGAGAGAGAGAGAGAGTATAAATAAATTAAGAAAATGATAATGTAAAAATATATATTAATGCATACAGGTTTATTCATTTATTCAATAAGGGTGATACATCAACTAGGAGTGTACGATAAGTAAAAACTCTTTATATCATGGTATTTCTCATCAGAAGAAGACAGAAGATGCTAGGTAACATAGTAGGGGTGCGACGTCTATTTACATTAGAAGCGAAATAATTATGCCGTGAGAGATAAAATATTGAGACTGTTTGGGGAAAGAGTGGGGGCACTAAAGTGACCTCTGTGATATAGCAGGAATATAGCTTTTATTATAAAACGAAGATAGGTGTATAACATATCTGCCCTGGTGGGTTTAATATAGGGTGTCTCAATAAAATGTATACACGCTTTAAATTATCTCAACTTGCTACATGAATACGCTATACCACGTTCCCAAGAAATGTTTAGGAATAAAGAATGGCACTTCCAGCAGGATGGATCACTTCCCCACTATCATCATGACGTAAGAGCATATCTTGATAGTCACCTGTGAAACAGACAGATAGAACGAAGAGGAAGTATTAAGTACTGTCAACACTCACCGGATTTGACCCCCCCCCCTCATGGATTTTTCTCTTTTTAGTGGGTGGATACATGAGGGCATGTAAAACACAGGGTTCAGACTACAAAACGAGCTACAATGAATGAGTTGAAAGCAACCATTGAAAGAATATGTATCAACATACCAATTGAACTGATTAGGAACCTTTTCAATTCAATCAGTGAGCGTTGTCACCTGTTCATGGACCACAATGGGCAATAATTTGAACACTTTCGATAATTAGCTGGTTTCTATATTTTTTTCACAGTATTTTGATATATGAAACTTTTCTTTCTTATAATAAATGTTGGTTTTATGGTGATTTAAAAAGTGTATACATTTTATTGGGACACCCTGTATATGCGTGCAATATGTGCGATTAAACTCTCGCGGGTAAGTGAATTGAAAGAGGATGCTTATTTAATCATATGTATTAATAGGCTATAATTATGGCAGGATTTACTTGAGGGGATTTATGCCATGTCCGTATATTTTATAGGAGGTATCAGAATTATAGCTTTGTATGTAAATAAATGATAAATTTTAGGAGTAGTTTATATAATAATATAATAAAGGTGAGCGGATATATTATAAAAAACAATATAAAAACAATTTTCAGTGAATGAGATAGAGGATAAACAGATGATAGAATAAGGGGATAAAAATACAAAAGAATATGGGATGAATAAAAAGTATAAAAATCATAGAATAATAATAAATAATAAAGGTATAAGAAATAGAGAGTTATTGAATATAAATAATAAAGTAAATATAAAATATATAAGTATGAAAAAATATAAACAGTCAAGTAAAACACGAAATAAGATAAAATAAAAATACGGCAGTAAAGAAAAATTTACAGTAAGCAAAAGTTCTTCAAAGGCAAGTAACCCCATTTCATAGTTATGACCCATTACTGCATACTAGCAGGACCTGTGGAAATTCCACAGCAGCATCTTTCATATGTAATATATTCCTTCTGCGCATTCTCTAGGCGTTCAGCATGAATAAAGACACCATTATATTATTGTAGTCCTTTTGTTAAGACTGTACCGGCCACCTCTTACAAAAATAATACCTTTAATACATTGGCTGGGCTGATTATTTCATTACAAACACTACAATCACATTGCATCATTTTTATAATTCTTGGATATGTTACTAATTTCGACAATAATTTTTCATAATTTTGTTGTAGACCCGTGCTAGAGGTTATACATGAAAGAAACCACAAGTAGTGTAAAGTGTATAAAATATAATATGTATTTATCATAAAGAATACAGGAGCCACTAAAGTGGTATGAGAGGAACGTGTTCGTAGCATGCGGTTAAACATGGTATGAATTTCTCCATTTAGTCTCTGAAGCCAGTGGTATACGTAGGACTGGTTGATTCCTCTAAGTTCTGAAATAGTGGTGATTTGTACCCCACAACAAATTTTACCCCACACTATCGCCCCTTTCTTACTAAAATAATAACTTTGATACATTGTCTGGGCTAATTATTTCATTACAAACACATCAGTCAATCTCGGGTATTCTCATAGTATATATGTTCCACCTATTTTATCCAATCCAGGGTGACGCCGTATATTCTGCTAGTATATATCTTCCCCAATCCCGGGACTGACTTTATGTCCGCCACCCCACTGTTAAAAATATATATGAAATAAAGTAATGTTTAAATCGTAAACTGTTTCAGCCATGTTCGGAACTGACTTCATATCCCCTACCCCACTGTTAAAACTATACATGAAATAAAGTAATGTTTACATCGTAAACGATTTCAGCCATTTCCGGGACTGATTTCATATTCCCCACCACACTGTTAAAAATCTACATGAAATAAAGTAATGTTTAAATCATAAACTGTTTCAGCAGCTTTTCGAAATTAATGCATTAAAAAATTTACACGGTTACTTCAACATGAATTTCTGAGTGTAGTATCTGTCTCATCATTCCAGTGACTTTCGCCCCACCCCCACCTCGTTAAGAAGAGTTTTTGCAATTATTGCCATGAGAGCATTAAGGATGAAAATATGAACTCAGGATCACTTAATATATTTACGTGATTTTTTAAATTTACAAATAAGCCCCTAGCGTGCACTGGTCAATTTACCTGATTTTTTGGAATCAGCAATACATCCATGTGATATTTGAAATATGACATCATAAATATATTATATGCATCTTTTTTAACAGACGTCATCACCGGAAATAAACACGTCAGATTATCGTCCCCCTACTCGAAAAGAAGGAGGAGATTATGCCTGGGATGTCATTAAACACTCACCAAATCAATTAACTCACATTTAGTATAATGTATATTTAATACGATAGCGTGTGTTGTTAAATCTCAACCAATGAAATTTGCCGGAAAGCGTGACTCACAAACAACACACACGCTATCGTATTAATATACATATGATTAAATAAGCAATCTATTTCAATACACTTACCTTATATTCTTCCCGAGAGTTTAGTTACGCATATTGCACGCACTATGGAATATATGCTATACACCTACCTTCGTTATATAAGAAAAGCTATACTCCTCCTATATCACAGAGATCAATTTAGTACCCCACCCCTTCCTAGTCTCAATATCTTATCTCTCACTGCACAATTATTTCGCTCCTAATGTAAATAACGTTAGATGTCACATCCCTATTCTGTTACCTCCTTTTCAAATACCATGGAATAAAAAGTTTTTACTTATTCTGCACCCCTAATTGATGTATCACCTTATTGAATAAATAAATATATATATATCAGTATATATTTTTATATTGTCATTTTCTTAATTTATTGATAGTCTTTATAAGCTCAAAAAAATTATTAAGCTTTGCATTATCCCGATAAATCTCCTCTTAAAGAATCGATCATTTTTATTCTTGTAACCCCCCATATATATATATATATATATATATATATATGTGTGTGTGTGTGTGTGTGTGTGTGTGTGTGCGCGTGTGTGTATGTAATAGCAGCCATCTATTATGGCTATGATGATTATGGCTATGTTATGTGGCTAGACATAATGAATTAAAAAAAGACTATAATGGTTAGCTAATCGGTTTTGAATCTCTCTCAACAGAGCTAAATCGAGGCTAGGATTTTAATTAAAATAAAAAATATGATGTTATTGAGATTATAGTGAGGAAAATGGAAAATATAGGCAGGAGAAATTGAAATTCTTGAAATTGCGTTTTATACATATTTGATTACAATCAGATTTACGTATTTGCAATCTGAATAGCTTATTGAGATCTGGAACAACTGCCTTTGTTTTTGACTAAATAATTTTATACATATGATTAAAATTACATCAAGATAAGGCATATTTGAAATTTCCCTTAAGAAAGCATGTGCAGTTTCAAGACCTATTTTCTTTTCGGGAAAATGTTACATTTGAAGACACGTTTAAATTTTTTAACCTTTATATATAGAAATTTTTTTTATATATTTAGCTGGTTTCTTATAAAATTTTTTAACCTTTATATATAGAAAACAACACAAAACCATTTTTAGGTTTCTTTTATCTATCTAGTGATAGCTAAGATGGTAACGACAAAATAACGACGATGGCTGGGAAGCTGAATGTTGTGCTTTTTATTTCAGCTGATGGCACCGAAGTTATTTTTTTGTAACTTTTGATTATATTGATTTTATGTAATCTGTTTTTGATTTTTTTAAAATCACTATTACTTTATTTATTGTTAAATATGTTTAATATGTTAGTATCTGTATTAGATGCTATTTTGTTAATGTTAGGCTGTATTAATAATATAAATGTCTATAATTATTAAGTTAGAAGTTTTAAATTTCGTGTAATATATTATTACTTTAATCTTTTATTTTGTTTGATAAGCTTCATTATATTGGTTATTATCTTTTCATCGTTTATAATTAGTGTGCATTTAATTTTTCTAACACACACGCATACACACGCATACACACCCACACCCATATATATATATATATATATATATATATATATATATATATATATATATAAAGCTGAATGTCTGTGTGTGTATGTGTGTGTCTGGTCACGAATCGGCTCCTATATGGTTGACTATTTTTAAAAAAAACTGATTACATATAATGATAGAAGATGTATCGAGACACAGGAATGGGTATGTTTGATTTGGCAGAACGGTGGTTCATTAAAATTGTGGAGTCTGCGTTCGCGCCTGGTCCACAAAGTATCGAAATAAAAAAAATACAAAATAAAATAAAAAACGTTTACAAGTGTTTTTGATATAGATGTACATAATGATACTTTGATAAGTATGTTTTAACTTAAATAGGGATGGTATGATAAAATTGTGGGGTCTGCGTTATCGCGCCTGGCATCCATAGAATGGAAATAGGCACAAACTTTAATAAAGACTTTTCATATCTATCTGTGTAAGTATACTTTGATAATTATGTTCCTGTTTGAAGAAATATCCTATAATAAAATTATGGGGTGTTCGTTCGCACCTGACCTCCATAGAATGGAAATATGTCATAAAATTTAACAAGGTTTTTTAAATATAGATTCACAGAATATTGTGATAAGTGTTTCAGTGTTAACAGGTATGGTATTATGGAGTTTATCTATTTTATTTTTACTTTCATCATATTTTGCTTTGGTTTTGATACCCTCAAATTCAACCCAAATTTACAACCTTTCCTTTTCATAACCTATCATACTTTAATAAATCAGTCAATTTTCTGTAGGCTGTTTTTGAACCCAGTCAACGACGGGTACTTTTGCTAGTATATATATATATATATATATATATATATATATATATATATATATATATATATATATATAATTAATGAAAATGGATAAAATCCGACGATATGAAAGATGGAGGCGAAGAGACCTAGAGGGTCAACATTTCGTCCGTCTTATGCAGGCTTTCTTAAGAGGGATGGTCAATGACGCAAAAGACAGGCGAAACGTCGAGCTCCTAGGTCTCTCCGCCTCCATGAGCGGTTTGAGTACTATAGAAGTGGTTGACAAATGTCGTTTAAAATAGACATTTGGCGAGATCATTTGCTCGCACCGCTCCTGTGGGTCGATGGGTAGAACTGCCGACTGTCAACGCGATGGTTCAAGGTTCAATCCTCGGTTTGGGAGAGGTGCTAGTCTAGCGACACTGATGAGTTGCGATACAACGAAACAGTACTGTATGTTGATGATTATATATATATATATATATATATATATATATATATATATATATATATATGTATATATTCAGGCAGACGGAGTGTTTTTGCTTGATCTTTTTTTGTAATTTTTACATTTTTCGAATGGTCATTCTTATGTCTCGGTCGAATTTGTGCAGGAAAGTTCCGTAGTTGTTTTCGTCGATCTGGGTTTTTTTCTGCATGCACTTTAAAATGTTATTACTGTTTTCAAAATTTACATTGTAAACTTTTGGTTGTTTGGCTCTTATATACAGTGCTTCCAGTCTTCTTAAGTTTTTATCATTAAGTCTATGTATTGCTGTTGGTTGAGGTAATAGAAATTACTAGTTTTATCAACTTTTACGAAAAGGTTATTTAATTTCTTAACAAAAAACTGTCAGGAGGCTAACAACAGTAACCTAGTTGAAATTATCAACAACGTAAGCAGGGAAATTTCAGAGGATCTACAAATTAGCAGCAGAGTTAGTAAAATAAAGGAAAATGAGGCATACCTCCTACTTAAGAATTACAAACACGACTTCCTGATAAAACCAGAAATCAGATTAATTAACCCCACTAGACCGGAAATTGGGAAAATCATCAAAAGAATTCTGGAATAATCAACCTCAAAATTAAAGCGAAATACAACTTCAACGACCAATATTGCTGATAAGAAAAAAAACTGCCTTCGTGCAATTCGACATTATGGACTAATCACAAAGGAGCTCTATTTGAAAGCAATTGAGTTTTCCACAAACTCCACTAATATCCCAGCCGGTGATATTAATATAGTAATGAAGAGCTGTACTATGGTACTTATTAATAGCAGTGAACAATGGACAAAATTAGCCGAAATGGCTTCTTTGTCTTAACCATGGGCTCCCTGGACTCGACAGAAACTACAGACTTAGTCAGGTTATTCATACTACTATGCCAAATTCAATAATTAGAATAAATTATAATTCCTCCAATGATGAAACATTCAATAAATACAAAAATACGACTAGAATAAGTAATTGAGGTAGAAATATAATCTGGTTCACCCCCTCAACCTAATGGTAAAAACAAAACTTGGGAATAGATTTCTATATCTTATAAATAAACACTTCCTACCAAGCAGTACACTGATACACTCTTTAACAAAACACCTTAAAACTAACTATAGCTGTACTGAAAACCTGGAAAGAATCATAAAAAGCACGATAATAAAATATTAAGGAGAAATAATCGCACTATGGACACTAATAATAGTGGTAATAGTAAGGCCTGCAACTGTCAAAAAACCGACTAAGTAATAATTGCCTCAATTCTTTGGTGGTATACCAGGCTAAAATATATGCCGCAGAAGACCTAGAAATAGAAAAATTCTACACAGGCAGTACCTCAATGACCTTTAAAACCTATTCCGTTTGTGGTAGCTATACTACTATGCATAGCCCTTCATTCCCAATATATTAATTAATAAATGAATCAAGGGAAGTATCGAAAGGATACAAAGTGGCCTCGGTACATCACAAACTAATAACTATACTTACTAAAAGCCAGCACAACTCTAATGAATAACTATACTTACCGAAAAACGTAGTAAAATAGACTAACATAAGTAACTTAGCTAAATGAAGGAAAGAGCCACCATTCAAATCTTATCGCCTAATAAACAAATAATTAAAACACAATATGCCACCAATTGGATAAAAGTGACTGCACTCTGCATACTTACTAATAAATACACCCAAAAACGAAAAACTAAAATAATTTATGTGGTCAATGAAGCATTGATATATACCTATGAGAAGTATTATCGTAAAGTAGCGTTATATAAAGAAATCAATCACAATTTGATTTCAAATGATAGCTATGTACTCAAACTAGATGGTTTATGCAAACATGATGTTCTTTTAATACAGATACAGCTATGCTATTATGTATCTGTTTACATGTAAACGGTCTGCAAAACTTATCTCTATAACGAAGCATAAAATGACAATATATATATATTAGCAGAAGTACTCGTCGTTGACTGGGTTCAAAAACAGCCTACGGAAAATGGACTGTGATTGATGAAAGTATGATAGGTTATAAAAAGGAGGGGGTTGTAAAGAAATAGGTTTTGATACTCAAAGATTTTACCCTAAGCAAAATATCATGAAAGATAATTTTCGCGAAAAAATATTTTTTTATATCAACTTTGTTTCCATTCGTAGCCAACAGTGACCAACAAAGTGATGTTTCCTTACAAAGAGAAAATGTTATATATATATATATAATAATATGAATATACAAGAAATAAATGTTACCATAGTCAATAAAAGTTACTTTTATGGTAGAAAAGTTCATTGGTTTGTATTTTTTAAGTAGTTCGTAATTTTTTTTTAATTCACGAACCGATTTTAAAAAAATCAAAATGCCAGCGACTTTGAAATGGAGAGCCCCGTTTTCAATTTGAAGGAGGGGTACCTGAGCATTCTGTGTTAACAATTTAAGAGAGTTCCGTCAACGTAAGGAATATTTAGAAACATATTTTAATGTTTTCCGTTATTTTGTGCTTCGATTATGGCATGTGTAGTTTATATAAAAATTCATTTAAGTAGTTATCGCCTCAAATTTCGTTTTAATTTCGGTTCGCTGAAATTATTTCAAGTAAAGAGCATTAAACACTATTTCAAAACAAAAAAAAAGCATGAACTGAACTTTTATTGACTATGGTCACATATATTTTTGTATATTTATGTTTTCGGGTAGTCTTTTGTTGGCTTTTTTACTAAACACTCTTACTAAATAATATCGACGAAATATCGAAAAACAAAGAAACAAAAACAGTTTTGAAAAATAATGAAGCTTTACTTACTTTAGTAAAATAATCCGAAACAGCAAAATGGGATATTAAAAAAGTAAACACGTAATTACTTTAGTTTTTTAAAGCAGAGAATCGATATAAATATAAATAAGAAGAACAGCTTCGTTTCAGTTTTACAGTATTGAACGGTGTAGTATTGCGCCATCGGATTCAGGGTTGTACTATTGTAATGTAAATAACACGCAGAAAGGGTTGTAATCAACTGAATTACTTCTAGTACACTGACAAAAAAGCTTAAACAGATATATAAATAAAAATAAAAAGGTTATGCAATGTTTTTAAAAGGACACGTAATCACGTGAGCAGGATTTTTTCCTTCTTTTGACACGATAACAAGTAACGTTCTTATTTTTTATTATTTATCTATTTTCGAAAGAGTGCCACGTGCAAGTGGAGAAGGAAAAAACAGAGTTATACAAAATTTGTGTCGAGAATTGTCTAAAGTTCCGACTTTTTTTTTTTGCTTTCACTTTAATAAGAACGTGAAATTATGAGGTGAATTTATTCGACACAATATGATTCAACTCAAAAACATAAATAAAAGCTAACGTGAATTAAGATTGAAGTTAAGGTGTTATTGTGGACCCTCTTCCCTTTTAAAAAACCTTGTTAAACTTTGTGACATATTTACATTCTATGGAGGTCAGGCGTGAACGAACACCCAATAATTTTATTATACCATATTTCTTCAAACTGAAACATAATTATCAAAGTATACTTACGCAAATAGATATGAAAAGTCTTTGTTAAAGTTTGTGCTATATTTCCATGGAGTACAGGCGCGAATGCAGACCCCACAATTTTATTATACCATCCCTATTTAAGTTGAAACATACTTATCAAAGTATCCTTATGTACATCTATATAAAAAAAAACTTGTAAACTTTTTTTTTTGTCATTTTTATTTCCATACTTTGGGAGCCAGCCGCGAACGAATACCCCACAATTTTAATGAACCACCGTTCTGCCAGATCAAACATACCCATTCCTGATCTTCGATACCTCTTCTATCATTATATGCAATCAGTTTTTTAAAATAGTCAACCATATAGGAGCCTATTCGTAGACACACACACACACGTTCAGCTTTATATTATAAAATTATATATATATATATATATATATATATATATATATATATATATATATTATAGATTTTAATATTGAGTAAGAGGTAAACATCCCAAATGAATGAATGACAACCATCGAAATTAAGTTTATGTATAGAAACAAGAACTTTTGCGTGTCTAATTACACGTTAGAGTGAAAAATGTAACTACCACTCTACCACTATTATAATATCTAAATTAGCCTGTATATTTATCCACAGATTGTTAATTTGACCATATAGACGCATATTATATTGAAATAAATAAGCAAAAAAACAAAAAAACAACAAAAAAAAAAACAAATAAATAAATAAGTGAAAACGAGAAATAAACGAATTAAAAAGCGACGAATAAAATGAATAATAAAGCTTATCAATAAAACTGAGAGGGAAAGAATATGCCACCCAAATAGAAAAACAACCATGAAGCTTTAAAATTGAGAAGCAGAGCTGGCGAGCGTATAATATTAAAGCAGAGACAACCGTCCAGTTTAAAATGAAACCGATACTCCCCTCGCCACTGTGGTAGCCTAACCAACCGAATCGCACTTCTCTCCACTTCCCTCATCCTCCCATCCTTACTCTCTTTATTTGCCATACCTCCCCCCAAAAACCTCTACTGTCCCTATTCATAAACTACACTCCCCTTTCTCTCACAGTATAATCCACACCCGGATATTTCTTTATAAACGAATTGAACTGTGATTTCTGTTTCAATAAGTTTCCCTCTTTTGCCTGATTCGATGATCTCTTTAAATAGGGCCTTCACCGAAACACGTATGCACATATGTAACCAATAATGTTTGTATAATATGCAGACCAGCTCTGTCCTCCATTGAGCACTCTTGAATAATCATGCGAATTCTATTAGATTTACATCTACTAAAACCAATCTGTATTACAATTATACACACGCACAATCATATATATATATATATATATATATATATATATATATATATATATATATATATATATATATATATATACGTATTATCATATGTATATGATGAAATATAAATATATGAATATATAATATACTAGCTTCTTGTATCAGGGGGTTTTCCAGAAAAATAATTAACTAAAGGGATTACATGTCCAACCTTAAATGATCCCGCACGAATACAGACCCCGCATTGTTAATAGCAGGTACCGAGAATTTTCGTATGAATATACGGAAAGGGAAACTATTCTCACCTATGTAACCAATTTGTGATTTTGGATTGTTTTTTTAATGTTTCAGAATACAAGTTTTGTCACAGAAATAACAAAATAAACCGTCGAAGTTTTCTGTAGCGTCGGTTAAATAATTAAATCGAAAGGAGACTGAGGCGCGTCTAGTAAGGAAATTGTTCGTAGAATTAGAGTTGCTCACTTTACTTCGATGAAGTCGTCTGATTATAGAAAATCAAGCGCACTTTGTATTTGCGTATCTTGGGAAATTAAATTATGAAAATCTTATGAAATTATTGTCGCTCATTATATTATTATTAGTTTGTGATGGAGATGTTAAGGTAATAATGTTTTAAAAATGAATGATTGAAGTGTTTTGAATTTTTTCCAATGACAAAAATGTTGCCTTTCATGTCTACAAATTTCGAGAGAGAGAAATCATTGTATACTCAGGCCAGTATTAGATCAGTATGGGTTATAGACGTTAAATCAGCAAGAAATCGTTATTTTATATGGTTTTAAGTTTAATTTATAAGTATTAACGGCTTAGGAGGGGGCAATAATAAATAGAAATCCTATTATAGTATCGTAAATTATTGACGTTTGATCCGATTTATCAATTTTTAATGAGCACTATTATAGTAAATAGGCGAAAGCCACCCATAAATCATTGTTGCTTATTTTTTTAAAATACGAAATCTAGTTCGAGTAATGTTAACTTTTTGTATATTCCCTTATGTTATGGCGGCTGTCTTATTCAGTTGATTCGAAAAAACAAAAGTAAAATTTGCAAAGATACTGAATTAATATAAAATCAGGCTCATTTATAGAAATAATTGTATTAATTTTCACCAAAGAATGCAAAAATGTTTATCATACGTTCATCGGTGAAGAGATAAATAAACACAGTATCAAGAATCACAATTATATGGTTGACAGTAATTGCAGTAATGTTTCGTTTTGTTATGTGCAAGTGCGGTTGTGAATATTCGTACGTCTAAGTGCCTATTACAATAATGTTAAGTCGGGGACGTAGTTTTCTTCGAGTTGTAAAGGTTTGATTAATACGTAAATTAGGTTATTTTTACTTTTCGTAATAAGTACAAATATATACATACTAATCTAGAGTTGTGTTTTCCGTGATAGAAGCGTTGTTAAAATTTTTAAATAAAATACATATAAAATACGTTTATAGACCAAATTACAACGCAATATTATGAAAATAGACAAATATTTATTTGTTTAAAATTTGTATTTCGGCGATAAACACCATCCTGACAATTTTATACATATTTTTCTTTTTTTTCCTCGCCATGATATTAAATTGAAGAAACAAGTTATTAAAAAGTCCGCGTGTTGTCCGGCTACCGTATTATTTTAAAATGCCGGAAGAATACGCTTGACACACTTGATATAAAAGTTAGAGTTGTGTTTTCCGCGATAGAAGCGCTGTTTGATTTTTAAAATAAAATACGTATAAAATACGTTTTTGTGGGATCTTTCTATCGATCCGGTAAATATCTCACCGCTGATGCTATTCTCTATCTATATAAGAGCCAGG
>NC_136488.1:115305131-115462631 GCF_053919585.1 Euprymna scolopes
GGGGTTTCCTTAATATTTCAGTCGTTTTCATTATCGTTAGTTGTTCTATTTTTGCAGTTATTCATCTGAATCCAATTTCTGACATTCTTTTTCCGAAGTTTTCGGAATTGTTCCTAGTGCTCCTACTATTATCGGTACTATTTTGATTTTCTTCATCATCCAAACCCCTTTTAACTCTCTGGCTAGCTCTGTGTATTTGCTTCGTTTCTCCTTTTCTTTCATACTCACCCTGTGGTCAGCTGGGACAGCAAAATCTACGATTTGACAGGGTTTTTCTTTCTTGTTAATTATTACGACATCTGGTCTTCTTGCTTGGATGGGTTTGTCCGTCTGTAGGTCCATGTCCCATAGGATTTTGTAGTTTTCGTTTTCGAGTGCTGTTGCGGGTTTATGCTTGTACCATTTGTCTGTACGCTCAAAATGCAGTCGTTTGCACAACTCCCAGTGTACCACCCTCCCCACTTGATAATGCCTGTTTTGTATTCCTTTTGGGCAAGTTTGCTGCATTCACTTACTATATGGTTTATCGTTTCGTCTCTTTGTCCACAGAGTCTGCACTTGCTGTTTTCTTGTGTTTTATCGATCCTTGCTTTGATATGGTTGGTTCTTATCGAGTTATCTTGTGTTGCAGTTATTAGAGATTCAGTTTCTCGGTTTATATGTCCTTTTCGCATCCATATCCAGGTGTTTTCGTTATTCTCATCTTTTATCATTCCTATGAATCTTCCGTGGAGTTGTTTCTCTTCCCATTTCTCTTTTCTCGTTTTGTCGTTTGTCTCTCTGTTTTCTGTTTTGTTGTTTTTTTTTCAGTGTCTCTCGCTGCCATAATTATCCTTTCAGTGTTTTGCATTATGTATTTTTCTAGTTCTTTTTTCGTGTCCTTCACACAGTCTTCTATACAGATCAGTCCTCTCCCGCCGTCTTTCCTTTTCACGTAGAGTCTGTCAATATCGTCCTTTGGGTGTAGTGCATTATGTATGGTCACGAGTTTCCTGGTTTTCTGGTCGAGTTGTCTCAGTTCTTCTTTTGTCCACCCTATAAACGGTCCAGAGTATCTTACTAGTGATACTGCCCGTGTATTTATACCTTTTATTAGGTTTCTGCTATATAATTTCGTTTCCAGGAGTTTTCTTGTTCTCCTGAGATATTCCTGTCCAATTTTCTCTTTTATTCCTGTTGCTCTGATGGTTTCCGCTTCCAGATTTCCCAAGTATTTATAGTCGTCTTGTTTCCCTAGTGCCCTCATTTCTGTTTGGTTGGGTAGTTCCATGCCTTCTGTCGTTTCCAGTTTTCCCTTTCTTATAACTAGTTGTGCGCACTTTTCCATTCCAAATTTCATTTGGATATCTTGGCTGAAGATCCTGGTTGTATTAATTAGTGTCTCTAGCTCCTTTTCGGTCCTTGCAAAAAGTTTCAGATCGTCCATGGTTCATTTTTTCCTCTGTATTGGAAAACTTGTATCCGGCTTGGCACTTTCTCAGAATAGTGTTCAAGGGCATCATGGCTATGATGAACAGTAGTAGTGATAGTGAGTCTCCTTGGAAGATGCCTCTTTGTATGTTAATTTTGTTATGTGTTGTCCATCAGCTATCAATTTCAGTCTCCATGTTTTCATTGCATTTTCTATTACGTTCGTGATCCTACCTGGTATTTTATACATTTTTAGGCATTCTATTATCCATGCTTGGAGGATCCTGTCGTGCCCTTTTTTTGTAGTCGATCCATGCCATGGCTAAATTCTTCCTCCTCCTTTTTACCTCCTTTAGGATCTTTTGGTCTATATATAACACGTCATGTGTTCCTCTTTTTCCTTTTTGGCATCCTTTCTGCTCCTCGAGGATGAGTCCACGATTATTCAGGGAGTGGTAGATTTGTTCCCTCAGTTGTGGTGTTAGTATCTTCCACAGTTGGTAAGCACGTGATTGGCCTATAGTTGCTAGGGACTGTTCCTTTCTCCATGTCCTTCTGTAGCAGTTTGGTTCTACCTTTTGTCATCCAGTCTGGTACGCTTGCTTCCTGTATACATCTTCTCAGGTTTTGGGCTAGTCTTTCGTGTAAGGTTGTTAATTTTTTGAACCAGTATGCATGTATCCTGTCGTGCTCTGGTGCTCTCCAGTTTGCCATTTTTCCTATGGGTTTCTTTAGGGTTTCCTTGCTGATTTCATTCACTGTTCCTTCTTCTATTTGTTGTAACTCTTCTTTCATGTTTTTCAGCCACTCGGAATTTCTATTGTGATCTCGTCGCTCTTCCCATATTTTACTCCAGTAGAGTTTTGTTTCTGTCGGATTTGGTTGTTCTGTTTTTGTTTTTCCTCCGTTCACATTTTGGTAGAATTGGCTTTCATTAGTTTCAAATGTTCTGCTTTGTTTGCGTTGTTCAGATTTATATCTATATCGTCTCAATCTCGCTTCTTTTGCTTTTATTTTTTGGTCCAGTTCTTCGTGTTTCTTGTTTAGCCTCTCCTTGTCACTTACATTTCCAATATTCCGTTTTCTCCACATTGCTTTCTTCCTGTTGATCATTTTGGTTTCTTTTTTATGTTTGTGTATTTGAGTTTCTAGTCTTATTTCCCATCCAGGTTTTGTCGGTCCGCTTGTCCCCAGTTGTTTTTCTGATTTGAGCTTCATACTTACAATTTTGGCGCCTGCGTAAATTAGGTTGTTTAAGTCTGTGATTGTATTTGTTGGGATATGTGGTAGGAGCTTGTTAACCTTCTGTTTCTGTTTTTAATTTCTTCTGCTCTTGGTTCCTTAATGATGGGAGCTTTGTTTTTTCTTCGTTCATCAGCTGTATTATTTTATTTATTTCATTTGCTTCATTCTCTGTTAGTTCTGTTTCATTGTTTTCGGTTTCCACGTTTGTAGACTTCGTTCTTTGTTGGTCCTCGGCCTTTGGTGTTTTTACTTGTAAGGCTTCAACTTGCGGGGTTGCTCTACATGTGGTTCCGTTGGGTATGCTTCTTGTTCAGTTTCATCATTTATTTTTCGCTTAATTTCTGTTAGTTCTAGTTTAGAGAGCTAACCTTTCTTGAGTATCAGTCTTGCTTAGTCCGCAATTCTTTGTTCTGTAGTATGGTAGTCACTGGATAGGTCCCATAGTTCTTTCATTCGTTTCCGATAACCTCCATATCTATATTTAGGATGACTTCTATAGTAGCATTCCATTACGAGTCTATTCTCTTTTGTTGTCCATTTCTTTCTCCGTTTTTTTTTTCCTTTTGATGGTTATCATGGCTGTGCTGTGTTTGTTCGGTATCATTTTGTTCCCTGAAATTAGAGGTTATTATTATTATTATTATTATTATTATTATTATTATTATTATTATTATTATTATTATTATTAACTTCAAAAAATAAGTTTAAATAAAGCTACAAAATATGATTTGAGGATATTTCATGTTGAAAAAAATCGTGCCAAAAACAAAATCGCCAAAATGGAGATTTGTATTCAGTTAAAGATCCATTTTCTATAATACAAATATAACTAATAGTATGTGAAAAATGTAAAAATTTAAATCCCGTCATGAACACATAAATCCTCCATGATTATATACCTCCACCAATAAAAAATTCAAGGGAGATAAAAACGCATAAATTTAAGATTTGTCTTTCTTTTACTCATGGTAAAATTTTACCAAAATTCGAAGATCAAATGGAAAATTTACGGGAGATAACTCTCATAACTAATATGACTTTTTTTCGAGAGCGACCATAAGTTTTTTTTTAAATTGCTGCTTTGACAAGAGACGAAATTGATTTGTATCCCTTTAATTCTTTTTTTCTCAAAGATTCTTTCATATTTAAAATTCAAAAATCGTTTGATTGTATAGTCACTCCAGATGAAACGGCGGTGAAAATAAATGGTTTGCTTGGTGTTCTTGCATTTTTTGTTTTATATTTTTACCAACTTTACCGAGAGATATTGTTATGTTTCAAACTAAATTCTGGAAATCCTATCCCCCCCCCAAAAGCTAATAAAATCATGTATTCAAACAGAACTAAATAAATAAATAGTTAATTATTTAATTAAACCGAAAGCATTTCAATTTAAGTAACTTAAGTAACTTAAATATGAATGAATATGTAATAATAAGTGTTTTAGATTTTAATGTTTGCAAAGTTATTGACATGGAAGCACTGTTTAGAGAATATGGTATAATCACTTTAACACACCGGTTCTTGTTTGATCACCGGAGTTAAGTAACGTTGACCCTGATCAATATCAGACGATTGACCATTTGTAAATACCAAGTGCTGTATGTAGGAAGCGTCGACAAGAATTGCAAAAACGTTACGTCGCCATCTTCCCTGATTGGGATATACATGCGGCTGGGGACCGTTTATTAATTTAATATTCCCTTGATACTTCCTCCTTCGGAGGAGCTGATTTAACCTGCTTAGAATGAATGTCGTTGGCGCATATTGCTTAGAGATTAAAACGACATTATGTTATATACGTTAATCGAAGTTTTGTAGCAACATGGTTCACCATCTGTAGCAAATTTGCTAAACACCTATGTTAGAAATGTGATGATGACAAAATTTTTTCATCGATGAAACTTGGTTTTGTTTGGTCGTGTTCTTTCAATAACTACGGAAGGAAATAAAAAATAAAAGTATATCTATAAAATGACATTATAAAAATATCAAACTATGTTAGCTGCAATACGAGCATTCATTTAATGTAATATTTTTATGAGGAATCATATTACAGATAAACAAAACTGATATAATTTATCGCAATATTGTGTTAGATTTAGCCCACCTTTCAACAAAACTGTATTGACGTCATACTTTCTAAGCATATAACCATACAGAAGATAACCTTACAAATGATATATCAGCTAATCTAGCAGATGACGATAATGATGACGTTACACGTAGCAATCTGAAACTGCGTTGTTTACAAATTTACTCATCGCTCCAATAAACCATCCTAACACAGTGACCGTTTAAGCTCATATAACAACACTACGATGGCCTAATTTATATTTTATTCAAACGCTGCACTTGTTTGGAACTTATCCTAAATGTATAGAATTATTTATGCAAATAGATATTCCAGTTTTTAATATACCCTCTTCAGTAGTTTAGTTTTTATGTTTTAGATGAATTAAACTATATGGATCGCTAGAAGAATTGTATCTATGTTCATAATTCACAGAAACGTGAGTAGTATGAAAATTATATTTATATGTGGTTGGAATTCCGACAGTAAAAAGTTACATTTTTTAAATCAGATTTATTAACTTTGGTCGAATTAAAAAAAAAAAGATTCACTTCTTCGTTGGCCCATTTTGCACATGGAAGATAATTAAATTTCATAGAAAAATTTTAGTCGAATTTAACTTTCGAGAAAGTATTTCGTTCAATACACAAACACACGTAGAATCGCTTTATATACATTTCACACAATATGGAGACGTTGACGTTGTCCGGCAACGACACGTTTTCGCTTAAAAATTAACTACATGGTGCCAGCGGACGAGGTCAGCTTTTCATTAGCAAACCTTGGGATTACATTTCCCAACTGTTAACCGAGTAATTGTCCAATTCATCAGTGAGTAAAACCAATCAATATTATCTTGCTTTATCTCCATATATAATATTTTGATTAGAGAAATAGGTTTGCCACTACAGATGCCACATACAAATTTATTACATATAGACTATTAGCCACTATCTTATGTAACTTTAGAACGACATTTTAAGGCACATCTAATCGTTATACTAAAATCCTATATTACATCCTAGGAGCAACACAATCGCAATCGCAACCATCTTTAGAGGAAGTAGTTCATATTTTCCCTCTAATATTAAGTCCTCCTACCGCCCCCAGTCATCACCGGGGGAATTCTGCACTTTTGACTTCGTAATTTGATCATAAACATATAGACATACCATTAATTTTCCTTTTTCTGACTCATAAATATTAACGTCTTCCTAGCCATATTCCGCCCAATCTGATTGGGTGAGACTGGCAGTCTTATATTCCGCAATGAATATATTGCCTAGATAAACGAACACTTCAAAAAGTCTCCAAAATGGCGTCGCTCTCTACAGGAGACAATAATTTTAATAGAAAAAAACAAGTGCAAGCATATTAACCGCTCATACACAGACACTTAAATACTGTTACACTTAATTACTGAAACAAACGTGCACAAGTAAAATACATAACGTTTTTTTTAGGTTTTCCTTGTACATCGGGGACAGTCGCAGATAATGTAAACACAGCAATGGTTAGGAAATGTAAACATGCGCAAAATACCTCCGCTTCAGTTTGCATGTGCATATCATTGACTACGGAAACAATTATTTGTTATATACTTGTGTTTTTACCACTTTCGCTTTTTGTCTGGAATGTTTACCGACACTGCACACACGTTAAATTTTTTGTTAGTACTAAAAAGAAAAAAGAAAAAAAATACCTACATATTAACCTCTCATACAAACACCCAGTCACTGGTAACCTTTATTACTGGAACAAATGTGACAAACAACTAAACAAATATATACATAACGTCTTTTTTCGTATTTGCTTGCACGTCCGGAACACTCACAAAAAATGTAAACAGCAATAGTTTGGGAATGTAAATATGCACGACATCCCTACGCTTGGGTTTATATGTAAATGTGGAAACGCTTATTGGTTATGTACTTGTGTTTACCAATTTCGCTTTCTGTCTCGCATGATTATCAACACTGCACACATGTTAACTTTTGTGTGGGGGTTTCGCCACTGCACGCACATTAACATTGTTTCTTTTTAGGGGGATGGGGGAATTTTAGATAAGCTCCACCTTCCGACTATGCTAATTGCTTTTTTTTGGGGGGGGGGTAAATTTTTTACATTAAATCCACCTCCACAATTTTCTTTAAAATGAGGTTCCTGACTATGCTAATTAAGAAATTCTCATTAATATTTTGCAGAGACAATTAGTTTTCAAGATAAAAGACGTGGATTATGCAGTGTAATTCACTAGCCGCCAGGTTTGTACGCACGCGCAATAAACAAATCTACTTCTCTCTTACCAACACTGCCAACCCCCAATTTTTTTAAATATAGCATTTGCGGATGGGTATGCTGACAACGAATATCAAATTTAAATTTTTGGGAAATATTTTAATCCTCTTCCCCAAAAAATGGGGTGTCTACTCCAAAAGCCGTTATTAACATGCGGAGGGTGAGGGTGTTTATTCCGAATGCCGATCTTAACATGGGGAGGTTGGAGGTGTCTATTCCAAAAACCGATCTTAACATGAGGAGGTTGTGGGTATCTATTCTGAAAGCCGTATGTAACATGGGGAGGTTGGGAGTGTCTATTCCTAAAGCCGTTCTTAACATGTGGAGGTTGGGATCTGCTAATTAATGATAATAAAGGCGTTTATTTACTACTTTCATGTCAGTGTATTTGACTAAACATTTCAAACACGCACCAACAATCTTCGAAAAAATTCGTAATTCAGTTAGTAATAAAATGCCCACAAACTCCAACAATATTAATATATTTAACAAAAATAACAAAGAAGGAGAAGCAAACTCGAAAAAATAGCGGTAGTAAAACACTTAATAATATCAATGTATGTAATTGTAAATAATACCAATTTATGTCATTGTAAATAATATCAATTTATGCAATTGTAAAATCAAAACAATTGCCCATTGATAAATAGATCTAATATATGCAACTAAGTCATTTGAACAGAGACATAGGAGGTTCTTTTTGCTGACCATTAGTGCATATTATAAAAAAGAGTAACTTTTGAGATTTGCTAATACAATTTATCTGATACGGAATATTTATCGCAGTTAATAATTTTATTTATCTTTGTACTACATAACTATTAATATTTTTTATTTTGTACTACATAACTCTTAATATTTCTTATTTTGTACTACATAACTATTAATATTTTTTACTTTGTACTACATAACTATTAATATTTTTTACTTTGTACTACATAACTATCAATATTTTTTACTTTGTACTACATAACTATTAATTTTTTTTCTTTTGTACTACATAACTATTAATATTTTTTTATTCCGATGCGATCTGACGTAGAAGCAAATATGAAATATTTTATATTTCTTTGTCAAATCAAATGACGTGAAAACTCCCCCGTAAAAGAATGTCGATCGAAAAATATTCATATTCGAGAATGCAGATATTAATAAAAAAAAAACTATTAATGATAAATTATTACTTTAATTATAATTATATAAACATAAAATATTATTATGTTTTAATCATAAATTTATTTAATTTTTATTCATATTTAAACGTACGAATTAAGTAGGTTCAATTCTTGCTAATGTCAGCAATAAAGTAAAGCATGAATTGTCTCCTCCTGTGACTACTACTACTTGAATAATGTCATTAATCTAAATTTTGGGGGATTCAGAGAAAGTATACATTTAAATATTCATTGAAAACGCAATTTCTGACAAATTGGGCGATTTTTTTTCAGCATTTTACAAAAGTTTTCTCGGGGTAACGAATACTTCTATGTAAATAACAAGCAATTCTAACAAGATTGTGGGGCCTTTTAGTTCTTTGTAAAACAAAACAAAGTTTTCACGCAAGAAATGACACAATCACTTTTCTGATTTCATTTAAGGAAAAGTAATTTGTGATGACCTGAAAATCCAATTTGTGAAGAACTAATTTTGAGAATAATATTAACGGAATAACTCAATAATGGAATAAAGGAAAGTAGAAAAAATGGAAAATGGAAAAGGAAAACTTTTATCAAGGTTTAGAACATTATCACTTTTGAGGGTACGGAAGACAAATTTGAAACAAATAAATAAATAAGAAAGGAACTGAATGGTTCTAATGTGCGGACATTTGACTTAAACAGTAAAAATGACATGCACAGCCGTGTATCAACTGGCGTGGAACCGTTACGCTTGGCAAATCGACGTGATAAAAAGTAGTTCACATACTCGTCATTTTTTTTCAAAATATTTTCTTTTATTTCTTTTTTCTTTTATTATTTATCATTTCTTATATACGCAACAAAACCGATGTATCTTACAGTTATTTTTTTTTATATCAGAAATAAAAAATGCAATAGATAAGTAAAAAAACAACAAATTAAATGAACTGATGATTAATGATCGCTGATGATGTAGTCGTCACCATATTTGATGGCTAGCAACCAAATATCACTGCTTTATCTTATTTAATTCGTTAATATAAGGCATTTCAGTGCAGTTAATTGATGGCAGGGGACATATGCGCACACACTTAATCGTTAGCAATACAATGTATGACAAAAAGCAAACAAAAACAAACAAACAAAAAGCGAACAATTTATCTACTAATTTACACTAATAATCAGACTTAGAAGTTTTGTGTTTTTGTTTGTTTCATCTTATAAGCCACCATTTTATCAGTTAAGATTGATTCAATCAATTTTAATAATTTTGGTATCAAAATGAAGTTAAGAATACATTCAGAAGAGCTATGCGTTTGATGAGTTGACATTTTCAAGATTGATAGTCTCAAGTCGTTTTGAATTCTTCAAATCTAATTTTCTTTTTAAATTTAATTCGAAAAAATTCACTTTGAATTGGTTACGCAGGCGAATATTTAAACTTGCACTGACAGAACGAGTTTTTTCTTACATAATATTGTGGTTGTTCTTCTACTGGTCCCTGGATTACATTTCAAGGCTGGGAGTTGAAATACATTGTAATAGTCATTCATTTTGGGTCAACGTTGAAGGTATATGTTAGTTTATAATCGATTATAATAAAATAGAATCCTACGTGCCTGACTATTGTCGTTGATGTAAAAGGTTTAATATTGAAGACCAGATTCAGTAAATGATGTTAAGCCCATCCTAGTAGACTTTTTTCCAACGAATCGCGATAAACAGCTTTCTTTTTTTTTTTTTTAACTTTGTCATTGTCGGAAAAGCAATTATTATTTTTCCGCAAAAAATATTAAGGGATTAAACAACTTAAAATGTTTAGCAATATTTTATAACGAGAAAAAACTCAGCAATAATAACTTAAAACATGAAAGTTTAAGTCTATTTTATCAAACATTTCTAATATTCTTTAGTTGTTTTCTCCAAGCAACCGTAGCGAATGATTTCTTACCGATAAAACCACTGGGTAGGAGGGGGAAGTTTTTCTAAATATTAATTGACAACTAATGTACCCAGATTTTCAGTATGATCCGTTCCATTCGATTACCGTTGTTCTCGTACTAGTCTTTACCTGCAATTTCTTGGTGATATCGGTCGATGCTTTCCCTGGAATCTGAGTGACAATAAATTCCTACAATATTCCGGTTCTCTCCATTTCCTTCCAGATGAAGCATGGATATGTTAAATTACCTCCCTGGCGATAATTCACAACCAGATAAAATATGGGTACGTTCAAAAACATATAGCGAATTTCCAACATTCAACTACAGCGATCCTCCATGATTATGGCAGTTATTCTACAATCATTTCTAGCGGTGAATTCTCACTAAAATTAAACAACAACAACAACAGCAACAAAAAGAAAAAAAAAAAGAGGAGTTCGATTAAATAAATAGGCTTTTATTGGGATATCATCATAGTCTTCTCTTCTGCCAGTCGCAGGGATGCATTCTAGTAACAGATATTTGGGGCTGTTGATTTTAAGATGCCCCACCTGGTGGTCTTCGTCTCTAAAACTTTAAAACGATCATCTAGTTCTCTTTCATTTCCTCTTTCTTATGTTGATATTTAAGTGCATACATGCTGACCCCATGATTCCTATATTCTGTGTATGTGGAAACGTCGATATGAGAACCTATATATATATATATATATATATATATATATATATATATATATATATATATATATATATATATATATATATATACTACGGGCGTAACTATTACTATTTACGAGATGATTATTTTTCTCCTCTATACTTCTATCCACTCCGACATTCTGTGACCATTTTCCTTCGCAGATATTAACACAAATGTTTTGTTAGTTGTTTATATTTGTTCTTTTCCAGTATGTCTTGCATATATAAATGTCTTTTAAAGCCGCTATAGATGGTAGACGTGCAAACTGTTGCAATACGTCCTGATTAGTTACATTCTCCTGCCACAGTTCATCTATTACGCATTATATTTACTAAATGATACCGTTCAGCAATAATATGAAATTAGGTCGATTCTGATCTCACCTGTTTCGTCCCCTGCATATTTTCATCAGAAAAAAAGGCATTCATTAAGATGAACATTAAACCTCAATCCAGTACGATAACACACACAAAAACAAAAGAACCAAACCAAACAAAAAAAAACAGCTAAAATATGTTAATTGTTCTAAAAATAAAAATAAAAAGCGACCATTCTTTTCAATATAAAAGTTTAGTGTACCTGTCATACACGTCTAGTCAAATACTGGTTGATCAATAATGTTCTTTTAGTCAGGAAGTGGATGATCATTTTATGTGAAAGTTATCGATCGAATGTAAAATGGCGTCATCTTATTTTCAATAAAAAATTATGTTGTTATTTGATAGATATTTTATGGAAATGATGTATATTTATGCTGCATACATTTTAATAATTTATGCTTCTGTCGAAATTTATGCGGAATAAAGAATGCGCAATCCCATTTAATTTTTTACAAGAATATTTTTCTTTTTCTTTAACGTTTCATTTAATCGTTAACATCGTTATAATTTCCAGTAACAGAAAAAAAATAATAATAACAACTTAAAGCTCCTAATTGTCTCTGTGTAACCGATATTTTATACTGTAATTACATTATGTTGTATAAATGCTAATAACATTGAGAACTCATCGGTGATCTTCGTGGATGTCTCATTTTATATCCAGCCCACGTGAAGAGATAGATAACTAGAAATTATTCTATTAAGATTAAGAAGACAACAAGAAGACAGCAATCTTTACAGATTGCTTCTAGGCCGAGTGACCTCCCTTGACTTCATGGCGATAGCTTTAGCCACAGTCGCAAGATTTCTAAATGACTCACTGACCGAATTGAAATTGTATTTTTCCTGTGATAAATTATATAAATGTTTACTCTTCCCCCTTCTCTCTCTCTCCCCCTCTCTCTCTCTCTCTCTCTCTCTTTCTCTCTCTCCCTTTCATTTGTAAAGAAATCAGGATGTGTATTAAATATAAGCGATCAAACTGCTGGTTCTATTTGAAATCTTAAAAAAATATATTGTTTAACTTTATCCGTTAAAATATAGAATTTTGCGATATTCTTATTTCTTTTCAAATTCTTGTTCATAATTGTTTGTAGACGTGAAGATTCCTAACAGCCACACCATAGTTAAGTTTGCTTTTGCCATGGAATTAAAATAACGCTTTTATATCAGTTGATTTCTAATAGAACGTAGATAAAACATTCACCTCGTCATGCCATTTTTTTCCTTCCCCCACCCCCCTCTTTATTCTCGGTTTCTTTCTCCTATAATTTGTTTTCCTTTTCTTTTTCTGTTTAATTTTTTTTCTCTTCCGTCTTTTCATATTTTTCACGTTTCTTTTTTTTTTCTTTCGTTCTTTTCATTACTGTGTATCTTTCAATTTATTTTTTTCTTGTCCTTGTTTTCCGAGTCAATTCATGGAGTTAATTTTTCCATGCTCAGTGGAGCGAGATTTAAACAGTTCATGATTGTTGGAGCACCTATCCTCAAAACTGGTCGATTTGAAAATTAATAAGACACCTTTCTTTATTATTCAAGCTTCATCAACATGAAACATCGATCTATTCACGCGTGAATTTTAATTGATTTGATTTTGAGCCACACACATGACATTGTTAAATCCTATTTTTCATTTTTCCCATGTATTTTGTTGCATTTCCATCCTTACGATATCTCTCTTTTACATGCATGCGCACAGAAACACACCTACATGCACACATATGTATATACGTATAAATTATATATTTTTTTATTTTTGTTCTTATTCAATTTATTTTTCTTATAGATTTATATATCCTTCCCCTTATACTATTGTGTTATCATTCTGTTAGCGAAACAGTACTGTACGTGGATGACTATGCTACTACTTATCTCGGGTTGAACATATTGAGAAGTGATATACAAACTGCCATTAGCGTATTAAGCGATGCTGTGTGTGTAAACAAATTGTAATTGTAAACAAATAGGCGTTTGGACAATGTAAAAAAAAACTGTCAATTCACTACCACTAGTAGCCAAATAGCATGACGGTTAGAGGCGCCGACTGCCGTTTTGGCGGTCGAGTTTTGATCTTGGCTTCAGGTAGTTGCTTGCCTAGCCGTATATATATATATATATATATATATATATATATATATATATATATATATATATATATATATATATATATATATATATATATATATATATATATATTCTGTATTGTTTATAATGTATATATCTCTCACATTTTCTTATTGTTCGATTATAATAAATCATTGATATTATTTTGATTCCTATTATGATAAATTATTCCTTGATTCAATTTGTTAATCTTTTATCTATATTCACAATTATTGATTTTATTTATCTTCACTTCAAAGTATTTCAATGTTTCATTGTTTTTGCTTATATTTTGTTTTATTTTTTATTTCTTTGAAATACTATATTTATCATCATCGTTATTGATGTTATGAATATAATCAAGCTGGCTATTTGAAGTGAATGATTGGGTGATCTCTTGGCCACTCGCTGTTCTAATAGCGAATTCCTTAGATACATGAACCCAGTTTGTATTCTTGTTCTGCTTTAACCATTACCATTCAGGCTTTCCTTTGTCTAGTACGTTCCTTTTTCCAACCCTGTGGGGAGGTTTGGACAATTGCTTCGTACATGAATTATCTTGGCTGATGACAAACGGCATGACTCAACCAATGTAGATGTCTTTCGAGGATGAGTTATCCGGGAGATTCATTTTGCAACAAAAACATACTGTGTTGTTTTGAGAGGAAGCCATACCATCAAGTATGGAGGATGCAACGCAGGCAGTGATGATTGTAAGTTTCCAATCGCCTAACTATTACTAATAATAGATAGCGTCGACCCAAAATGATAAAAATTTCTGGAGATCTGCTTTTAATACTGTGGGGGCTGTGTTCGCGCCGGAATGTTCAATGTTTCTTGAATTAATCTACGTTTCCGGGCAACGCCGGGACACGAGTTTGCTAATAAACAATAAAGTGACCGCTTATTGCCGAAGAAAAATATTTTATACGATGTACTTTTCCATGATGGATCTATTTGATTTGTCACCGCTACGAAAACAGAAAAAATGAATCGATAAATGCGGCAACGTCTTTCGGAGCGAACCGCTTCAAATTAGCAACGTTTTCTATTTTACTTGATTTCTGTAGGGTTTCTATTTTACTTGATTTCTGTAGGGTTTCTATTTTTCATTTATCAGGCTCATCGATTAAACATTTTTCTTTTCTCTCAGGCGATTCGTTTCTGCTTGAAATGAAATAATTACAGCAATAAATTATGATGTTTTTGAGGTGATTATACATAATTTGCATTATTTAGATTATTCGAAATGTTATTTTAACTTGGTTGTTATTTTCATACATGTGTTATGATAGAACCTTTAAAATACTATCATTTAGAATTAATTATTTCTCAACCCATTTATCCGTTGCCCACTAATTACTATAGGCAACAATAACTAAGAATAAAATAAAGATTACTTAACACTTCCAAGGGATCATGGATGATGGAACGAGAACAATCTTTCCGGTGGAATCAATAGACCCGTATGTATTACTGAGTTTCAACATGTTTCATAATGATCGAAAAATGCACTTGAAGAAGTCCGAAGGTTACATCGACTAAAACGTTATGAAAATAACAACCAAATTGACAATAGTAGTTCTCATAATGCAAAATACACTAAATGTTTTCTGAAGTCAAAAGAATTCCTTTTGACTTCAGAAAAACTGTAATTCTTGTTCACATTTTTATATATCCCTAATCCTTATCAGGAACGATTGCTTACCGCTTTTTGTACGGCTGAAGTTAAAACCGCAAGGTAAAACCGGAAGAAAGTGTCGTGATTGCCCAAGATCTTGCACGTGATTCACATCATCACGTGATTCCACAAAGTTTCTATATCCTTCCACTTAAATATATAGTACTAGCGGTATATTGACGTCATTTTAGTTTTTTATTTGCATATTTTTTAACTGAAAGGGAAAAATATTTCAAAGGCAATATAAATTTGAATAATAAAAACGGATTTCGAATTTTTTAATTATCATTTTAGATTGCACAAAACACTCACGAAAAGAGAGGTTAATTTTAGGAGAGTGAAATGTTTTGCTACCTTCTTTGTGTGGGTACGTATTTGAGAGAAGCGATTTTGTCGGATTAAATGTGATAATTCATAAACGGACACAAAATGTACGCTTATTTTCGTCAAAAACGTTTAGGAAGTGCTGTAAGTGGTTAGTGTAAGATTTTTCCGTAGAGTGTGTTCAGTCATTTTCCTATTGTGACTGGAGTTTCATGGGAAATACCGAGTTTACTTTATTATAGGGGAGAGTAAATGTTCACGAATAATATTTTTTTTTTTATTATTTTGCGGAGTTATTATTTTCCTTTGCAAATATTCCGAACTATGATTTCAGCAGTTTAAAAACTACCGTAACTCTAACCCCGCCACTAACTATGTCTGGGTGAAAACGATCCCACCCCCAAAGATAATTGTTTTTACAATCTATTCTCTTGTTTTCTCGGTTAAGTCGGGGTTTTTTAGTGGAAAATAGCCATTAAGGTCAAGGGGGTTATGGCTAGGGTTAGTTCATGAAAAACTTTTTAAAAAATAAATAGGTAACATTTATTTTTTTATTTACAATTGGGAGCCAATCAATAATTGGTCACTCTGGAGATGCTTCGATTATATTGTAATAATAAACAAATAATAAAATCAACATTGAAATATATTAAAAATGAAACATCATAATATAGGAATGGATTTTTGCACAGAGAAACCATTCGACTTGTTAGCATTACGAAAAACAAACCACGCTAAACGATGAAAAACGGAAGCTTGTTTCGGAATCAACTGATTCAAGATAATCAATTCTTCAAATAAGTAAAATAAAATGTTGAATAAAAACAATCACGAATTGATTTAAACATAAATGAGCATTACTATATTATCATTAATTTTTAAAAACTGTCCATGAGACAGGTATTAGGCTGGTTGCTTTTTAATGTGTAATGTGGTCGTAAGGTATACATAATTGCATTATTTGGTACCAAAGTGAGCGGCCTATAATATAGGGCGTGTATAATTCACGATACAAGTAATATTTGTCCTTCCATAAATTCCAGAGCCGCCGAGATCTCAGTGAACAATATACACAGAGAGAAGAGTTGATTATTCAGGGCGTTGTAATAGGGTGAAGAAACCTGTAGCAAATAATAATAAAAAAATGTGCTAAAAACAATGAACAAAGAGTTATGCTAGAAAAATGGGCGGCCATTTTGAGAGGTAAAAAAAAAGAAATCAAACAGGAAGAGACAATAGAAAAAGACCAGTTTTATATTGAAACCCGGACAACACCTACGTAGCATATTCTATTGTGGTTTGTCGTTGTCACATTATTGTAAACAACAGAACTCGGTTACTTATCGTTGTCAAAAGAAAGTCACACTTAGTAAAGTGGACTTAAGAACACTGAACTTTAGTGACATTTAACCTATGTCACACACACACATACACACACGCGAGCATATATATTCGTTGTAGACATTTCACTCAGTTCACCTTAAGTAAATATAGAAAGAATCAAGGGAATTTACCATAGCATGCTATAAAGAAATTCTGAAAACAATCATTAATTATTATATATATGTTTCAGGCTTATCATACCAGTAGCAACCTCACTAGTTAAATATATAGTTATCATTATAACTCCTATAAAAATGTAACTAATATTAAATAACACTTTAAGCCAATAAGTAAATAGTTAAATGAATATTTTAAAATATAACCGCAAAAATAATTATATAACCATATTAGGTTTGTTAAATGCATATTATATTGAATAAACAATTAAATAAATAGATGAATACGAAGCCCTTAAAATAGTTAAAAACGTGAAAAATGTAATAGTATTTTTAATAAAATCCATGTCACTTCATCATAATAAATTATATATAAGTTAAGGTGAGTGAAAATATTAGACTTGTGGGGGGGGGGGCTTCTGTATTATTTCGTTATGTAACTTGATTTATGTGAATGTGAGTTTGCATGCATATGATTTGTGAGATATGTTTGTGCGCTTATTTATCTTATTTTTATTTTATTTCTTTTTGTGTATGTTTTTGTAATTATATGAATATTTGAAATGTGGTTGTTGACAATCAAAATCTATTTGTGATCGGTCGATTCAAATAAATTAAATGAATAGTTTTGAAATCAGTATTTATCTATACAATACTAAATTTCTTATCAAATGCTTTTAATATAAATCAAATAAATTTAAAAAAAAAAACAGTACAATCGCCTGGAGCGCCCCTTACCAGGAATACTAACGAAAGTACTCAAGCTGTCTTACAACCTTATTTTCCAATCTTATTCCAAATCTTCTGTAATAGGATGGAAGTAACATTGCTATGGTTCGCATCGGCACCCACTCTGAAAGAACAGGGCTGCTGTGGGAAATAAAAGCCCTCTTATATCTAAACTAAGTATGCTCCAGCGTCACCCTAAGAAGTGTACTCGCTCAGGCACAATATTCTCTCTTTGATGAGGGGATATTTTATTATCTATCGCCTGAGGAGCCTCAACTTGTGAATGCCCGCTGATCCGTTCATGTCTAATTTTCGTAGAGCCAGATGGGTATTTTGGAAGCGTTGGCTTTTCTATGTCCTATCTTCCGGCATTGTGCCACATTTTCCTATGATTAGAGGGAATGAACTCGAACCAGCTGAGGCTCTGTTCTCGACAATGAACCCCAGATTCCAGTCGGGAAAAGATATGATCCGACTTCGTCTGGCTCCCGAACATTTACTTTTTTTACTTTCAGAAGGAGTTACACTATTGTCGATTAATTTCCCATATTGCGTTCCATCTTCATAAAGTAGAAAGGAAGGGACGAACAGCTGCCATCTTCATTTTTGTAGTTTAAAAAGTTAATTGATTATTTCATTTTTCATTATTTTGTTAATAAAGTATTTTGTTAATGATTTTTGTATCGATGACTAAGTAACTCGAATATCCGCTTTCTTACTTTACACACTGTTCTGTTTCTTAACTGAAATTGTTTTAACTGCATTATTTCTACTAAACTCGTCGGAACTTCTTTTCCAGTTAACGAAATTAATTCAGTGAGCCGAATTATTATTTACTAGTTCAGTTAGCTAAAGTGGCTCGATGAGTAAGAGAGTTTCTATGACTTTCAATCGTAGTTTTAGAGCATTACCAGACTTTGAATATAACCCGATTGACTTATGCTCTTACACGTCTTCTATAGTCGGGTTAAGGTTATATTTCCGACAATAGAGCTTCGTCCTCTTCACTACTTTTGGAGTTTGTTTGCTTCCCTCTTGTTTTACCTAAATTTGATAGGGATCCATTTAAAGAAAACTAATTGCTGGACACCGGCGCATATAGAGGACGACTCTTCATACCGTGTCTGAGTTTTGCCTGGCTCATATCACCACTTTAACTAAGGATGTTGACAAACTTCAAGTTGACCTTGTCACTTGTATTCTACTAGGAAACCCAATGATAACAAACCAGAATGACGCAAGTTCAAATATTGCAATATCTCGTTGCGAGCGAAGAAGTCATTAATGAAGAAACTAAATAAATTGTTTTTCATAATGGATCTGGTCTTGCCATTATTATATGAGATCGCAGCTTGTGTCCCGGGTGTGTCGGGAATGTAAAAATATCACAATCTCTTTGATAGCCATAAACTGAGACGAGTAAAATATGTGTCACCACATCAAGCGTCGAATTTTAACTTCATTTTTGTCTATTCATGTATGAGTTGCAGAAATAAAACATTTTATTCAGGAAAATAAGTTTTATTAAATTAATATTTCAATCTGTCTTCATGGAAATAGAACACACTATAAGTAAAAACAAATTCAATCATTCAAATAACAAATATTTGTTTTCCACTGACGACGTATGGAAATTTTCAACTTTATTTTTTTATATAACCGAGAGAAAAATAATGATTATGGCCAATGAGATTGATTGTCCCTTTCGAAAAATTAACGAATTGAATTGAAGAATCAAAGGTGTTATTGAAAACTTTGATATGTTAAGAGAATGTGTTATTAAAACATTTTTATATAAAAAGATTCTTATTCTTAAAAATAGCCCCATTAACGTTGCAGTAACACACGTTATTCTGATATTCGATAATTTACTTTTTCATGGAGAGGGAAATCACATATTTTGTAATCTACAAATAACTTGCAAATATGAACAATTTTTTCCCCATTCCGAATTTTTTTTCTTTGTTTAGTTTCATTGCACACTTGCTCTCGATATTTTATTTCATTCTGTTATTTCTTATGTCTTGTTATATTTTTGTTCTTTTTTATTCTTAATATTCTTGTCTTCTGCCTGTATTATTTTACAAGGAAACAATATTTTAAAAAATCGTTGTAAAAGCCGACATGTAAGAGACAGAAATCTGACGGCGTGAGCAACCATTTTACTACCGGCGTAATTTACAAAATTTACAGATCCAAAAATAATTTAAGATAAAACAGATTACGTACTTTTTTTTATTTATTTGCAAAACATTTGGTACCGATACATTTAAACTTCTGTATGATCACACACACACACACACACACACACACACACACACACACACACACACACATATATATAGATTTATTTTGTACATGTATTGTTACTCTTTCATCGGTATATATACATTTTTCTCGTTAAAACATATAAATATGGCCGACCGATTTCTTCCTCAACTCGCGCTTGGCGCCTGTCTCGTAATTGGCTGATGTAAACTACGTCACACACACACACACACTCACACACGCACACACACACACACACACACACACATATATATATATATATATATATATATATATATATATATATATATATATATATATATAAATGTAAATGTTGGTTTGTTCTAAACGAATAAAACCATATTTCTACGTTACCAATTTATTTGAAATTTTCAGACAACCCATTTTTAGAGTCGAGGTATGTTTTTATGTTCTTAAATTAAATTTACCTCGCGAATTATTAAAATTAAAATATTAAATAAAATAAATATTTTTTTTAACCGTTACTGCGAATCTGTTCTGTTGATAAAACTGAACTTCCGGTTCGATTAATTTCACAGCCACGAATTGACGAAAGATTTCATTTTCTGTTTAGTAAGTAAAAAAACAAACAAACAAAACATAATTCATTTGTTTATCTTCCATATTTTTTAATTTACACATTTTTTCTTTATTATATGAAGCCAAAAAATAGTTTGTCGCTTGCTTTTTGAGTTTTTTGGAATAAAAAAAAACACGATTTAAAAAAATAGCGCGGATCACGGATCACTCTCTGCATTAGCACCGAAAAATGTTACTAAACATTTATTAATAATTTCTCACTTTTACAAACATTTGATTTTAAATTTCTTTTTAAATGACGACTTTTATCGACTTTTTTTAAAAATATCCCCCCCCCAAATGGTGTTTATTAGTCCCCCCCCCTCCAAAAGTGATGTTTATTCCGGAAGCTGTTCTTAAGATTTGGAGGTTGGGGGGGGGGGTGATTCCAAGGTGGACCTAAGCTAAAAAAAAAAAAAAAGTTTTTTATGCGCACATAAGCAACAATTTTTTTATTAACTTTTTTTTTTACTTTTTTATTTAAAAATTAGTAAATTTTAATTGTCGCGTCTACCCCGGAACTAATTTTGACAGTGACATTGAACATTCACCGTTTCCGGAGAGCTCCAAGAAAAAGACAAAAAAAAATTCCAGGAGTCTATTCACGCCGCTTCTTACCCGCACGAATTTTCTAAAGAAAATTAATTTATCGTTTATCTTATCGCCAAAAACTTATCGCCAAAAACATTTGACCAGTCGGGAAGGATTTCTTCTTCTTTATTTTCGGACTAAAAATAACACGAGTGTGATACACCAGGGCAAATAAATTCACACCTATTATAACAAGCTAAGTCTGATTATTTGTTTTTAATTAAATTTTCGGGTTTGTATTACTGTACACATAGTTTCGAAAAAGTTGTCAAAAACAAATATATAACAAATAAATGTTATCAAAGGCAAGATAAGTTACTTTTCTACCTAACTGGATATATTTTTTGTGTTTTTATTCAATGTAACATATTTATTCAGCTCGAAAAACATACAGTGTTTACCGATGTATTCGAAAATTCAAGATGGCGTCTCACACCCTCTTTAACACCGTAAGTATGGAAAAGGTGTTATCAATAAAAAACTATACAAAATACTATTAAAAACCCGCCGAATATATGTCAACCTATGTCACGGTAACATATATTGAGCGAGTTTTTAACAGTATTTTATCCGGTTTTTTATTTATAACATCTTTTCCCACACTTACCGTGTTAAAGAGAGAATAAGGCGCCATCTTGAATTTTCGAATACATCGGTAAACACTGTATGTTTTTCGAGCTGAATAAATATGTTACATTGAATAAAAACACAAAAAATATATCCAGTTAGGTAGAAAAGTAACTTATCTTGCCTTTGATAACATTTATTTGTTATATATTTGTTTTTTGACAACTTTTTCGAATCTATGTGTACAGTAATACAAACCCCTTTTTTTCATTATAACAATAATGAACCAATTTAAATCTTCCGGCATGCGTTTAAGGGTTACGAAATTATCAATAAATCGTTTAGTTACTAAGCCAACGTCAGTAAATAAAAAAATGTTACGTGCGCATGCATTAGCCTTGACTAGGGAGGGGGGCTAAGGGAGCGACCATTAAATAATTATGCTGGTCGCCATGGAACTCAACGCCCAAGGAGTACCTAAAGTGGCACTGATGTATGCACTTATGTTATCGTGCTATTTTTTAAAATAGTATTTTCATGTTAAATTCAAATTTTACAATATGTTTTTCTGGGTTTGTATTACTGTACACATAGTTTCGAAAAAGTTGTCAAAAAACAAATATATAACAAATAAATGTTATCAAAGGCAAGATAAGTTACTTTTCTGCCAAACTGGATACATTTTTTGTGTTTTTATTCAATGTAACATATTTATTCAGCTCGGAAAACATACAGTGTTTACCGATGTATTCAAAAATTCAAGATGGCGTCTCACACCCTCTTTAACACCGTAAGTTTGGGAAAAAGTGTTATAAATAAAAAACTATACAAAATACTATTAAAAACCCGCCGAATATATGTCAACATATGTCACGGTAACATATATTGAGCGAGTTTTTAACAGTATTTTATCTGGTTTTTTATTTATAACACCTTTTCCCAAACTTACCGTGTTAAAGAGAGATTCAGACGCCATCTTGAATGTTCCAATACATCGGTAAACACTGTATGTTTTTCGAGCTGAATAAATATGTTCCATTGAATAAAAACACAAAACATATATCCAGTTTGGCAGAAAAGTAATTTATCTTGCCTTTGATAACATTTATTTGTTATGTATTTGTTTTTTGACAACTTTTTCGAATCTATGTGTACAGTAATACAAACCTGTTTTTCTTTTATTAATTTGTTAAATGAAAGTACAGATAACCCGGTCGGTTTCTAATGTGATGAAAATCTAGCCCCCCCCCCCAAAAAAAAAGGGGTACTCTTGATAATAACAAAACATTAAAATTGCCTCAGTCTCGAAAAATTTCTTCTCTACTGAACGAGGAAACAAACGGTGAAGTGTAGTTCACCTTCTGTTTCTCTCCCCCTTTCTCTTCCTCTCTTAATATCTCTCTCTATCCATGTCTCCCTTTCCCTCTCTCAATCTATATTTCTCTCTATATCACCCTCTCCATCTCTCTTTGAGCCCCTTTCTCTAACTCCCTCTATCTCTCCTCTGTCTCATCCCTCTCTGTTTCTAACTCTCTCCCTCTCTCTGTTTATCTATCAATCCCTTTATCTCTCTATCTCCTTCTCTTTCTCTATTTTCCTCTCACTTTCTCTTTTCTATCTATATATCTTCCTCTCTATCTGTCCATCTCTAATCCCTCATCCTATTTTAGTCTCCTAAATTAATTACAGTGAATAAGGCATTGTCAAAACATGGATAAATCCTATTTTAGTCACCTAATTTACTGACTGAAATTACTGCTACCTTGAACAGCACCAGAAGTAACTGGTAAAACCTTTCTAATTAAATTGATTTTGGCAGCCATTTGGTAACAAAATGACATAGCCTTAGCCCTTGCTGCATGAGGAATACCTGCGACCTTGCTGCCAAGTAGAAGAATTATTTATCCTACTTTAAAACATTCAATTTTTCAAAAATCTCATGTTCGACATCTCCAAAACATCCAATATGGGGAAAAATATTGCAGAAATGCAAACTTATTGTTTAGGATGAATGCACAATGGTACGCAAAAAATCTCTTGAGGCTCTTGGTCGATCCTTGCAAGATTTGCGTGGCAATGTCAGACCATTTGGGAATGCAGTAATATTGCTTGCAGGAGATTTCAGACAAATGTTACCTGTTATTCTTCAATCAACACCAGCAGATGAAATAAATGCTTGCCTCAAATACTCTACTTTTTTGTTCCATGTGAAGCTATTAAACTTAACTCAAAATATGCATGTCCAGTTGCCGACTGTTCGATCCGCACAAAAACTTTTGCATCACTTGTGGAAAATTGGGTACGAAAAAGTGCCAGCTGATCAGAGTTAAGGGCAAAATTCTTTGACTTTTAACTTCTGTAATTTCTGTAATTTTATTTCATCAAAAGAATAGTTAGTTTAAAATGTTTTTGCAGATATTCAAATTATAAGAATTCCATTTGACTGAGTGAATGAGCTATTCTTGCAGGTCAATACAAAGATGCCCATGAACTTAACGCTATTATTCAATGTAAAATTCCAAGTGAGGTAGTCAAATACAAATCCATCGACACTGTTGTGAAAGCAGATAAAGTGGTTAATTATCAAACAGCTATATTTGCCAGAGATGCCACCGCATGTATTGCAACTGAAATTTGGTGTACTAATTATCATGTTGTGAAATATAAACCAATCCAAGCTTTGCAATGGCACATAGCTTGCAGTAAAAAAAATTAACAAACAATATCATAGAAACAACAATCTTAACAGGACCTTTTACAGATGAATATATCTTCATTCTATGCATTCCTATGATTCCACCGGATACATCATTACACTTTAGGAAATTGAACTTTCCAATTTTATTGTCATTTGCATTAACCATCAACAAAGCACAGGGAACAATCTTTACAATTGTGGGCCTTACAGTTACACACTGACTGTTTTTTCACATGGACAATATATATTACGTATTCAAGAGTCACCACACCGGAAAATCTCTATATCAGCTAAGAAAATGGAACAACAAAAACGGTGTACCCATGCAAAATGGAAAATTAAACCTATAAGAAACATGCTTTTTCTCATGTTGGAACTTTTTCCATTGCGCAATTTGAGCCACAGCAACGCGTGGCAGGGTACAGCTAGTATATATATATATATATATATATATATATATATATATATATATATATATATGTGTGTGTGTGTGTGTGTGCGGGAATAAAGGAATAACGCCCACGGGAGAGAAAAAGTTTGGACACGTGTAGAGCCTGCACGTAAAGTCTCCCCTCGTGAAACAATATCGGACGAACCAGAGTAGAATTCTAGACTGATTGATTCCCCCCCACTCAGCCGGTATACCCACTATTGAAGTGACTAATTTTTATTGTGTTGTTCGGTTTTGCAGTGTTGTCATTTGTTCGTGTTTGTCAATAAATAATTGTCTATTGTACTTGTGTTACGTTTAGTATTTACTTATGATTGTAGGTAGTTTTGTTTGAACTTTAACACCTATCACAGTGGTGACCTCAACTAGCAACGTAGGATACGCATAGCAACATATGCCTTTTTTATTTAATAAGGGAAAACGCATAAATTTAAAATTTATTTCTTCTTTTTTTTAATACTAAATAAATGAATAATCCGTAACAATAATCCCGGCGTCAAAGTAGCTAAAAATTAAAATTAGGATTGACGTACGAGTAAATTTATGAAAAAAAAAGACAAAACAAAACAAACAAAAACATTTTCGTATGTAAGTTAATTAGAAAAATAAAGACGTGTTACGTTTTTGTGCCGAGATTTATTTTGTACATGTATTGTTACTCTTTCATCGGTATATATACATTTTTCTCGTTTAAACATATAAATATGGCCGACCGATTTCTTCCTCAACTCGCGCTTGGCGCCTGTCTCGTGATTGGCTGATGTAAACTACGTCACACTCTGCCTTCTTCTTTTTCTGCTACTACTATTATATAGTGTACGGTATCGCCCAGCTAACTGTTGCTGTAGGAAAAACGAAAAAAAAAAAAAAAGTATTAAAAAAAAAAAAATGATTGGAAATGGCGTCGCCTACATCAGCTTAAACCCAACAGATGTACGGAACGACCCTGCCTTGTTTTTCGCACAGCTGGATTTATATTTTATGCAGACGGCGATATCCGGGCAGACTGATAAGTTTTGCCACGTGACGGCTATTTGACCTCAGGATGTTATCACCGAGGTGAGAGAGTTAATTATATCTCATCCCACAGAGAAACCATATGACATTCTCCGGGAAAGAGTGACAACGGCTGTGTCAGTTTCTGAACACAGGCGAATCTCACAATTATTAGAACAGGACACTCTAGGGAATAGCACGCCGTCACAAGTTTCTAAAACGCCTTCACCAATTCTTGGGCTTAGTAAACTTTCATCATAGGTTCCTTCCCTACTGCGCACAAGTACTTTTACCATTGACAATTTCGTTGACAAATGTGAGGGACTGTGACATTACCCTTTCAGAGCATGCAGTAGGAGCATTTAACAGGATCAAGGCTGTGTTGCAGGAGACCGTCAAATTATCTCACATTCAATCCAATTACGAACTTTGCCTTGCTGTCTTCCTCGGACAAATGTTCTCCCAAAGCGATTCTCCAGATGGATTATACCTTCCAATTTACATCGGATATCCGGCATCGGACATTGGGCAGGAATGGCCAACCACAGACGACACCACCAGAAAGGAGTCAGCGGACGTGAAAGCATGTTTCCTCTTACATGTGGGTAAAAAAAAAACATGGGGGAGGAAGAACCCTAATCCTACCTTACACGGTAGAGCCAAACCACAAAAGTAAGAACTCTAATCCTACTTTATACGGTAGAGTCAATCCACAATAGTGAGACAAGTACATCGGATTCTAAAGCAATCCTAATATTTTTTCATGCACGCTGAGGGATGCCATTCAAACCACCAAACACCATACCAGCAGATATGATACTGAAGAAAATGGCCCCAAGAGAGAAAAAAATAAAAATAAAAAGACGCAGTCACGTGACATGTCAGATGGCCGGCACATTTTAAAAATTTCGTGCCTATTTAAATAAAATTAAACATATTGCTCATTTTTCAGGTACTCCGTATTGGGGGGGGGAGTACTGTAGGGGAATAAAAGGAACAACGGTGTAGAGTAAGGAGGTATTTCCCTTGACACACAGAGACAAATGAGAACGAGTTTGAGCATCGACAAGAGAACACGTGTTAACCTCGTGGTCATAACGGCCACGGAAGAGACAGAGTTTGGACATGTGTAGAGCCTGCACGTAAATTCTCCCCTCGTCAAACAATGTCGGACGAACCAGAGTAGACTCATTAATCCCCCCACTCAGTCGGTAAACCCACTATTGAAGTGAGTAATGTTTTATTGTGCTGTATTGCAGTGTTGCCATTTGTTCGTGTTTGCCAATAAATATTTGTCTATTGTACTTGTGTTACATTTAGTATTTAGTTATGCTTGTAGGTAGCTTTGTATGAACCTTAAAACATAGTACACACACACACACACACACACACACACACACACATATATATATGTATATATATATATACATATATATATTATATGTAGGTTAATCATTAACGTGAAACGTTACTCAGTTTGTATAGATCAGTTGTAATCTATATATCTATAAAAGTGAAAATCTCTGTGTGTGTGTGTCTGTTTGTCTGTCTGTGTACACTTCCCTACCAAATAACTCTGTCAATTTTCGGTCTACAGACTCGAGATTTGACATAAGGGTTACTGAGATTTAGGAAAATCTTTTTTTCTGGCCAGAAATTTGGCTGGTAAGAGATTAAGGTTCAACGATTTTACCTTTGAGATCTCTACCAAACTTCTCCGCCAATTTTGAGTCTAAATACTTGAAATTTTAGATATAGGTTACTTAGGCATGGATCTAACTTCATAATTTGATTTAAGCCCAAAACAATAAATGTTAAGGGGTCATAATTCGGTAAAAGTTAAAAAAAAAAAATTGACGTCTGCGATCTCTACGAAATTACTCGGCCAATCTTTGGTCTAAACATTTGAAATCTTACATAAAGTGTATTCAGATATATGGAAAGCTTTTTAATCGTTTTTTGCTGAAAATTTGGCTTCCAAGAGGTTAAAGTTTAAAAGATTTGACCTCTGTGGTCTCTAGCAAACTATTAAGCCAATTTGGGGTCTAAACTTTTGAAATTTTACATAAAGGGTTATCAAACATGCAGCAAGCTTTTTAATCAGTTTTGGGCGAAAATTTTGCTTCCAAGAGGTCAAAGTTGACAGAATTGACTTTTGCAGACTCTACCAAACTCCTCTGCCAATTTTGGGTCTGAACACTTGAAATTCTTGATGTAGGTTATTTTGACATGGGTCAAACATTTTAATTTTATTTAAGCCGAAAACAATAAATGTTAAGGGGTCAAAATTGGGGTTTAAATTATATAAAATTATTGCCCTCTGCGGTCTCTACCAACTTTTTTCTATTGTTGTTAAGGAAGCCTATTATATAGAAAGGCATTAACGTACATATGCACACTTTTTAATATATACATATGCACACTTTTTAATATATACATATGCACACTTTTTAATATATACATATGCACACTTTTTAATATATACATATGCACACTTTTTAATATATACATATGCACACTTTTTAATATATACATATGCACACTTTTTAATATATACATATGCACACTTTTTAATATATACATATGCACACTTTTTAATATATACATATGCACACTTTTTAATATATACATATGCACACTTTTTAATATATACATATGCACACTTTTTAATATATACATATGCACACTTTTTAATATATACATATGCACACTTTTTAATATATACATATGCACACTTTTTAATATATACATATGCACACTTTTTAATATATACATATGCACACTTTTTAATATATACATATGCACACTTTTTAATATATACATATGCACACTTTTTAATATATACATATGCACACTTTTTAATATATACATATGCACACTTTTTAATATGTACATATGCACACTTTTTAATATATACATATGCACACTTTTTAATATGTACATATGCACACTTTTTAATATATACATATGCACACTTTTTAATATATACATATGCACACTTTTTAATATATACATATGCACACTTTTTAATATATACATATGCACACTTTTTAATATATACATATGCACACTTTTTAATATATACATATGCACACTTTTTAATATATACATATGCACACTTTTTAATATATACATATGCACACTTTTTAATATATACATATGCACACTTTTTAATATATACATATGCACACTTTTTAATATATACATATGCACACTTTTTAATATATACATATGCACACTTTTTAATATATACATATGCACACTTTTTAATATATACATATGCACACTTTTTAATATATACATATGCACACTTTTTAATATATACATATGCACACTTTTTAATATATACATATGCACACTTTTTAATATATACATATGCACACTTTTTAATATATACATATGCACACTTTTTAATATGTACATATGCACACTTTTTAATATATACATATGCACACTTTTTAATATGTACATATGCACACTTTTTAATATATACATATGCACACTTTTTAATATATACATATGCACACTTTTTAATATATACATATGCACACTTTTTAATATATACATATGCACACTTTTTAATATATACATATGCACACTTTTTAATATATACATATGCACACTTTTTAATATATACATATGCACACTTTTTAATATATACATATGCACACTTTTTAATATATACATATGCACACTTTTTAATATATACATATGCACACTTTTTAATATATACATATGCACACTTTTTAATATATACATATGCACACTTTTTAATATATACATATGCACACTTTTTAATATGTACATATGCACACTTTTTAATATATACATATGCACACTTTTTAATATGTACATATGCACACTTTTTAATATGTACATATGCACACTTTTTAATATATACATATGCACACTTTTTAATATATACATATGCACACTTTTTAATATATACATATGCACACTTTTTAATATATACATATGCACACTTTTTAATATATACATATGCACACTTTTTAATATATACATATGCACACTTTTTAATATATACATATGCACACTTTTTAATATATACATATGCACACTTTTTAATATATACATATGCACACTTTTTAATATATACATATGCACACTTTTTAATATATACATATGCACACTTTTTAATATATACATATGCACACTTTTTAATATATACATATGCACACTTTTTAATATATACATATGCACACTTTTTAATATATACATATGCACACTTTTTAATATATACATATGCACACTTTTTAATATATACATATGCACACTTTTTAATATATACATATGCACACTTTCTAATATATACATATGCACACTTTTTAATATATACATATGCACACTTTTTAATATATACATATGCACACTTTTTAATATATACATATGCACACTTTTTAATATATACATATGCACACTTTTTAATATATACATATGCACACTTTTTAATATATACATATGCACACTTTTTAATATATACATATGCACACTTTTTAATATATACATATGCACACTTTTTAATATATACATATGCACACTTTTTAATATATACATATGCACACTTTTTAATATATACATATGCACACTTTTTAATATATACATATGCACACTTTTTAATATATACATATGCACACTTTTTAATATATACATATGCACACTTTTTAATATATACATATGCACACTTTTTAATATATACATATGCACACTTTTTAATATATACATATGCACACTTTTTAATATATACATATGCACACTTTTTAATATATACATATGCACACTTTTTAATATATACATATGCACACTTTTTAATATATACATATGCACACTTTTTAATATATACATATGCACACTTTTTAATATATACATATGCACACTTTTTAATATATACATATGCACACTTTTTAATATATACATATGCACACTTTTTAATATATACATATGCACACTTTTTAATATATACATATGCACACTTTTTAATATATACATATGCACATACAGTTATAAATAGTACATAGGGCCCGAGAAAAGCCGGGATGAACAACTAGTGGATTAAATAATCTTTTATAAAAATGTTTTTATAATGAAAAATTGTTTATATATAAATTTTGAAAAAATTCAAGCCCAATGAATGCCTTTTATTGGGTTTCAGAGCATATATGGTGCAAGTATATATTCTCCAAGTTCCAAATATTGGAACTTGGTTGTTGGTTGTTAATTACTTTTAAAAAGATAGTCATTACAATATTGTTTCGTCTGGCGATTAAAAGTCTGAAAAATTATTTATTTGCAGCATATTTAGCCGCGTGCTTACCTTAAAAACTTAGATAAAACACCATTTTGGACAACTTACATGGTTTATACAACTTTGTCTCTGCCGTTTTTTTTTTTTTTTCATTACGAAGATTATACATACTGTATTTAATTAATATCTATTATTTTTGTATTTTTGTGTATTGTTATTATTGTTATATTTTTATTTTTTATTTTAAGTTTTGATTTACTTGTTTCTTTATTCATTTTACCATTTCAAGTCCTATTTTGAAGTTATATTAATTCATATCTTTATAATTTATTTTCCAGTTAGAGTATTCTTAATGATTTAACTTAAATTCGAAAGTCCATGTTGTTTTTCCTTTTTTCCTTTCTTTTGTTAACATTCTCCGAAGGCTTGGTTGATAGTTGAATTCAAATTAATTTCACAAATTTTGTTGGTGTCGTCACAAATTATAATATGATTTGTTATATGTATATGTATATAATTATAATATATATATATATATATATATATATATATATATATATATATATATATATATATATATATATATATATAAATTATAATTTCTTACATGTACTTTATTTACGTTGTGTGTGCCAATTTTTTAAATTTTAATTATTGGAAGTAAAATTATTCTTTTTTTCTATTTTATTAGCAAACAAAGGGCGATAACTCTTGCAAATTAAATATCGCAGAATCTTATTTAAGTTATTCCTTCTTGAATAGATTTCAGTTGACTGAATCTGAAGTCATTTATTCTTCTTAAGGTTATCCTATTTTGCTGACCTATTCTAGTTAATTCTAATTTTGCTGGTTTTATATCTGTATGTTTTTAATAATGTCACCACTTATCAAGGATTGGAGACCACTCGAGGATAGGCACAGATAAAGCATGGGGGAAATTATTGATAGTGTTTTCAGCTTGACGAGTATTTTTTGTGAAAGTTTGGCAATGAGGGGACCATAGATTGGAGCTCAGACCAGCACTTGCCATGAAAATAACGATAAAGCAGACAAGTTCACAATGTCTCTTCTGTGGGAAAGAGGTTGCAAAGAATACAAAAGAGAACCCCCCCCCTCCCACTAGGCTATGAAGTCTATTTAGAACTCTGTCAAGGCAGGATAAGCTGCTTGTAGCTCAGATGTGACAACAGTACTCCATCCTTGGATGTACTTGGCTCTTATACAGGTAGAGAATTGCGTCGGCAGTGAGATATCTGCTGGAGCAGTAGACTGGTATCATCATTTTTCCAGCGACCTCGGCAGTAAATTTGATGTACTTGTTCCATTTCAGATCAGGTCAGACCAGAAGCTTATCAAAACATGGAGCTTCCCTAAGACGAGAGCCATTCATTTCAATTGATGCCAGATGGGATCAGAGCGTTGATGATGTAAAGCTAGAAGCTTGATTTTAGATGCATTAAACTTAACCAGCCACCCTTTTCCCCATTGCACCATGTGCTCAAGCTCAGAGGCGAGAAGATCAGAGATAACTTGGCCTTTGAAGTGCTGCCTTAGATGGTAGTGTTGTCATCATAAATGTCGACGAATGATCTTAGGGTGTGATTTTGGAAGATCATTAATATAGATCAGGAAGAGAGTTGAGCTCCTGATGGACCCCTGAGAGACTCCAGCATTAATACTGTGAGCTTCTTATTCTTGCCCATCAACCAATACTCTTATAAACCTATCAGATAGAAATGATTTAATAATTGAGAAGACATTTTTAGCTATACCATAGCTGGAGATCTTATGGAGTAGATATTTATGCCACACCCTATCAAAGGCCTTTCACATTTCCTTTTAAATTTTAAATTTGTATGTTCTTTGCTGATTTAAGTTCAAAATTATATGCATATTTATAATCTACTTATTTTCTCGTTGTTATAATGAGTAATTATCTATGCATTTATCTTTATATGGTTTCCCTTCTGTGAGATATACCTGCAAATAAAGAAAAAGGGTTCCCTTCTGTGAGATCTACAGCTGACGTGCTAACTGTTATATCAAACAGAATCAGTGAATCTCTCAACAGGGACTTCATTTCTAGAACAAAGCTCTTGACATATCGAAGGCTTTTTCATACAGGTCTACTTCACAAGATCGCTAGCTAGTCCTTTCAATTATTAAATCCTTTTTATCTGATAGGCTTATAAGAGTAGTTGTTGATTGGTAGAAATGAGAAACTCATAGTATTAATGCTGGCGATCCTTAATGTTTCATCCTGTGCCCAATTCTCCTCCTGATCTTCATCAATGATTTCCCAAATCACGTTTTTAGATTATTCGTAAACATTTATGCAGAAGACACCACAATCTATGGCAACACTTTAAAGGATTACAATAACCAAGATCTTTCCAATGTGATGCAATGAGTGGCTAGTTAATTTTAATGCATCTAAAACCAAGCTTCTTTCCTTTAATCATAATCATTCTGACTCCATCATGCCCCAATTGAAATGAATGGCTCTCGTCTTGGAGAAGCTCCATGTCTTGACTGCGCTTTACTTCTGATCTGAAATGAAACACTGTAAGAAATTTCTTTCCTACACCCCAATTTCCTCCCTGCAGATAGCAAACGAAACTCCAAATTTTATTCACAATGTATCAGAAATGAAAGTTCTTTGGTCACGGTAAGTCCTTTGCAAAAACAGTAGCTGAATTTGCTATCCATACGCATGGAGCCCTTAGTTTGATTCCTCTGTGGGAATGTTTGTTCGGGTTTCCTTTTTAGAAGGATCCATGTTGTACATGTGAACACGGTGTGAATGTTGTCGCCCAATACGGCATATTTTGGGACCTCATGGTCTTTGGAAGAAATAGGAATAATTTCCCATAATCAAATATATCAAGCCAACCAGTGTAGAATATCCTCATTGGGTAAAATAAGTTCAGCAATTATGTTGTCTCTGTATTTAGAGAAATGTCCTTCATCCACCCACTGCATGGTGTCCAATGAAGGTAAAATACTGGCACTCTATAACAGAGCACCACTGTGTGAGTCTTTACCGTTCCATGTTCATTTGTCAGACTGAAAAATAACACACATGTAATACAAAATTGGCGCCAAATTGTCGCATTCAAATTGAACTAATCAAAGGCCGTCTAGCAAGTCATGTTAGGCAGGACAACAAAATGGCGTTGGTTATGGAATTTTTCACAACACATCACATCAGTTTCCAAGATTGCTGGAAAACTGGTTAGATCACTCTATTGCTCCAGTAAATACCTCACTGTCGATACAATCCTCTATTTGTATAAGAGCTGAGTACACTCTAAAATGGAATACTGTTGCCATATCTGGGTAGGAGCTACTCGGCGCGCCCTATTCAACTTTGTTAGAGTTCAAAACCGGCTTCAAAATCTAGTAGGTGATACCCTTTTCTATTCCTTGCAACCCTTTTCCCACAGAAGAGACGTTGCAAGCCTGTCTCTGATCTGTCGTTATTTTCATAGCAAGTGCTCGACTGAACTTACCAAACTTTTATAAAAAAACTCTCGACTAACTACAACCATTATCTACGATTTTACCCACTCTCTATTTGTGCCTAAATCTAAACGCAGATTCTATGAACAAAGCTTCTTTACGCTGTTCTGCTAGCCTGCTTTTAAGTTGAATATAATACAGTAGCCTTTAAACCCAATGTAAACAAGTTCTTGTTGAGTCGTCCCCATAATCAGATTCTACCTAATTTACACCATTAACCACTACTACACTACCACCTTACATTCATTAACCCTTATCCTCGAGTGGCCTTCGGTCTTTGATAAGTTGTGGCTCCGAAGTATAAAAAATCAATATTTCTTTTAGTCTGTATGTCCGTTTCACTTTTTTTGGAAATGTTGGAACGATTAAACTGAATTTTTGTATAGAGTTTTGCTATAATAAAGTGTAACGAACTATTTTTTATGGTATTTGTTATATGCAAAGTTGGGGATGATTAGGAATTTATGAGGATTAGTATTTAATGCGAAATTGAGCAAAAAATTAACCATATTCAGTCATTAATTTGGAATAAAGCACCCATTCTAATTCAATGGGCTATAACTTTTGCTCAGTTTTATGGGACTGAAAAATCTAATACATATCTATATATCCTGCTTTCATTTTATCTCGCAATTACTTATAACGTCACCAACTAACTTTTGGAAGAACCCCCCCCCACTCTGCTTTTCTTTTAAATCGCAAGTTTCTTAAAACGTGACTAGCTAAAGTCCAGAATAAGATCACGCTTTTCTTTTAACGGTTAATTTAAAAAAAAAAGTATTTTGAAGGCTGATGTTATTAAAACTAAAATTCTTTTCTACAGTTTGCATTTTGGAGATGGAAGTGTTTTTTCGAGATAAGTGACTTCTATATTAATCCTACAGTTTATCTTTAGATTCAAATATTAATAACTACATTTTATTTCAGTATTTAATTTATGTATTTCTGTTTTATTAAATGCTAGCGTTTTTCTCGTCCATAAATGTTTATTTATCTACCAAGTTGATTGCAAAATAGATTAGGTAATTGTATTCATTTTTAGTTCGTGAAATGGGAATCTATCACCATACTTTCCCTTAAACACGTCCATTGGATTTTTATTAAGTATAATACTTAATAATTTTTTTTTTTAATGGAGAGTAAAAAACGCATTGTGGATGCGTTATCGGCAGCTCCCGTTACTCTCGCTTCTCCTTATTTGTCCCTCAGTCCTTATTTTTTAATGAGTGATTTTTTTGACAAAGGGAGAAGAAAAAGCTGTTTTCTAGGTTGGCAGTATTTTGCGTGAACAATTGGGAGAGATGGCGAAAATTTTCTGTTTCTATGTCTATCCTTGTAGCCATGTCACTAGTAAGGGTGCTGAAGGTAAACGTTTTATCTGGGCTGACGTTATCCGCCTGATAGTCAGGGACCCGAACCTTGGATTAACCACTAAGGAGGCTGTCCTATCAGCAGGTGCAAAGTACTGGGGCTGTTGTATTGCCATTTGGTGAATGGATTCTGGACCATGCAGTAGCTTCTGATGGGGCCTCTCGATGCCATATTAGTGGGTAATTGTTACGGCTTTACCTTATCATGTTCTACAAAAAAAAAATTCTTCGTTTCTTTTTCTCTCTTAGTTTCCTCTCTCTGTCCTGCTCTAAGCAAATCTGACGACGTAGTCCACAAATTCCAAAATTCCATCATGACAAGTTTCAAGAAAAAATACACGATTAAACCTGGTTCTCCAACTTCCAACGTAGACCCCTACTACCATGTCTCCTTCTCCAACATCAGGGGTCTACGTTCTAACCTTCCAGAGGTTGAAACCCAATTACAGGAGATTAAACCAGACATTTTATTTTTAAGTGAAACTGGCATTGGACAGGCTATTTCCCTAGAAGAGTTCGCAATTAAAGGATACTCTAACTTAACTTCTAAATCTGACCCTCCAAGATCTCCATTGGCATGGAATATGTGCCTATATTAAAGATGGCTTTCCAGGTGGCAGGGACATCTCCAGAGAAGATCCTAACTTACCCGATATGTGATTCCGGGTTGCATTAGCTCACACTACTGCATTTATATTTACTGTCTATCGCCCCCACAACAGCGGAGTTACTATCTTTAAAAGCATATCTGAGAAAATTGACCAAGTCCTATCTGCTTATCCTTCAGCTAACATTCACGTATGTGGAGACTTCAATGTTCACAAAGTGGAATGGTTGACCCACTCAAACAAGACCGATGATGAGGGGAGGTTCTGTCATGATTTCTCCATTGCTTATGACCTCACTCAGATTGTTCACGAACCCACCCGTGTGCCCGACAATGACGGCCAGTATGCGAGTCTACTAGACCTTTTTCTCACAACTTGCCCTGAACTATGTTCAGTTTCTGTTCTGTCTCCTCTTGGATTTTCCGACCACTCTGTTGTATTAATTAAGATAAAAATGAAATGTAATAAGTCCCCAGATGTACCTCTCCATCGTACAGTATATCGATACGCTAAAGCTGACTGGGATAGCTTCCGTACATTTATATCGGATCTACCTCTGCGTTCCATGTTTTAAAAGGATGTGTCCTCTGTAGTATTAGACCTGACAGAATGGTTAATTGTAGGTATAGACCATTTCATAACCTCGAAAAAGTTCCAGCAAAAAACTAACAGCCAGCCATGGTTCTCTCCAGAATGTGTTGCTGCCATTGCGCACAGAAATCACTTTTTCCACTGCTTCTAACATAATAGATGTATGGAAACTAAAGCCGCTTTCAAGACTGCCAGCAATCATTGTAAGAAAGTAATAAAGAACACAAGAGAGTTGTATGCTAAGTCTGTCAAGTCAAAAGTAGCTGAGCAGCGGCTGGGTTCCCACCAGTTTTGGCAAATAGCAAACAGAATCCTGAACAGAAGCGTGTGCTCTATCCCAACTATCATCAATGGACCTGAGGTAATCTTGTCAGCATCAGACTAAGCTAAACTCTTTGCCAAGTACTTTGCAGCTAATTCTACTCTTTACGACCAAGGCTGCCAACCCCCAATATTTCCTCCTGTATTAGAAAACACGCTATGTAATATACATATATCTGTACGTGATGTTGCCAAGCTAATCAAGAACCTTGATTCCAGTAAAGCAACCAGCCCTGACGGTATTCCAATTATAGTACTCAAAAAACTTCAACCAGAACTAGCACCCATACTTACAAAACTGTTTAAAAGTTGTCTTAAGGAGAATAGCTTCCCATCACCCTGGAAAATCTCATCAGTATGCCCTGTATTTAAGAATTCAGGTGATCGCTCATCCCCCTCTGAGTACAGGCAAATAAGTCTCCTGTGCGTCATGAGTAAGTTGGTGGAATCTGTGTTAAATACAAAAGTAATCAACCATCCCAGCAAAAATAACTTTCTTAGTGACACACAATATGGTTTCCGTTCTGCTAGATCTACAGCAGATGTGCTTACAGTTATGTATCATAGGATTAGCAAATCTCTCGACAGAGGCAACCTTTCTAGGGCAATTGCTCTTGACATATCTAAGGCCTTTGATAGGGTTGGCATAAAGGTTTACTTCACAAGATCTCTAGCTATGATATAGCTGGAAATGTCTTCTCAATTATTAAATCATTTCTTTCTGATAGGTTCATAAGAGTACTAGTTGAGGGGCAAAAATCAGAAGCTCACAGTATTAATGCTGGAGTCGCTCAGGGGTCCATCCTGGGCCCAACTCTTTTCCTGATCTACATTAATGATCTTCCAAATCATATCCTTACATCATTCGTAGACATTTATGCTGATGACACTACCATTTATGGTAGCACATCTAAGACAGTAAACGACCAAGTTCTCTCCGATTCTCTCTCCTCTGATATTGAGCACGTGGTACAATGGGGAAAGGAGTGGCTGGTTACTTTTAATGCATCTTAAACCAAGCTTCTATATTTACATCATCAACATTCTGATCCACATCTGGCATCAATTGAAATGAATGGCTCTCGTCTTGGGGACGCTCCATGTTTTGACAAGCATGATGACGGATAAGCAGATAGGCCGCTGGAAAAATGGTGGGATCTTTCTATCGATCCAGTAGATATCTCACTGCTGATGCAATTCTCTATCTATATAAGAGCCAGGTACGTCCAAGGATGGAATACTGTTGCCACATATGGGTAGGAGCTGCTAGAAAGGACTTGTCCTGTCTTGATAGAGTTCAAAATAGACTTCATAGCCTCGTAGGAGATGTCTTTTTCTCTTCCCTGCAACCTCTATCTCACAGAAGAGATGTTGCGAGTTTGTCTCTGCTTAATCATTATTTTCATGGAAAGTGTTCGACTGAGCTTCAGTCTATGGTCACCCCCCCCCACGCCAAACTTTCACAAGAAACACTCGTCTAGCTGAAAACACTATCAATAATTCCCCCCCCCCACTCTTTATCTGTGCCTAAACCTAAACGTAGATTCCATGAACAAAGCTTCTTTCTTAGAACTGCACGCCTGTGGAATTGTCTTCCGTTTTCCTGCTTTCCGGCTGACTACAATATGGTTGTCTTCAAGTCTAACGTAAATAAGTTCTTGATGAGCTTGAATAAGTTCTTGATGAGATTGCGTGTACAGTAATCACTGGGATAATATCGTAGTAATCGTTAGTAATGGAGATTTGATAAAGTGTCTTACTTATGGGGGCGGTTTATCAGGAATTTGTTTATGTTGGACTTGAAGACATCCAAATTTAGTCAGGTGGGAAACAGGCAAACGGAAGAGAGTTCCACAGGCGTGCACTTCTAAGAAAGAAGCTTTGTTCATTGAATCTACGTTTTGATTTAGGCACAGACGAGAACCATTCATTTCAATTGATGCCAGATGGGGATTAGAGCGTTGATGATGTAAAGATAGGAGCTTGGTTTTAGATGCATTAAAAGTAACCAGCCACCTCTTCCCCCACTGTACCACGCGCTCAAGATCAGAGAAGAGAGAATGAGAGAGAACTTTGTCATTTACGGCCTTTGATATGTTGTCATGTCATCAGCATAGATGTCAATGAATGATTTTAGTATGTGTTTTGGGAGATCATTGAAGTAGATCAGGAAGAGAGTTGGGCCCAGGATGGACCCCTGGGGGACTCCAGCATTTATACTGTGGGCCTCTGATTTCTGCCGATCAACCACTACTCTTATGAGCCTATCAGAGAGAAACGATTTAATAATTGAGAAGACATTTTCAGTTATACCGTAGCTGGAAATCTTGTGAAGTAGGCCTTTATGCCATACCTTGTCGAAGGCCTTTGATATGTCAAGAGCAATTGTCCTAGAAAGGAAGCCTTTGTCAAGAGATTCACTAATCCTATGAGATAAAGCCGTTAGCACATCTGCTGTAGATCTAGCAGAATGGAAACCATATTGCATGTCACTAAGAAGGTTATTTCTGCTAAGATGGTTGACTACTTCTCTATTTAATATGGATTCCACCAACTTACTCATGATGCACAGAAGACTTATTGGTCTGTACTGAGAAGGAGATAACTTATTACCTGAATTTTTAAATACAGGGCATACTGATGAGATTTTCCAGAGTGTTGAGAAGCACTTCTCGTTAAGGCAACACTTAAACAGTTGTGTAAGTATGGAAGCAAGTTCTGGTTGAAACGTTTTCAGCACTGTAATTGGAATGCCGTCAGGGCCAGTTGCTTAACTGGAATCAAGATTCTTGTTTAGCTTTGCGACCTCATGCAAAAATATTTGTATGTTGCATAGCGTGTTGTCTGTTATAGGAGGAAATACGGCGAGTTAATGGCCTTCGTCACATAGGGTAGAATTAGCTGCAAAGTTCTTGGCCTTGTCTGATGCTGATGAGATGACCTCAGGTCCATTGATGATGGTTGGGATAGGACACATGCTTCTGCTCAGGATCCTATTTGTTATTTGCCAAAACTGGTGGGAACCAAGCCGCTGATCAGCTACTTTGGATTTAACAGACTGAGCATATAGCTCTCTTGCAATTTTTATTACTCTTTTACAGTGGTTGCTGGCAGTCCTGAAAGCAGCTTTTGTTTCAGTACATCTATTACGTTGGTAGCTATGGAAAAAGTGATTTCTGTGCGCAATGGCAGCAGCACATTCTGGGGAGAACCATGGCTGCCTGTTAGGTTTTTGTTGGAATTTTTTAGATGGTATGAATCGGTCTATGTCTACAATTATCCATTCGGTCAGGTCTGATACTATAGAGGACACATCCTTTTTAAACATGGAATGCAGAGGTAGATCAGATATAAATGTGCAGATGCTATACCAGTCAGCCATAGAGTATCGATATACAGTATGGTGGAGAGGTACGTCTGAAGACTTATTACATTTCATTTTTATCTTAACTTATACAACCAAGTGGTCGGAAGATCCCAGAGAAGATAGAACGGAACATGAACATAGCTCAGGGGATGTTGTGAGAAAAAGGTCTAGAAGGCTTGCATACTGACCGGTAGTATCGGGCACACAGGTGGGTCCGTGGACAATCTGAGTGAGGTCATAGCCAATGGTGAAATCATGACAGAACTTCCTCTCATCATCTGTCTTATTTAAGTGGGTCATTGAAGTCACCACAAATGTGAATGTTAGCCAAAGGATGAGCAGACAGGATATGATTAATTTTCTCAGATATACTCTTAAAGATAGTAACTCCGCTGTTATGGGGGCAATAGAGGGCAAATATAAACGTGGTGGTGTAAGCACGTGCAACCCGGAAGCACATATAAGGTAAATTAAGGTCTTCTCTAGATATATCCCTACCACACGGAAAGCCATCTTTAATGTAGACACATATTCCATGCCGATGGCGATCTTGAGGGTCAGATTTAGATGTTAAGTTAGAGTATCCTTTAATCGTGAACTCATCTAGGGAAGTGGTCGGCCCTATGCCAGTTTCGCTTAGGAAGAAAATGTTCGGTTTTGTCTCCTGCAATTGGGTTTCAACCTCTGGAAGGTTGGAACGTAGATCCCTGATGTTGGAGAAGGAGACATGGTAGTAGGGGTCTGCGTTGGAGGATGGGGTTCTAGGTTTATTCATGTTTTATTTTCTGGAGATATTTCATGTTGAGGTTTTGGGATTTGTGGAACAGGTCGACAAACTTGGTTAGAGCAGAACAGAGAGGGAAAGTAAGAGAGAAAAAGACAAGAATTTTTTTTTTTTCAAAATGAATGCCGATGCTCAAAATATGTATAAACATTTTGACCCCTCCCTTTAATTAAAACTCCACCAAAAATCAGGAAATTAACCTATTTTAATGAAATTTTCAGTATTTATCACATAATGGTCACGGAATATAATGAACTCATTATTTTTATTTAAATCCCAGTGGAAATGTATTATTATTTTAAAACAAATATACCTTTACTAAAGTTATGGTTTTCAGTAGTAAAAAAATGCATGAATTTATTTTGGCTTTTTTTTAAATGAAAATAAAGCATCGTAAATTATAACAATTAAAAAAAATAATTTTCACAGAAACATTACGATAAAAGCCCATAAAGTCTGTATTAACGAAATCGATATAACTCGAAGAAAAATGAATTTCTTAAACTATCTATATTATCATTGAATTAAGCATTGTTTATTTAATATTTTCAGACAAAAAAATTATAATTGCAAAATTATTTCTACTTTTTTTACAGTTACATTTTTAACGTAATCTTTATATGTAAGATTCTAATATTTTCATTGCACGCATCAACGTATAATCATCAACGTAAGATAATTTTCATATAATCTTGGAAAATAAAGTTAAAAAAAAATAAATTGAAAAACAGGAACATACAAAAATAATTAAATTTAAAAATGGTAAAAATTATACGAACGTTCCATGTCGGTAAGTACGGATTCACAGTCCTGAAAATAAAAAGGTTTTGCCCACTCACCTTCTCCCTCCAACTACCCAGCGTCACTTTTAGATACGCCTGTTTGTGTCAGTCAACATTACCAAATTGAAAGGCAAGCTGTCATCACGAAACAGACTTTTCAGTAAGCTTGCCACCAGCAATTGGGGTGCCGACCCCAAAAACACTGAGGCAAACAGCTCTCGCACTGTGCCATTCCACAGCGGAGTATTGTGCCCCAGTATGGGCAAGATCATGCCATGCCCATAAAATTAATGTAGAGCTGAACAAGGCATACCGGACCATAACTGGTGCCCTAAGACCAACTCCCTTGCCAGCTCTATACTGCCTAACTGGTATTCCACCACCACATATCAGGCGAGAAGTCATCACCAGAATAGAACGGTACAAACAGCTTAACGACCACAGGCGCTAAGTTTGGCTACTAATCAGTGAGACAAAGACTAAAATCTCGCAGTAGCTTCATCAATATAGAGGAAATCGATCACAGGCAAGCTACCTCCTATAGGATGGAACGCTGGCGAGACTATAACAGCAGAAATAAAAATGAAGCCCTACCAGACCCAAAAGAAACACTCCCTCAGGGTCCAAACCTTGGTAGAAAAAACTGGGTGACTCTAAATAGAGTCAGAGCCAAAGTAGGCAAAACAAAAGACAATCTCCACAAGTGGGGCCTAGACACCTCACCTTTATGTACATGTGGAGAGGTACAAATGATGCACCACTTTAGGGAAAACTGCCGATTGGGTCCTCATTGCTCAAACCAAGACCTTAAGGAGGCAAACAGCACCGCCATGCGATGGGTTAATTTCTATTGCGATAAGATATGATGATGATGATGTCAGCCAACTTTAAATTTCACGTAAACATTCCGATAAACTAAAACGTAAGTTTGTATTTTTTTTGTAAGTGTGTATTTTTTTCAATAATTATAAATTGTTTTCTTTTCACTTTGAATTCTGTATAAATATTAATAAATAATGATGTTAACGTTTTCAATGAACTAATTGTCATTGTGATTAATGAATTTAATTAACATTTATGCAGTTTGTCTTTCAAGTTTGAATTCTATTAATAATTGAACATTTTTAATGAATAAATCATAATGTTACTTAGTGAATATAATTCACCTTTTAACACTTGAAACAAATAATGTTCTTATACGCATTCATACTTCTTCGAATTTTGCCGTCATGATTTTTTTACACGATAAACAAACTTTGTTGCTACCATTTCCAAATTCTTTGATAATTATTACCTTTTTTAGCAAAAATTAAGTACATTTATTGTATTAATTTATTAAGACTTCAACTTAATACTTAACATAGAAATAATTCCAGAAAACCTATATTTCGCTTGCCAGAAAAATGTAGAGACGATCTTTGTCATAATGAATTTTTACGTTTTTCAGATTTTAGATTTTTTTTTTTTTTACATAGGCGTCACCACTTATCAAGGCCGATCGGCCACTCAAGAATAAGGGTTAAAGAGTGCAGAGTAGTCAAAAGGACAATATAGTAATCAATAGTAATGGAAGTTCGGAAAATTTGTTAACTTAAGTGGAACGGCTCATCAGAAACTTGTTTACGTTAGACTTGAAGACAACCATATTATAGACAGCTGGAAAGCAGGAAAACGGAAGACAATTCCACAGGCGTGGAGTTCTAAGAAAGAAGCTTTGATCATGGAATCTATGTTTAGGTTTAGGCACAGATAAAGAGTGGGGGGGGATTATTGATAGTGTTTTCAGCTAGTAGAGTGTTTCTTGTGAAAGTTTAGCGAGGGGGGGACCATAGATTGAAGCTCAGTCGAACACTTTCCATGAAAATAATGATAAAGCAGAGACAAACTCGCAACATCTCTTCTGTGAGATAGAGGTTGCAGCGAAGAGAAAAGGACATCTCCCACCAGGCCACGAAGTCTATTTTGAACCCTATCAAGGCAGGACAAGTCCTTTCTAGCAGCTCCTGCCCATATGTGGCAACAGTATTCCATCCTTGGACGTATCTGGCTCTTATATAGATAGAGAATTGCATCATCAGTGAGATATCTACTGGATCGATAGAAGGATCCCACCATTTTTCCAGCGGCCTTGGCAACAGATTTGATGTACGTATTCCATTTAAGATCAGGAGTAAAGGTCAAGCCCAGAAGCCTGTCAAAACTTGAGGCCTCCCCAAGATGAGAGCCATTCATTTTAATTGATGCCAGATGAACGTTGATGATGGAAAGATAGAAGCTTGGTTTTAGATGCATTAAAAGTAACCAGCCACTCCTTTCCCCATTGTACAACGTGATCAATATCAGAGGAGAGATAAAATTATTCCATGTATTTTTTATTTCACACGATATTTTTTATTTGAGAAATTAACTTTAAGCTATAATTTTTCAAACATAATAAAAAAGTAACTGAAATTTTTAAAAATATTACGCTTAGTTGGCGTTCAAAACCATATCCCATGCCCAGTCAGCCATTCATTTTGCACGTACCTACTGATTGGTCAGTACATGGCCGCATCAGTCGGCATTAATCCACAAGAGGAAATAGTCTGTTATGGTGACTGCTACAGGCTATAATAATAGACGCAACAAACGTTTTTTTCTGTTTTAGTTTTAAGTGTTCTCTTTCTAAAACTTCAAAACCTCACAAAAAAATTGAACATTCTTTTTGGCAATGGCAACCAAATGTAAGCTTTCACATTACCAAAACAAAACAGGAAAATGCGATGATACTTGCAGAGGAATTGCACTTTTTTTTATTAAACAAAACATTCGATTCATTGTATGAAAAGAAACCAAAATACTTTTTCAACTACGTCATTTTTTCAACAACGTCATTTCATGTAATAAAAGTTTATAACGTTGATAACTAAAAAATGTAAGATTTAATACTACAGAAAATGGAATGATACTTGCAGAGGAATTAAATAAGAATAGTCATAAGCTATTTCTTTTCATATACATATGTTTTTTTTTTTACTTTTATAAATGTATTGCATGTATATTTCTTTCAAATACACATATTTATTTAGATATTTCCTGGCATATATTTATTTACAGACACATTTTCACAAAAATAAACGAATGAAGAATACCCATAATTGTTTTTTCTAAATATGTATATTGAGTTTTATGAATGTATCGCATATAATTTTTTAAATAAATATGTTCATTTAAATATTTCTCCTGGTAGATCAAAGGAACGTAATTGGGCGTATTAAAATATTTTAAACTAGCAGGAACCGTTAACCGGTGTTGCCCGGTGGAAGCTTCTCCTTTCCCTCGCAAAAAAGAAAACCTGTAGTTGGTGATAACCTGCAGGCACTAATTGAATCTGAAAAAAAAATAATGGAATGCGTAAATCCGTATGTCATAATAAAATTAGGAAAAATGATCGATTAGAATAAGAATAGAAAGTATAAACAGATTTTTTTTAGAATTTAGGGATTCTCACTGTATATGAACTGTTTAGATTGATAGAAACTCCCCATTTTAAGAACGGCTCTCAGAATAGACACCCCCTTGGAATAGACACCCCCAACATCTCCATGTAAAGAACGAATATCAGAGCAGAGCACCCACTTGTTATTTGGGAGTAGTAAATAAAAAATCCCCTAAATTTAACTAAAAATCGTAGACAGCATAACCACCCGGAATTGTTATCAGTGTTGATAGGAGAGAAGCGGATTTTTGTATCGCGCACGCGAGTACAAATCTAGCAGACATTGAATTACAGTGCAGAATACACGTGTTTATATCTCTAGAAGCACTTGTCTGCGCAAAATTTGAGCGAGATTTTTATAATCAGGATATACGAAAACTTATAAAACTGGTTATTGTAACGAAAAATGTAGAGGTGGACGTAATGTAAAATTTAACCCTAAGCTGCAAAGCGATAGAGCAGCAGAGACATTTTTACGTTAATTGTTGGAAATTGGGAACGGAACACTGCCGGCTGATCTGATTTCAGGGCGAAGTTCATTGCCTTGTGACTTCTGTAATTTATGAAATCAAAAGAAGAATCGGTTAAAAAGTATTTCCAGATATTAAAATTAATTACAAGAATAGTAATCAGTTTTGGAGGAATGTTGTGGTGGAATTACTTGCGTTACCTACGAATGAACTGATCCATATACAATAAATACCGGAGAACAAGACCTTAATGCAGGTCTGTTATGTTCAAGTTTGTAATATAATTTTTGAAAATTCGTTATGTTGAAGTTTATATCATTTTTGAAAGTTTGTTCAAGTTTGTAATATTTTTGAAAGTTTGTTATGTTCCAGTTTTTAATATCATTTTCGATTGTTTGACATGTTTAAATGCTAAATATCATTTTCAGTATTTCATATTTACGTTTGAAATATCTTTTTCGAAAGATTTCCACGTTTAATTTTGCAATATCATTTAAAGTTTTATATTCCTATTTTTAAAATACATTTTCGGCGGTTTCCATGTTTAAATTGGCAATATCATTTTGAATGCATCTCATGTTTAAGTTTATCATTTTCGACTTGTTCTATATTAAATTTATAATATAATTTTTGACGGTGTGTCATGTTTAAGTTTGAAATGGCATTTTCGTTGTGTTTTACTATGAAATATTGTTTTGGATGGTTTCATGTTGATATTTGTAATATCAGTTTTGATGATCTTTCACGTTTAAGTTTGAAAAAAAATGTTTTAATGTATTTCACTTAAAAGCTTGAAATATAATTTAAAAGTTTTAACAAGTTTAAGTTTATAATATCATTTTAGATGGTTTTATGCATAAGTTTTAAGTATCATTTTCGGTGGTGTTTCATTTGCAAGTTAGTAATATCATTTTCGCCCGTTTTTATTTTTAAGTTTATAATAGAATTTTCGGGAGGTTGTCATATGTTTGTAATCTGTTGTTTTTAAGTTCATAATAACATTTTTAGTCATGTTCATGTTAAAGTTTGAAATATCATTTGTATCTGTGTAGAAGGACTTCTAAAAAAATCTCTGTTTGTCCATTTATCTGTCGCGCTTGAATTTGAAATAACAATGTGAAAGGTGTTTACGGATTTTTCTTTTTAAACGTTTAGCAATTTTAAAAGTCCGTGCTCTTTCACGCTTGAATATAAAACGGCATTTCCTCACGAAACGCGCAGATTGAATGGATGCATCTTTAGAATAATAGTCGTTCACGAGCTATTTTAATGTGTGTGCGTGTTATTTCTTTATATCTTTTAACATTTACCTGTTTATTTGTTCTGTTTTCGTTTTTGTATATCTTAAAACCATTTTTTTTCTGTATCAGTCATTCATCAACACAATTCATTACTTCATACATTCACATATTACCGTATTTGCTCATTCATGGATGAAAGCACTCGATCTCCCGCTCTCTACGTTCATACTATCATCGCCCTTAATCGGCGCTGCCGTAGTCAGCAGAAAAAAAAAACATAAAGCCTCTGGGAATGAAATTCAACTCACACTTTTTGCACTAACAGTGACATGCATGGCGAGTGAACATATTAAAAAATCCAATCATGGACGGACAACAGGTTAAACGGAAAAATATGATTAAAACACACACACACACACACACACACACACACACACACACACACACACACACACACACACACACACACATATATATATGTGTGTGTGTGCGTGTTCTGTCGTGGCTAGTCCGGAAAGAAGTAAGCGAATTTGCATATCTAAGACATTTAAGCACCCTCCCATTCACACACACACACACACACACACACACACACACACACACACACACACACACAGACACACACACATATATATATATGTGTGTGTGTGTGTGTGTGTGTGTGTGTGTGAATGGGAGGGTGCTTAAATGTCTTAGATATGCAAATTCGCTTACTTCTTTCCGGACTAGCCACGACAGTACACACAGATTGGTTGTAGACAAGATCAGTCAAAATGTCGCCTCCTACGTTCGTATCGCTGCTTTGATAAACACGTCGTAAACATAATGTACACGCTTATAAACACACAGTTCGGTGCGTAAACGTTTCCTATTACGTACACACACACGAACACATCATTCACAGACTCTCTGGGTTATAGCATAATTTACTTGCTAACTTCCGGTAGCAGCTACGCCGGCAGTTAGGAAGTAAATTAGCTGACTATAACTACTCTCTGTGAACACATTCTGAAGGATAATTCATAGAGAACCTCGTTATACACTTGTTTATTTTCGAGTTGTTACTTTGTTTCTATTGGCATACTTGTATTCTGGACATACATAAACATATATAAATATACATAAACATACATAAATATACATAAATATACATAAACATACATAAATATACATAAACATACATAAACATACATAAATATATGTAAACATACATAAATATACATAAATATACATAAACATACATAAACATACATAAATATACATAAATATACATAAACATACATAAACATACATAAATATACATAAATATACATAAACATACATAAATATACATAAATATACATAAAAAAACATACATAAATACACATAAACATACATAAACATACATAAATATACATAAACATAAATAAATATACATAAATATACATAAACATACATAAATATACATAAACATACATAAATATACAGAAACATACATAAACATACATAAACATACATAAACATACATAAATATACATAAACATACATAAATATACATAAACATACATAAATATACATAAACATACATAAATATACATAAACATACATAAATATACATAAACATACATAAATATACATAAACATACATAAATATACATAAATATACATAAATATACATAAATATACATAAACATACATAACTATATATAAATATACATAACTATATATAAATATACATAAACATACATAAATATACATAAATATACATAAACATACATAACTATATATAAATATACATAAACATACATAACTATACATAAATATACATAAACATACATAAATATACATAAATATACATAAACATACATAAATATACATAAATATACACAAACATACATAAATATACATAAACATACATAAATATACATAAATATACATAAACATACATAAACATACATAAATATACATGAATATACATAAACATACATAAATATACATAAATATACATAAATATACATAAACATACATAAATATACATAAATATACATAAACATACACAAACATACATAAATATACATAAATATACATAAATATACATAAACATACATAAATATACATAAACATACATAAATATACATAAATATACATAAACATGCATAAATATACATAAAGATACATAAACATACATAAATATACATAAATATACATAAACATACATAAATATACATAAATATACACAAACATACATAAATATACATAAATATACATAAACATACATAAATATACATAAATAAATATAAACATACATAAATATACATTAATATACATAAAAAAACATACATAAATATACATAAATATACATAAACATACATAAATATACATAAATATACATAAACATACATAAATATACATAAACATACATAAATATACATAAATATACATAAACATATATTAACATACATAAACATACACAAATATACATAAACATACATAAATATACATACATACATAAATATACATAAATATACATAAACATACATAAATATACATAAATATACATAAATATACATAAACATACCTAAACATACATAAATATACTAAATATACATAAACATACATAAATATACATAAATATACATAAACATACATAAATATACATAAACATACATAAACATACATAAATATACATAAACTTACATAAATATACATAAATATACATAAACATACATAAATATACATAAATATACATAAACATACATAAATATACATAAATATACATAAACATACATAAATATACATAAATATACATAAACATACATAAATATACATAAACATACATAAACATACATAAATATACATAAATATACATAAACATACATAAATATACATAAATATACATAAATATACATAAATATACATAAACATACATAAATATACATAAACATACATAAACATACATAAATATACATAAATATACATAAACATACATAAATATACATAAATATACATAAATATACATAAATATACATAAATATACTAAATATACATAAACATACATAAATATACATAAATATACATAAACATACATAAACATACATAAATATACATAAATATACATAAATATACATAAATATACATAAACATACATAAATATACATAAATATACATAAACATACATAAATATACATAAATATACATAAACATACATACATATACATAAACATACATAAACATACATAAATATACATAAACTTACATAAATATACATAAATATACATAAACATACATAAATATACATAAATATACATAAACATACATAAATATACATAAATATACATAAACATACATAAATATACATAAATATACATAAATATACATAAATATACATAAACATACATAAATATACATAAACATACATAAACATACATAAATATACATAAACTTACATAAATATACATAAATATACATAAACATACATAAATATACATAAATATACATAAATATACATAAATATACATAAATATACATAAATATACATAAATATACTTAAACATACATAAATATACATAAATATACATAAATATACATAAACATACATAAATATACATAAATATACATAAATATACATAAATATACATAAATATGCATAAATATACATAAACTTACATAAATATACATAAACATACATAAATATACTAAATATACATAAACATACATAAATATACATAAATATACATAAACATACATAAATATACATAAACATACATAAACATACATAAATATACATAAACTTACATAAATATACATAAATATACATAAACATACATAAACATACATAAACATACATAACTATACATAAATATACATAAACATACATAACTATACATAAATATACATAAACATACATAAATATACATAAATATACATAAACATACATAAACATACATAAACATACATAACTATACATAAATATACATAAACATACATAAACATACATAAATATACATAAACTTACATAAATATACATAAATATACATAAACATACATAAATATACATAAATATACATAAACATACATAAATATACATAAATATACATAAACATACATAAATATACATAAATATACATAAATATACATAAATATACATAAACATACATAAATATACATAAATATACATAAATATACATAAATATACATAAATATACATAAACATGCATAAACATACATAAATATACATAAATATACATAAATATACATAAACATACATAAATATACATAAATATACATAAATATACATAAATATACTAAATATACATAAACATACATAAATATACATAAATATACATAAACATACATAAATATACATAAATATACATAAATATACATAAACATACATAAATATACATAAATATACATAAATATACATAAACATACATAAATATACATAAACATACATAAATATACATAAATATACATAAACATACATAAACATACATAAATATACATAAATATACATAAATATACATAAATATGCATAAATATACATAAATATACTAAATATACATAAACATACATAAACATACATAAATATACATAAATATACATAAACATACATAAATATACATAAACATACATAAATATACATAAATATACATAAATATACATAAACATACATAAATATACTAAATATACATAAACATACATAAACATACATAAATATACATAAACATACATAAACATACATAAATATACATAAACATACATAAATATACATAAATATACATAAACATACATAAACATACATAAATATATGTAAACATACATAAATATACATAAATATACATAAACATACATAAACATACATAAATATACATAAACATACATAAACATACATAAACATACATAAATATACATAAACATACATAAACATACATAAATATACATAAATATACATAAACATACATAAATATACATAAATATACATAAAAATACATAAACATACATAAATATACATACACATACATAAATATACATAAACATACATAAACATACATAAACATACATAAATATACATAAACATACATAAATATACATAAATATACATAAACATACATAAACATAGATAAGTGTACAATTTCATATACATGCATAAAAACAACGCAACAAGTTATTGTTTCTATGAAAAAAAAATCAGTATTACAGTTCTTCACACATTCTACTTCCCAACATTATAAAATTACTTTTTTTACTACGGGCGAATTCAAGCATTTCTATTTTGCCATCAGCAAAACATCAGTTTCCTACACATGGAAAAAAAAAACAACAGCACTACTGTTTTCAACAATGTGAAATTCGGATACCACCTCAAAAAAAAAAAAAAAACAGTCAAAAATGAAAAACGTGTCCACCCTAACTCTTTTAATTCATACACGTGTGTAAAAAAATTAAATGACGCAATTTTGTACGTGTGAACTTCTTCTTCTTCTTCTTCTTCTTCTTCTTCTTCTTCTTCTTCTTCTTGTATCGTGAAATGTTCAAGCCGTAGATGAAATCACGGTCCATTGTTGATCCGATTCCTCTGAAGACATCAACTGATTTTAAACTTGGCAAAAGACATGGGATGCGTAGTGGCGTCTGACTTGCCTGTTTGCACCTATCAGTTATCCTTAGATCATACGCAGTCAAATAACGTAACTCTCAATATCATAGAATCGTTGATCTGCTAGAGACTTATCCTCCTCTATGGCAATCAAATGCCCCGCTGCTGACGTCACCAGAGTTACCTTCTCCTTTCTTTTTTTTTTTTTTTTTACATAGGAATCACCACTTATCAAGGCCTATAGACCATTCGAGAATAAGGGTTAAAAGTGTACAGTAGTAAAATTGGATAATATAGTAATATTTAGTAATGGAAATTCGGTAAATTTGTTAACTTAAGTGGAACGGCTCATCAAGAACTTGTTTACGTTGGACTTGAAGACAATCAGATAGCATTCAGCTGGAAAGTAGGAAAACGGAAGACAGTTTCACAGACATGCACTTCTAAGACAGAAGCTTTGTTCATGGAATCTACATTTAGGTTAAGGCACAGATAAGGAGTGGGGGGAATTATTGATAGTGTTTTCAGCTAGACGAGTGTTTCTTGTGAAAGTTTGGCGAGGAGATACCAAAGATTGAAGCTCAGTCCAACACTTGCCATGAAAATAATGATAAAGCGGAGACAAACTCGCAACATCTCTTCTGTGAGATAGAGGTTGCAGGGAAGAGAAAAGGACATCTCCTACGAGGCTATGAAGTCTATTTTGAACTCTATCAAGGCAGGACAAGTCCTTTCTAGCAGCTCTTGCCCAGATGTGGCAACAGTATTCCATCCTTGGACATAACTGGCTCTTATATAGATAGAGAATTGCATCAGCAGTGAAATATCTACTGGATGGATAGAAGGATCCCACCATTTTCCCAGCAGCCTTGGCAACAGATTTGATGTACGTGTTCTATTTCAGATCAGGAGTAAAGGTCAAGCCCAGAAGCTTGTCAAAACATGACGCCTCCCCAAGACAAGAGACATTCATTTCAATTGATGCCAGATGGGGATCAGAACGTTGATGATGTAAAGATAGAAGCTTGGTTTTAGCTGCATTAAAAGTAACCAGCCACTCCTTTCCCCATTGTACCATGCGCTCAATATCAGAGGAGAGACAATCGGAGAGAACTTGGTCGTTTACGGTTTGAGATGGTAGTGTCATCAGCATAAAGGTCTACGAATGATGTAAGGATGTGATTTGGAAGATCATTAATGTAGATCAGGAAAAGAGTTGGGCCCAGGAGGACCCCTGAGGGACTTCAGCATTAATACTGTGAGCTTCTGATATTTGCCCCTCCACTACTACTCTAATGAACCTATCAGAAAGAAATGATTTAATAATTGAGAAGACATTTCCAACTATACCATAGCTGGAGATCTTGTGAAGTAAACGTTTGTGCTATACCCTATCAAAGACCTTTGATATGTTAAGAGCAATTGCCTTAGAAAGGTTGCCTCCATCGAGAGATTCGCTAATCCTATGAGATATAACTGTAAGCACATCTGCTGTAGATCTAGCAGAACGGAAACCATATTGTGTGTCACCAAGAACGTTATTTTTGCTGAGATGGTTGATTACTTCCCTATTTAACACAGATTCCACCAACTTACTCATGACGCATAGGAGACTTATTTGCCTGTACTCAGAGGGGGATGAGCGATCACCTGAATTCTTAAATACAGGGCATACTGATGAGATTTTGCGAGGGTGATGGGAAGCTATTCTCCTTAAGACAACATTTAAACAGTTTTGTAAGTATGGGCGCTAGTTCTGGTTGATGTTTTTTGAGTACTATAATTGGAATACCATCAGGGCCGGTTGCTTTACTGGAATCAAGGTTTTTGATTAGCTTGGCAACATCACGTACAGATATTTGTATATCACTTAGCGTGTTTTCTGACACAGGAGGAAATATTAGGGTAGAAGTAGCTTCAAAGTTCTTGGCAAAGAGTTTGGTTGTATCTGAAGCTGACAAGATTACCTCAGGTCCATTGATGATAGTTGGGATAGAGCACACACTTCTGTTCAGGATTCTGTTTGCTATTTGCCAAAACTGGTGGGAACCAAGCCGCTGCTCAGCTACTTTGGACTTGACAGACTGAGCATACAACTCTCTTGCGTTCTTTATTACTTTCTTACAATGGTTGCTGGCAGTCCTGAAAGCGGCTTTAGTTTCCATACATCTATTATGTTGGAAGCAATGGAAAAAGTGATTTCTGTGCGCAATGGCAGCAACACATTCTGGAGAGAACAATGATTCCCAAGTCGACGGTACAGATGAAAAAACTACATGAATTGCATTTAGATTGCATCTGCATCTGCACCAAGCATATTCTCCATATCTTATCCATTACGACTTAAAAGATCTCAAGAGAATTTTTCAGGGAAAGAAATGTTGCTCTAATAAAGAAGTCATATCAGAAACTGAAGTGTCTTCTCAGTTCAAATGCAAACATTTCTACAAAAATACATAAAATTGTCAGAGAAACCTTGTAACCAATGTATTACTTTAAAAAGAGACTATGCTGCTGGAAAATATTTCGTAATGCGCAGGCTCATCATTGCTTAACTTCGATGATCTGGCGGGAACCGGTGTGCCAACATGATTGTGCCGTGTGAACACGTGCCTATTAAGCAAAAAATATGCAGAAGTTAATTTTTTCTATGGCTACATGACTCCAAATAATAATAATGATAAAAAACCAAAACAATTCAAACAAAAAACCTAAGCGATAATCAAAAATAAAGAAAATTATCAAAACAATTTTCCATTTTGTCTCTTACTTCCTCGGCTCATACTACGGTTACTTCACTTAGCACCGATCTCTCAACAATAAAACGCATAGAGAAATATTGAAGTGAGTTGAGACATCATTTGAATATATTAAATTAAAGTAATATTCATCATTTGAATATATAAAATTAAAGTAAATGTATAAAAATAAATTATGATGACATCATTTGAATGTATTGAATTAAAGTAAATGTATACAAATCAATTATGATGACATCATTTGAATATATTGAATTAAAGTAAATGTATACAAATAAATTATGATGACATCATTTGAATATATTAAATTAAAGTAAATGTATACAAATCAATTATGATGACATCATTTGAATATATTGAATTAAAGTAAATGTATACAAATCAATTATGATGACATCATTTGAATATATTAAATTAAAGTAATAATAATCATTTGAATATATTAAATAAAGTAAATGTATACAAATCAATTATGATGACATCATTTGAATATATTAAATTAAAGTAAATGTATACAAATCAATTATGATGACATTTGAATATATTAAATTAAAGTAAATGCATACAAATACATTATGATGACATCATTTGAATATATTAAATTAAAGTAAATGTATACAAATCAATTATGATGACATCATTTGAATATATTAAATAAAGTAAATGTATACAAATCAATTATGATGACATCATTTGAATATATTAAATTAAAGTAATATTCATCATTTGAATATATTAAATTAAAGTAAATGTATACAAATCAATTATGATGTCATCATTTGAATATATTAAATTAAAGTAAATGTATACAAATCAATTATGATGACATCATTTGAATATATTAAATTCAAGTAAATGTATACAAATCAATTATGATTACATCATTTGAATATAATAAATTAAAGTAAATGTATACAAATCAATTATGATGACATAATTTGAATATATTAAATTAAAGTAAATGTATACAAATCAATTATGATGACATCATTTGAATATATTAAATTAAAGTAAATGTATACAAATCAATTATGATGACATCATTTGAATATATTAAATTAAAGTAAATGCATACAAATCAATTATGATGACATTTGAATATATTAAATTAAAGTAAATGCATACAAATACATTATGATGACATGATTTGAATATATTAAATTAAAGTAAATGTATACAAATCAATTATGATGACATCATTTGAATATATTAAATAAAGTAAATGTATACAAATCAATTATGATGACATCATTTGAATATATTAAATTAAAGTAATATTCATCATTTGAATATATTAAATTAAAGTAAATGTATACAAATACATTATGATGACATCATTTGAATATATTAAATTAAAGTAAATGTATACAAATCAATTATGATGACATCATTTGAATATATTAAATTAAAGTAATAATAATCATTTGAATATATTAAATTAAAGTAAATGTATACAAATCAATTATGATGACATCATTTGAATATATTAAATTAAAGTAAATGCATACAAATCAATTATGATGACATCATTTGAATATATTAAATTAAAGTAAATGTATACAAATACATTATGATTACATCATTTGAATATATTGAATTCAAGTAAATGCATACAAATCAATTATGATGACATCATTTGAATATATTAAATTAAAGTAAATGTATACAAATACATTATGATGACATCATTTGAATATATTAAATTCAAGTAAATGTATACAAATCAATTATGATGACATCATTTGAATATATTAAATAAAGTAAATGTATACAAATCAATTATGATGACATCATTTGAATATATTGAATTAAAGTAAATGTATACAAATCAATTATGATGTCATCATTTGAATATATTAAATTAAAGTAATATTCATCATTTGAATATATTAAATTAAAGTCAATGTATACAAATCAATTATGATGACATGATTTGAATATATTAAATTAAAGTAAATGTATACAAATCGATTATGATGACATCATTTGAATATATTAAATTAAAGTAAATGTATACAAATCAATTATAATGACATCATTTGAATATATTAAATTTCAGTAATAATAACCATTTGAATATATTAAATTAAAGTAATAATAATCATTTGAATATATTAAATTAAAGTAAATGTCTACAAATCAATTATGATGACATCATTTGAATATATTAAATTAAAGTAAATGTATACAAATCAATTATGATGACATCATTTGAATATATTAAATTGAAGTAAATGTATACAAATCAATTATAATGACATCATTTGAATATATTAAATTTCAGTAATAATAATCATTTGAATATATTAAATTTCAGTAATAATAATCATTTGAATATATTAAATTAAAGTAATAATAATCATTTGAATATATTAAATTTAAGTAAATGTATACAAATCAATTATAATGACATCAGTTGAATATATTAAATTAAAGTAATAATAATCATTTGAATATATTAAATTAAAGTAAATGTATACAAATCAATTATGATGTCATCAGTTTAATATATTAAATTTCAGTAATAGTAATCATTTGAATATATTGAATTAAAGTAATAATAATCATTTGAATATATTAAATTAAAGTAATAATAATCATTTGAATATATTAAATTAAAGTAAATGTATACAAATCAATTATGATGACATCATTTGAATATATTAAATTAAAGTAATAATAATCATTTGAATATATTAAATTAAAGTAAATGTATACAAATCAATTATGATTACATCATTTGAATATAATAAATTAAAGTAAATGTATACAAATCAATTATGATGACATCAGTTGAATATATTAAATTTCAGTAATAATAATCATTTGAATATATTAAATTAAAGTAATAATAATCATTTGAATATATTAAATTAAAGTAAATGTACACAAATCAATTATGATGACATCATTTGAATATATGAAATTAAAGTAATAATAATCATTTGAATATATTAAATCAATTATAAATGTATACAAATGCTCTTTTTATTTTATTAATGAGTCACTACTTATAAAAACCAAAATAAGTGATGAAACTCGAAATCAATCAGTGAAAAATGTGCATAACGCTTAGTTTAATTTTTATCACTTTGAGGCACCTCAAAACTAAGCGTTATGCATATATTTCATTGGTTGATTTAGAATTTCATCACTTATTCTTTAGTAACGTTTATGTTTGATATATTTACTGTTTGTTCAAGAACTACCCCTAGTGGTTTCAAAATAGACACCAAGAACTATATATTCTGAAACTATATCACCAAAATTATTTCGATAAAAAGTGATCCTATCATTGCACCACAAGTGTTCCGGTGTAGAAGCCACCTACTCTTGTATCTTGGATGCCACTATATTTGGCCCCATGTAACGTTATACTTAGTACTTACTAAAGTCCCATCCTACGTATCACATCAAATGTAATCATATATACCATGGAAGTCGCTCAAATCTTAGTTATGGAACTTTGAAATTTACCGTAGAAATAGTAAAACTTGGGGGGAAAAACCTATTGAACTTCTGTTTTCGACCTTTGCCGACTATGTACCGCCTGTAGGTCTGTCTGTCAATCTCTCGAAATGATACATTTATTTTTGCAACTGCCCGACGGACTTATACTGAGAATTGTTACTTGAGACGATTTTGTGATTCACAAATCGACCACAATTCATGTATTTTCTGTTCTATTACGATTTATTAGGCAATAAACTCCTTCGTTTCATCCAAATAAGTTAGCCTTAAACCAAGTCATGATTCGGGATTAGCACATCTTAGTGTTTGTTAACAATTATTATATTCATCAGATATCGGAAGTGTACTTTCATCACCTTTTAAAATTTTCTGACAGAAACTGATTTGTTATTAATTCCTCGGACCCGGAAATTTCTCCTGGCAATTCCGTTAAAATTCAAACACATTGTTGTTATTTCAACCTTTAAAAATATTTTATTTTAAATATTAAAAAAATATAGTTTTTACTTTATCTGCCAGTTCGACATTATTGTGACAGATCACTTTCTTTCTCTCTTTCTTTCTTATATTCAGTAATTCTGTTTTTCTCTCCCCCCTCTCTCTCCGTCTTTCTTTATCATTTTCATCTCTGTTTCTCTCTTTATTCGTAAGTTTATATTTCGAATATGCAACCCAAATTCGTACTGCCAGTGATTCTAAGTTACTATTTTATTTGATGAATCTCTTATGTAAAACATGATTTTATAAAAACTATGGATATACTCAGCAATCAGATTTTGAACGCCATTTGAATTTTCCGCAGTCACTTATTGAAAAAAAGTAACAAAGTTTCTGATTCGTCGACATTTGCAAATTTAATATTAACTGATTTGAAGACAATAAATGATTTTTAGTGCAAACGCAAATATTGCATTGGCTGATACAAATATATGAAAATTCAATGACAATCATCGGTCAATATCAGACAATGGCTGTTATTATAGGACATATTGCTGCGGATATATAATGTAAGCAATAAAATCGAGTGGAAATTATTTTTTTTATGTTTTAAAAGGGGACAGAAGATGTCTAACCATTGTTAGAAATACATTTCTCATTGGAACTATGCTTTGTGCATTCTATTTCTATGTAAGTATTCCTATTTGTCTTTGTTTTTCTACTTTGGAATTCTGAAGAGTTGCATGTATGAAATATTCAAATTATATATATATATATATATATATATATATATTAGATTTGTCTTTACATAAGAAGTAGTATGTTGCTACACAGTCATGGGCATGTTTCGGTCTATAGCAACCTCAAATTATATATATATATATATACATATATATATATATATATATATATATATATATATATATATATATATATATAATGTGCTTGCTCATATGTGTACAAAACGGACTATAAATTTACATGAATTCTGAAAATTAATAAAAATGATCCTTGGAATTTAGCATTTTATTGTTTATTTATATATGCCCTGTTTTTTAAAGTTAACATTTATCGAACATTTATTTAAAAAATATGACTGTTGATAAAAATATCTACATGAATATATATACGCATATATATGATATTATGTTTTATATATAGATATAAAACATACATCTGTGTACATATGTATGTATGTATATATATATACATATATATGTATATATATGTGTGTGTGTGTGTGTGTGTGCGAGAGAAATAGAGAGAAAGAGAGAGAGAAGAAGAAGAAGAAGAAGAAGAAGAAGAAGAAGAAGAAGAAGAAGCCCGGTATTATAGTCAGAATATCTTGTATATGCTATGTGAGATTAATAATTATTAATAATAATAATTTTTTATCAATAACAACTAACAGGAAATATGACGCCATGTTAACTTGCGGCGTAAAAGTTATGTTACATGTATACAAACAAGCGAATGCATAAATGCATAAAATAACGATAAGGCATTTTAAACTTGAACGCTTCCTTTGCACGGTCTTCTACTCACTCCCATTGACTTCTTAGAGAGCAATTAAAAAAGAAAGAAAAAGTTAAAGACGTAATTGTGACGTCATACGTTTGGACCATAAAAGCTACTGACGTCATGACTTCCTTTGAAATAGTGCAGTGAGGCATCCCGCCGATAATAATGACCGTCTCTTCAAGTAGATAGGCTTACCTAGTATTTACTCTTCCTACCGATTCAAGATGACATAAGGAGATCATTATTATGCCTATACCTTTTGAGTTGTTAGTCCGGTTTCATTGACAAAAATTGCATCTTCTTTAGTAGCACTCCCTCCATTTGAGGGGGTCATTCCAAGACTGTTCAGAGCGATATATTTCTGTATTGCGTCGTATTAAAAATTTTGAAATGTTTCCATTTCCAGATGTAAGAATAGTTAAATTGAAAACGTACGGAAAAAATATTAATGGCTATTAATATTTAAGTTACTTAATGCTAAACTAGTTTACCCGTGTCCTGGCGCTGCCCACGAAAGTGTATTAACTCAAGAAATTCTCAACTCCAACTTTGAACTATTCAACCATTTGCTGCTTATGGTTATCCGGTGCACACGATGACTCTACGAAGTTAATATAACACATTTTGGAGAGGTAAGACTTGTCAACCAAACTTACAGAGGAAGCTTATTTGTAAACTTGGGCATTTCTTACTTTAAAAAGACGAAAAATCAATCGATAAGATCAATAATATTTTTCTTTTCGACTGTCCAACGCAGATATGTTAATTTTAAGATACACCCATTTTTTCTTGGTGGACACACCTGGACTTCTAAGGGAAGTTTATTTTTTTATTTTATTTATTTTTTATTTTTTATTTATTTATTTATTTTTGCTTAAAAGAAAGTGTGAACACTAAAAGATAATGTAACCAAAAGCAAAATAAATAAATATTAAATAAATTAAAAGATAGGCAAAATTTGAAAAGTAGCTTTAAAAGAGCATATTTACAAAAACGAAAACAGAAAGAATAAAAGAAAGAAGTAAAACATTCGGTTTAAAGACGGGAGTGATTATAAAAACGTTACGATGATTAAAAGAAAAAATGTGACTAAATGAGATGGGAGTGATTGTATAAAAATACGGTTACGTTAAATAATAATAAAAAAACATTGCCTCATCGAAATAGCTATTTATACGACTATGAAACGTATATTTATTTGATTTAGTTTGGTAAAGAACATAGCTTAAGTTTTAGAAATAAAATGGGATAAAACATTGAAAGTGAAAAATGAAGAAAGGAAACCTATGACTGCGTGAACAAAGTTTGACACGTTCAATTGTAAACAACGGACATGTGTGAAATGGTATTAATTTGATAAATTGGTTTCTTTTCTTGTGGGTTAATCATATCTTCAAACAAAATTCCCTGAAATTGATATTTTAAAGAAAAATGAAAAAATAACATTGGATTGGGGACCAAAATGAAATGAAGATGAAAAATATAAATAAATATTTAATATGACGTGAGAATGTAATTATTGTTGAGATATGAATCATAAAATGTTAGAAATGTGAAAAAATTCAGTGAGTACTGTTCTTATATGAAAAATGTAAGATTATTGTGATTTTTTTTTTTTGTATACCGTTATTGAAAAACGCATTTCTACGATTCTAAAATACACCCTAAAAAGGTGAAAGAGTACTTGAAATGAGTGACTTGCATTTAGATTGAAAATCTAATGTTGTATATAGATGCTAGAAAACACTTTTTAAAGAACATGACAAGCTGGTTTAATGGTTATCGTACTTAATCATCTTCTTAAGGTTTTGGTTTCGATCTCAGCTCGAGTATTTTTTTTTTTTACTTACAAGAATTGAACTATTAAAAAACATAATACTTGATGGAGGAAATTGACGTGAATTTGTTATATAGATTTGTATTGTATATATTGTTATATATTTTGTATATTTGTATGTATATATTGTTATATATTTTGTATATTTGTATGTATATATTGTTATATATTTTGTATATTTGTATGTATATATTGTTATATAGATTTGTATGTATATATTGTTATATATTTTGTATATTTGTGTGTATATATTGTTATAGATTTTGTATATTTGTATGTATATATTGTTATATAGATTTGTATGTATATATTGTTATATAGATTTGTATTGTTTTCAATAATCTATATATATAAAAATGTAACTCTTGGTTCGTTTGTAATTAATAGTCTTAATAACCACTGGACGGATGGATTCCACATTTTGGCATAATATGTTTACGGTACGCATGCGTGTTTCTATATATCTCTTTGTAATTATAACATTATACGTAATTTTTCTATAATAAATATTTGGTTTTCTTTGTACGGATGGGTCATTTTTTTTATTTGGGGACAATTATTTCACACCGCGTGTAATCACGTGATATCACTAAACGGAACTTTTATATACCAAATTGTCTTTTTTCGTTTAAAAAGGGTATTATTTCTCTTTCGTTAATATATATATATATATATATATATATATATATATATATATATATATATATATATATATATTTAATATTTCGTGTTTTATATATATAAAGTACAATTGTTGAATGTTATTTTCTTGATTATATTTGTTTGGGAGAAGTTTGATTAAAAAAAGATTAAAACAGAGCGAAATTTAAATTTCCATTCCATTTTTACTCTTTACGAATATTAAAAGAAAAATTACTAAACATTTATTAATAATGCCTCACTTTTACAGACATTTGTTTTTAAATTTCTTAAATGACGACTTTTATCGACTTTTTTTTAATAGCATTTGCGGATGGGTAAAAAACGAAAAAAAAAAATAACTAAACCATTTACTGATAATTCTCACTTTTACAAATATTTTTTAACAAATAAATTTTATCAAAGTCAAGATACCGAAAAAATGTCAGTAAATGGCTTAGTTATTTTTTTCGTTTCGTTTTCAAATGCTATTAAAATAAAAGTCATTTAAAAAGAAATTAAAAAAAACAAATGTCAGCATACCAATCCGCAAATGCTATTTAAAAAAAAGTCGATAAAAGTCGTCATTTAAAAAGAAATTTAAAAACTAATGTCTGTAAAAGTGAGGCATTATTAATAAATGTTTAGTAATTTTTCTTTTAATATTCATAAAGAGTAAAACTTTTTTCAAAATAAATGTGACAAATAATCGTTTAGTTACTACGACAACGTCAGTAAATAAAAAGTGTTACATGCGCTTGCGTCAGAAAGGGAGCGATGCGTGTTTTTTATGCTGGTCGCCAATGGAACTCAACGCCTAAGGAGTACCAAATTCTGTTTTCCAAAAGAAACGTTTACTACCAACTTTCTTTAAAAAAAAGTGCAAGTTTTCCTGAAAAAAAAAACAAACCTTTCACCTAACAATTTATGGCAAAAAATAGCGACTCATAAAAATCTGGGGTGCTTCTACACTTTATTGCCGAAATTGGAGACGTCATTTTTTTTACGCACTTGCTATCCAAATCTAGGGGAGACATCATTATATGGAATAGCGTCTCCAATTTCGGCAATAAAGTGTACAAACACCAAATCTGCTAGCTGAGTGACAAATCTGCTTAAAATATTGAAAAAAAGAAAGAAAGAAAAAGAATAGAAACTCTAGATGTATCAGAAATTTGGAGGAATTTTTGACACCCCTAACAGAAAACTGCGAATAAAATATTAAAAAAAAAACCGTAATTTCTCTTTTTAAAGTGAGTTGTTTATTTTCTATATGGAATATACTTTCAAAATAAACTATTAAAGTTGTTTAAAAAATAATAGAAATATTATTTTTTTTTAAAAAAAAACAGTGTTTACAAAATATTTACAAAATCCGGCGTGCCTTCATGCAGCCATTTATTTACGTAATAAAATCAATAGAATTTTACGAGTTAAATATTTTACAATTTTTAAACTTTAAAAATCTATCAAAATTTTTCTGTGGATTCAATTTTTACGATATTTTCAGGGTCAATGTGAAATTTTATGCTCTTTCCAATAAACCAAATATAATATTTTAGACAAACGGTTTTTTTCCAAATTCACCCCCCCCATTTTGAAATGTTTATTAAAATTTTAATAATTAATTCATGTGTCAAAGTTTTATATATCACAAATTGAAGATAAAAGATCAATAAAGACAATATTCCAATTTAAAACAAAAAAAAGAATAGTTTTTTAGAAATTTACCTGTAAAGTCCAAAGTGTAAAACCTTTTTTTTTGTTTTTTTAAAAAACACGATTTTTTTAAAAATGAAAGTCCATGTTATGCTTACATCGTCCAATAAATACCAGACGCTGACGGCAAATTTTTCTATCTCATTGAATGTTTTCTTTTTTAGATATTAAAAAAAATAAAATTAGTTGATGAAGAAGTATTAAAATATATCAATCAAAAACTCGTGTATTTCATTAAAAGAATTTTTTTTAAATCGATGAAGCGGATTTTTTGTTCTAGGGGAAAAACTTATGAGTGAATGTTCGTTTCTTTTTTAACTACGGAGGATGAAAAATACTAATTTTGGTTAACACACGCAATAAAAAAGAGATATTATTTATGCCCTTGGACGAAAGCATACTTCATAAATTTCATTTTAGAAGCAGCAGCAGCAGCAGCAGCTATTTAACGCTTCGCGCAAAACATGTTACAAAAATGCGATTTTCTAGGACCCTCGCTTTAAAAAATCCTTTTATTTAAAAAGTAAATGGAATTTAAAATATAAATATGGATAAATTCTTAACAATGAAGAATGGAACTACCCATTTAATAGTATTTTTAGGTAAGTGATTTTTTTGGCATATATATACATATATTTATAAGCAAGTCAAAATATATTGATTTTCTTTATATTTTTTTAAAAAGAAAACTGCTTTAAAGAAACAAATATTGCATAATTTGCTATTAAACCTGTTATTTTTTTAAAAAATTGGTCTTTGTACCTTTAATTGAAAAAACAATTAGAGTTGGAATTGTATTTCCAAGTAGTTATAAGCTTTAAAAAATAGTAAGTTGAATTATTAAGGTTCTGATCATCATTTTTAATGGCCACTTTCTGATACACCTATAGAACCTCTCTCAAACATACTGGCAATAATTTTGTTTCGTCCTTCCTTTCAGTGTTTCCAATAAGGGGGATTGATTTACTAGGATTTGTATTAGGAGCTGGGCACTTATTAAAATTATTTAATTGTTGAATTTTTTGCATTTTGGTTAAATTTGTTAGTTTGCTAGCGCTAAAAGCCCACACAAAAAATTGAACAAAAGACAAAATTAAAAAGAATGGTACTCATGCAGAATTTAACCCCACCTCCCCGCACCGGATTCCAATTAGTTTAGGGTTCGACCGGCAATCACCGGATTCAGCCGAGCGTTGTTGAAATGTTGAAACACTAAACAAACATTTTATTTATTTTTTTTGCAGAATTAATTAATGATGGGAGTATTTTTCCGTTTATTTTCTTAACATCTATTGACAAAAAGAATTTGTACATTCTCTTGAAAAAAAAATCTAACTTTTCTCTACTTTCACCTAACTATTTACAGTGTTCATATAAAACATTCATTTTTTCTTTTTATAATAAAAATTCTGTTTTCAAAAAGAAATTTTACTGCCAACTTTCTTTTAAAAAAAAAATTCCTGAAAAAAAAAACTTTCACCTAACAATTTATGGTAAAAAATTCACCTTTTCTTGGGAAAATAACCCAACTTGAGAAAAAAAATTGCAAAAATAATAAAATAAATAAACAATACAAAATGCAATTTTTTATGAGGAATATGCTCCATTTTAACAAACTGAGCCACAGCAACGCTGGGCCGGGTATGGCTAGTATCTAATAGCTTTTATGTTCCTTGCAACGCTTCAAGTTAACATTAACGATGTATTTATTCCTCCCCCCTCTATTTCTCTCTCTAAATCTGCAATAGTCAGATGTAGTTAGTTTTCACAATATTTAAACTCATTGAATGCCGTATATTAGTTTTAGGATAACGTTGCTGTCACTAGGAACAATACGGAAGAGAGGGATATTTCCGTACTGTTAGCAGTGTGGGATGTTTCTGTAGATGGCGTTTTGTTTGGATGACTTATATAAAATAGTTTTCTTTCGCTTACAATATATTATTAATATTAAATGCACACACACACACACACACACACACACACACACACACACACACACACACACACACACACACACACACATATATATATATTAGGATAACGTTGCTGTCACTAGGAACAATACGGAAGAGAGGGATATTTCCGTACTGTTAGCAGTGTGGGATGTTTCTGTAGATGGCGTTTTGTTTGGATGACTTATATAAAATAGTTTTCTTTCGCTTACAATATATTATTAATATTAAATGCACACACACACACACACACACACACACACACACACACACACACACACATATATATATATTGTGATACATTTATTAAAATGTATAATAAACTATTTTATTGATTTTTAGCCGAGAGGAGATATATTTTCAGTATATTTTATTTACTATATCATTTTTTTGGAGCCAAAAAGACCCATACTCGTTTGCTCCTTCACATTTTGTAAACAAAACAAGAAAAAAGGGGAGGAGGAGGCCTGCGAGCAGGAGGAGAAGGGAGAGACAGAGATACTGTGAACGAAGAGTGGAAAAGGAAAGAGAAAAGAAAGCTCATAGACGAGAAAGAGATGAGAGAGAAAAGATAGAGAGAGAAATAAACCGTATATATAAAGAGAGATATGCCGTATATATAGAGAGAGACTGTATAGAGAAAGAGAGAGATAGATCGTATAGAGAGAGAGGGGCATGAAAAAAAGTCATCAACAGTCAGTGGAGCTTCGCGCTTAAAAGCGACAAGACGTAAGTCAGCGAAGGTCGGGGTAGCGAAGCCGGCGAAAGGCGACGACAGCGTGGTAGCAGCGTCGCGGAGGTAAATATCAACGACATAAGCCGATGTTGGCGGCGACAGCAAAAACCGTTTTGAAACCTGTTTTGATCAGCAGTCAAAGTTAGAATATTGACTGAAGAAAAGAATGAACCCAGCGAAGGAAGGATCCATGGAGCAGTGAAATTTTTACTATAAATCAAGGGCTTCGATGAGCTTCGGAAACAAATACTTGGAGCAATTAACACGCATAATGAAACATAAATCATCCGAACGACAAAAATATGAAAATTAACCTGCGCACGCGTAATCAAATATAAACAATTTACAGGAAAGAAATATATATTAAAAAAAAAGAGACAAAAGTAAGGTCACATTTCAAAGGACATTCAGTGAGTTTTTCAACCAAAACTTTACTCTCTCCAACATCTCACTCTTACCCTAGAACCTGTATCTAATTGAGCAGACAACTTCTTGCTTTATGTGAACATTGACTGTTGATATATTTTCTCTCTCGGTAGAATTTGAATCATTAGATCATTTCATTTAGTTAGACATATTTAATTTTCTTTTCTTGAATTTTATTTTATTTTTTATATAAATAAAAGTTTGTTAATTTTCCTCGTTATTTCTTATGTGATTTCGTTGTCCAGTACATTTTATTGTTGTCTTCGGGACGGTTGTCTCATTCTCATCACAACGCATTATCAAGGAACCTGGGAAACTTTTTTTTTATATTTCGTTACGTCACCCATCTCTACCGTCCCCAGTAGGACTGGGATACGCCGTAACAATATGTATATAATGTGTAAGTGTTTTTATATAAATGACTAAGCCCCCTTCCTTGTCATAAGCGATCACATGTAACGCAAAACTCTTTATAAATAAACAAACAAATCGAGAACTGTAAACAGCGGCGGTCAAATGAAGGGCTTGTCTGATGGCATCGACCCCAAGGGCCAGAGGGTAGAACTACCGACGATCAACTTGATGGTTATGTTCGAACTCTGGGTGCTAGATCGAACTGTGTGCTAGGGTGCTACATTAGCCGCACTGAAATATGATACAGCGAAACTGTCTGTCTATAAATGACTACTATATATATATATATATATATATATATATATATATATATATATGTATATATATGATACTTCATTTAATCACATAAATTAATATATAAAATATAATTTTATGCATAAATTTTCAGTATTTACTTCAGCAGTGCTCAATACATAGGTAGAGCTAGGTAGTAAGTTATGAAAATATATATGGCAATGAAGCTAAACAGATTATTCCGCGTTTCATTCTCGTGAGAATTCGCACGAGAATATATATATATATATATATATATATATATATATATATATATATATATATATCGCTAATGAAGCCAGAGATGACTTTTGTCGCCGGGTTTGAATCTATCGACTGATGTTAGTCGTGACACTCTGCACTGAAGATTCTTAAAAAGAATAAAACGATAGTGTCTGTAAGTATTTAATAATTATTATAGTAAATAATTATATATATATATATATATATATATATATATATATATATATATATATAAATGTAAATTTGTTTCGTTCCAAACGAATAAAACCATATTTCTACGCTACCAATTTATTTGAAATTTTCAGACAACCCATCTTTAGAGTCGAGGTATGTTTTTATGTTATTAAAATAAATTTACCTCGCGAATTATCAAAATATTAAATAAAATAAATATATTTTTTAACCGTTACTGCGAATCTGTTCTGTTGATAAAACGGAACTTCCGGTTCGATTCATTTCACAGCCACGAATTGACGAAAGATTTCATTTTCTGTTAACTCGATAAGTAAAAAACAGAACAAAAAAAACATATTTCATTTGTTTATCTTCCAAATTTTTTAATTTACACATCTTTTCTTTATTATATAAGGCCAAAAAAAAAGTTTGTCGCTTGCTATGCTAAAACAAAGTTTTTTTGTTTTTTATTTTTCTAATTTCAAAATATGTTGCACCATTATTGTGATGTTTAATTTGCATTTCAATTTAACTTTTATTATAAAAAGTTTGAGTTTATGATTTGTTTCCTGCAAAAAAAAAAAAGTACCCTCTCTGAAAAAAAACAGGCAAAACTAGCTGATAAAATATGTAAGCCTTCTGGGGAGCAAACCGCTTCAATATAATTCCAGAAACATACAGTGAGAAAACACGGAACATTTTATATATTATAATTTTTTTTATTGTAGGATTCTCCTGATCTCACGGGTTTTTTTTAAATCTCAGTTGACAACATTGCATCACTGAAAAAAAACACAAAATGAATGCCGACGCTCAAAGTGTATACACATTTTGACTCCTCCCTTTACTTAAAAATTCACCAAAAATCAGGAAATTAACGAATTCTAATGAAAATTGCAGTATTTTTCAAATAATGATCGCAGAATATAATGAACTAATTATTTTTACTTAACTCTAAGTGAAAATGTTTTATTTTGTTTAAACAAAAAATACCTTTACTAAAGTTATGGTTTTCAGTAGTAAATAAAAAATGCAAGAATTTATTTTTGCTTTTTTTAAAGCATCGTAATTTGTAACAATAAAAAATAATTTTTACAGTAACATTACGAAAAAAAGCCCCTAAAGTCCGTATTAATGAATTCGATATAACTCGAAGAAAAATGAATTCTCGCATACTATTCAGGAAATTAAAGATTCAATTAGATTCCTATTTCAGTCACCTAAATTATCTAGGGTGAAATGAGTTTAGGAATTTATAGCCAAACCTAAATATTGTTTTTTGGTAAATATCCAGATACGCTACTACAGAACACCGACCATTCTAATTTGTTTGGGGGGGATTTATATTTTTCGTGTTTTTATTCAATGTAACATATTTATTCAGCTCGAAAAACATACAGTGTTTACCGATGTATTGGAAAATTCAAGATGGCGTCTGAAACTTACATTTAAAATCCATTATTTCTGAGTAACTTTTTTTTTCCAGAAAGATAAAACCCTGAATTTTATCATGTAAAAAACAGAATAATGTAAAACTTTTTCTACAATTTTTAATTACATTTTAAATGTTAAATTTTCCCCAAAAGTTAACAACTGACATTTTTTGTCTTGCACAAAAAACGTACATAAATATTAAAAAAAAAAAAAGGTTTTGGAAATAATTAATTTATTTATTTGTTGTCTAACTAAGATTTAGGATGATTTTCTATGAGTATATGCAAAAATATTATAATATAAGTACCTGGATTTCAAATAATTCGGGTTTGTATTACTGTACAAATAGATTCGAAAAAGTTGTCAAAAAACAAATATATAACAAATAAATGTTATCAAAGGCAAGATAAGTTAATTTTCTACCAAACTGGATATATTTTTCGTGTTTTTATTCAATGTAACATATTTATTCAGCTCGAAAAACATACAGTGTTTACTGATGTATTGGAAAATTCAAGATGGCGTCTGATTCTCTCTTTAACACGGTAAGTTTGGGAAAAGGTGTTATAAATAAAAAACTATACAAAATACTATTAAAAACCCGCCGAATATATGTCAACCTATGTCACGGTAACATATATTGAGCGAGTTTTTAATAGTATTTTATCTGGGTTTTTATTTATAACACCTTTTCCCAAACTTACCGTGTTAAAGAGAGAATCAGACGCTATCTTGAATTTTCCAATACATCGGTAAACACTGTATGTTTTTCGAGCTGAATAAATATGTTACATTGAATAAAAACACGAAAAATATATCCAGTTTGGTAAAAAATTAACTTATCTTGCCTTTGATAACATTTATTTGTTATATATTTGTTTTTTGACAACTTTTTCGAATCTATGTGTACAGTAATACAAACCCACTATTTTCTCCCGGATTTTTGATAAAATTTTCCATGCGTGCGTCTCACGTTTGGATATAACAAAAAAAGTTTTTGTAGATTTCGGTGTGCTGAAAACGAATCTGCAAACTGTTTCCGTCGCAAAATATAGTTTTTATGATATGAAGAAATTACTTTTCGAAAAGTAGGCGATCACTTTTCCATGTAAATTTAACTTAAAATAAGCACCCACTTAGCATAATTTATTTATCTTATTTTTTTTATTTTTAAAAGCTTTCCTTGCGAAACCTACCTAAAATAAATTTGTCTAATTCTTAATTTCTTATTTTATTGGGGGGGGGGGTTTAAATATGAAGAATTACTCCACCCTCGAAAATTCCTTTACAATTACCACTCTTATATGTTTTCGGGGTCGCTAAAAACGAAAATAACGTTTATAATTAAGGCAAACGAGTAGTTTCCAAGATATGAAGAAATGTTAGTTTAAAAAAGTGAAGGATCACTTTTCCATAATAATTTAACGTAAAATGATCACCCACTTTGTGGCCACGATTTTCTTTGGGGGGGGGATTTCTTTTTACCCTTGGAAAATCCTTTAAAATTACCTGTTTAAATTGCAAAATGCAAAATAAATCAAACAAAAAAACTTTTTTGCCAAGAAACACACAGAAAAATTAAAAAAAATAGCATCCATCTTTTTCTATCGAATTCATTTGCTGTTTTTATTGAAAACTATTTTCTCCCGGATTTTTGATAAAATATTCCATTTTCGTGTATAACAAAAAAAATTTTTTGTCGATTTCGGTGTGCTAAAAACGAATCTGCAAACCGTTTCCGTCGTAAAAAAAAATATTTTTTATGATATGAAGAAATTACTTTTTCGAAAAGTAGGCGATCACTTTTCCATGTAAATTTAACTTAAAATAAGCACCCACGTTCTAGCCAGCTGAGAGAGGGTGGGACTTTTCCCATGTTTATTGGCTAAACAGCTTTCGCTTGTGCTCGCGCGTAGCATAAACGAAGGCTACGGCTGTGAAATGGAAAATTGTCCCAGAGTTCAGGGGTTATTACCATCAAAAGAAATCAAACAAAAACCTTTTTAGCCAAGAAACACACAGAAAAATGCCCCTCTCTCAGGTGGTCAGAAAGAGGGTGCTCATTCTAAGTTAAATTTACATTGAAAAGTGATCACACACTTTTCGAAAAAGTAATTTCTTCATATCATGAAAACTTTCTTTTTGCGACGGAAACGGTTTGCAGATTCGTTTTTAGTACCCCGAAATCTACAATAAAATATTTTGTTATATACGAACATGAGACGAGCCTTAAAGTAAAATAATACCGGATTTTTGGAGCAGATTTGTCATTTAGTTGTACAAATATCCTCAAACCAGGTAATCACTAAAAGGGACTCTTAAAAGTCGTCACCTGTATCGAGCAAAAGTTTAAAACCACTGATTATATGTCAGCCTACGTCACAGTAACATATATTGAGTGAGTTCCTAACAGTATTTTGTATAGTTTTTTTAGTTTAAACTCATTTTCCCAAAATATCCCCAAACTTAATGTGTCTGATACAGTCTGCCGCCATTTGTATTTTTCAAATATACCGATAAACACTGCATGTTTTTGAACCGATTAAACATTATACATCACATAAAAACACTACAATCTTATCCAGTTAGGTAGAACATTTACTTTTCTTGCCTTTGATAACATTTATTTGTTATATATTTATTTTTTGACAACTTCTTTGTATCTGTGTAATACAAACCCTTTTCATTTAATGTAACGTTTAGTCGGCTCGAAAAACTGTTTATCGGTGTATTTGAAAGATACAAATGGTGGCGGACACTGTGGATTACGTTAAGTTTGAGAAAGTGAGTAAAAACTAAAAAACTATACAAAATACTGTTACAAACCCACCGATTATGTCAGCCTATGTCATGGTAACATATATTCGGTGGGTTTTTGACACTGTATTGTATAGTTTTTAGTTTTCAACTTACTTTCCCAAACTTAACTTAATTAACAGAGTCTGCAACCATTTCTGTTTTTCGAGCCGATTAAAAATTTTACATTACATTAAACACTAAACAATTATCCAGTTAGGTAGAAATATAACTTACCTTACCTTTCATTTATTTGTTTTTGACAACTTTTTCGAATCTGTGTATAGTAACCCTCCCCCCATCACTCAAATATCAATTACTAACTCACATTTTTGTATACAGAAAAACAAAAACAAAAAAAAAACATTTAGCGTTTCAACATTTTTGCTACGTTCAGCTTTATCCACTGATTGTTGGTAGAGCCCAAGCCATGATTGACGGTAATCCCGAGGATCGGGATCCATTTCTGCAAGAGTAACATTTTTTTTCATTTTCGCTTTTTAAAAAAAATTTTTTTTTTTTATTTTTGGAGTGGATTGCTGTACTAAGAATATAAGAAACATGCATTTTCTCTTTTTATTAACATTTTCCATTACACCAAATTGAGCCACAATTAAATTCCTTAGTAAAATTTACAGAATGAAAACCTTCGAAAAAAAAACAAACTTGTATTTCAGCATCTGTTTAACGCGAGAATGACTTGCTGACCAAAAGATCCACAGGGAATAAATTTATGGGTTAGCCTTCTCGGAGCCGACACGATGCCGATTGAAAACCTATGGTTCATTATGTAACTTCGAATTTACAAGAATGGACGCTAATTTATTTGCTAAGATGGTCTATCGTATTTTATTTGGAAAGTATGTTCTATCATAATTTCAAACGTTAAAAAAAACTTACTTTATCATCCGATAAAAGACTTGTATAATAGTTTCAAAAGATGACCAAAAATAAACTATTACCATTAAGTAAAGTTGGTGGATGGGACTTGAAATGTAAGGGAACCCGGCAAGTGGCGATCAATAAATGGAGTACGAGTAAAAGCTAAGACGATATTAATGAGTCACATCATTGACGGGATTGACGTCATATATTAGAATGGATGTAATCAATGATATGAAGAATCAATCAGTAATCAATGATATAAAGAAAACTGAGGTAAAATTTGAAGATGTACTCCGTACCGTAGCTGCCCATCAACCAGGTGTTTGTAAAATTGAGGATAAAGACTTTGAGAAATATTTCGATGGAGAGAAATGGATAGTAAAATGAAAATGGAAGAGAGCGCCTTCGGCGTTACGGAATAGAGTGGTGATATATTATAAGTGGAAAGTGAGAAAACGTCAGAGTTTGAGTGAAACGGTGGAAAGACATTCTTTTACGATAGAAGAGAGAAGGAAATTTGTGTTACCATTGATGGCAGTGTTCCAGGGCACAAAAAGGAAAGTTTTGTGGAGTGTCATACAGGGAGAAATATAATAGATGTGCGTGATTAAAAGATGAAGAAGTGGAGAGAGTTGGTGGGAGGAACTGCGATTGTGGACCTACTTGCAGCTATATGTGACGAAAGAATAATAGCAGTACCGTATTGTCTTCTATAAAGGGTAAAATTATTGCCTAAGACGACTTGGATTCAGACTGAATGTTGTGCCAAAGATTATAGCGGCTGTTTAAAAAACAGTGCTGAAGAAAAGAAGCAACCGATTCGTACATCGATGATATAATGGTGGATGCAACGAAGATATCGACGAAAAAGTTGTAGACCATTTGAAAGAATTTTGGCTGATAGCAAAATCGCCAGACTCTTCGGACGGAGTGTTGCATATTGAAGGGTAGAGCTCCTGGTTTTTATTAAGAAACGAAGTAATTAGGATCGAATATTATTATTATTGAAGGAGAATTCTGGAATCATACACAATTATTAAAAGTTAAAATTAATGCACTTTTTTTGTTAGTTAGATACGATTCCAGGAATGCAGTGAACTTATCCATTGTAGTGAGGAATGCAAATTAGAATAACTTATACAATAAAAGAATGCGGTAAACAGAAAGTTCTTTTGGTTTAATTTGGGTCAGGAGTAGGAATAATGAAACAATGGAATTAAAGAATGTCCACAGAGAAAATCTGGGACTTGTGTTGCTAGGACACGTGTTGGAAGCATCTGCATGGGATTCATATATTTGGCCCGCGTGCTGACGTCACAAAGAAGTATAGAATCAATATATACATTTATGTTAGACTAAAACAGCGGACAGTCAGTCAGAAGCAGTCCAAGGCACTCAGTCAGAGGCAGTCCGAGAGAGTTAGTCAGAGGAGTCCGAGTGAGTCGGAAGATTGACATAAACTCCTTAGAAAGCGAAGGGGATCAGGAAAAGATGACAATATAGCAGGCATCGAATTTCAATCATCAGCTGGATGAATAAACGTTTTGTATTTGTTATGTAAGCTCTTTTGTCTTCGTTCGTCATTCATCATCTTGTACAAAGAACTTTCTATGAAAACCCCCATTCCAAAGGTTGACTGTATCCCCCTATTCGATAATGCATCTTCCTCCTATTTAAAGAACTTTCATTAACACTTCTCTTCACATCTATCTCTCAGCTCCACTGTCATAAGAATTGTTATCTCAATCTCTTCTATTATAAATGGGCACTCCCCAAGTATTGGGTATCATCGTCTCTGTGTAACCCCCATAGCATAATGTGATTTGGTGTTGTTCGGCGACACAAATTCGTCACGAACGCAATGAAACAGGAGGAGCGCAGGACTTTAAGCTAATGAAAAGAAGGATGAGAGAGCTGATACTCAGACGAGGCAACGAGATCTCAGAGATAAGAAGAGAAATTAGTAGGCAATGGGCCCAAAGGTTAAAAAGCCGTCTAGATTTTGATTCTGGTACCTCAATTAGGGGTGGAAGAAAAAATGGTGGCAAATGAATGCCAATAGATTCCTGACCATTATACTATTTTTTACAAGCATAAATGTTGTGCATTCGCGAGAATGGCGGTCATATTTAGAGATGGCTGGCAATCATCCAAATAGAATATGAGGACTTACTTAAACCTTAGTAGTACCCAAAACAATACATACAAATTTGTAGTTAAGTACATTTTATTCCCAATTAAATTCTTCATTATTTATTATATAGATATTGGACATAATATCTAGAGTCTATTTCAGAGTCGAGAATATTTTTAGAAAAACCAGCCTTTTTTCAGACGTTTTCTGTAATACTTCTTCAGTGTTTTATATGCATAACTTAAAAATAGATTTTTTGTTAAATTTTGATATTTCTCATGTAGCGGTATTTGTCTTCTAACAATATGACTCGTGATACAAAATGATAGTTGTTTTTACTGCCATCAAGGAGGTTATGTTTCAGTCATATTTATATCTGTGTTTGTCTGTTTATTTTGATACATTCAGGTATTTTGGTTTACGTGGAGCTTGATCAACCATCGCTAAATTTGTTCAAAATATTGATCCTGATCCAAATTAGAACTGATTTAATTTTTAGATATCTAGTTTAAAGGTTAAAGATCAAAGAAAAGGAGAAAGCCATACTTTTGGCAATAACTTCGGTTCTCTTCCTCATAGAGACTCGTTGCTTTGCTCAAATTGCGGCTAATGAAGCCCTCCATGTAATTTGGCTTTGAACTTGAAAAATTTCATCAAAGCTGAAAATTTTGTGGTATTTCAATTTCCGATTGAAAAAATTTTAATCTATGAATCTAATGCCATTTCATAACAGCAATCACTATCTAAAATTTCAATCATTATCTTTTCAGTTATCAACGTTTCCATGGCATAACTTAATATGGCATGGAAAAATAAAGTCCGGATAACACTTTGGCAAATCTTTATGTTTTCAGGCAGTCTAACAACATCTGTTCTTGTTGTGCATAGAGACATTATTTTAAGTTTAGATATATTTGCATTTTTTTTTGTAATTTCCAAGTTGGTTCCTTCATTCAAATATATAATAATTTTATTCCAAAAAAATTTAGCTTATATTTTTTTTTTATTCTTCAAGTTACAAATAAGAACACAAGTTTTAAACAATCTTATGGATTAAAATGAAACAATCATTTAAGGCAATTTACTTAAAATAAAAAACAAAATGAATAAAATCATATATTGTTTTATTTAAGATTTATCACTTTTTATATCACTTCATTATTAATATCATTGTTTCTATCAGTGTCATCTTTTACAACATTGTTTCCAGTGATTTAACAGCATTTGCACATAATCTGTGCATTGTACCATTGTTTTGTAGACATGTACAAATGTTTACATCTTCACATTAACTTGTTTACATTTGGTAGAACATTTTATTTAACCCATTACACTTTCTGGAACTTAAATTTTTACCATGATAATCAAGGAAATGGATATCCGGATTTGCATGAAGATTGATTAGAGTTTGTAACCTGATATATTTCTAGTGGCTTCAATGTTTTTTCTTTGTTCTCTTCAGAGATATATTTGAAATGTTAGAGGGTTATTTGATATAGGACATGCATTGTTTTGTATAATTATATAACTTTCATTTTGATTTGTTTCATGAAAAGTTTCCTCGCCTAAATCAAACAACTTATCAAAGTTGTTTGAATACTTGTCTGGACAGTGAATGGCAGAGATTTTTTTCACGATTCATCTCAATTTCAGTTTGTACTGAATCGTGATTTAAAACTGAGTTAGAAGCACAATGTTGCAAACATTTAACAGATCAATCAATTGTGCAGATCAAGACAGATTGTGTGTATCGATACTAAATATTTTGCCATTAATATCCATCTATTAGAAACTAAAAATATAACGTCTTGTAAAATACACAAAAACCTTCTATTGGCAGATGCAAATATATCTACTGTTTTTTCTGCACCTAACATTTCAGATGCATTAACTATGCATGCAAAAAAGTTATATAAAATGTAAAGTACTGTCTTTTTAGCTTCTTGCAAAGTTATTGTGCCTGGTTGCCATAACACAAAAAATGTAATTCATCTAATTGTGTTTCTCTGATTCATAAATAGAGGATTTGAATTTGAGTGGGCATAACTTGTTTACTGTTGTGATGGAAAATCGGTGTTACTTTGCGATTAGTATCTTTCATTTGGATTGGTGTCTGTTTTTCATCATGGAGTAGTATTTTTAACTCTACAAGAGAAGACACTGAAATGTCATTCACATAGACACGGTTATCCTTTAACTACTTAACACAAAGAAATTTTTAATCAATTTTTATCTTAAACATCCTATTTTATATGAGTTAGTATCATCACCAATCATTTCTTGTATCTGCTTGACAAAGTCTTTCAAACTTTTCAATCTCATTATTTTCTTGGTTTCAATTATTCAATCGTGAACGAATTTTACAAAAAACCTTAAATGCTTTACCAGTCTTATCAGTTTTGCTTGGTTTCGTCAAGTACTAGGAATTATTGCACTACTCATTGATTGCTACAAAATCTTGATTTTTTTCATTTGCATGACTCATCGAAACGGTTATATAAAGCGGGTGTCGTTTCTCGTTTCAGAATCACTTATTGATAATCACTGAACACTACCGGATCATGTGCGTCTCTGTAGCTTTCGGTAAAAGCCACACCCCGCATTAAACTCAAATCTGTGTCACACCCAGTCCTCATTAGGAGGCAGATATATTCAAAAGAATTCAGTTGCGAGAAGACGATGAACAGGGAGAGTGTGTACGCCCTAAATGGCCTACCGAGAGTTTTTTGCTTCTTTTAATAGCTATACTTTCGTTCAGCTTCAATGATCCTAACTCGTCCGTCCTGTTCTGGCAATTGACCAGATCGTGTGTACTTGATTCATCTTTCATTTCGTTAAGAAATCGGATGGTTCATATAGGGCTTGCAGTGATTTCAATGCTTTAAATAGTATTATCAATATAGACCCCCTACCCTGTGTTGCATAGTTCTTATTAGAAGAGGACTGATGTTATATATTTGTTGTTGTTGTTGTTGTTGTTGTTGTTGTTGTTGTTCGTCTTAGATTGTTCATATTGTAGTGTTCATATTGTTATGTGCAGATATATCGCGTATATATCAAGAGAGAGACAAATTATGAGATAGAGACAGTCTTATATAAAAAGAGACAGGGTACAGGTTATAACAAGAAAGCCGAGCATGTAATTCAATGAGAGGAGATTTATGATATATTGATAGACCGAGAGATAGTGCGTTTGGCATTTACGTTTGACAGTTCTGTGAATGGAAGTGTTTCTATAAACATTGACACATATATTTCTTACCTATTTTTGAGATGATGATTTTCACAAGTTCTTATAATATATAAATGGACAATACCGTTTCTGTTGAAAACATAACACGGAGATGCAGATACAAAAAGATGAAGTTGTTTGTTTATTCCATTTCAACCGATCAATGGCTTTTCATCAAGGAATTCAAGTCTTACATGATTCTTCTTCTAACCTCCGCTTCCAAGGTTCTATCAGCTCTGTCTCTGACTCTTCTCTTCTCCCTTGACTGACTGAGTCTCTCCTGACTGAGTTTTTTGACTCACTATATTGAGACCCATGACATCATTGCATGACCAACACGTGCATATTAGACACATGGCATGACATGCCTCCGTGTTTAAGCATGCATTGTTACACACATGTTTCAAACATGCGCGATTTGCACGTTTTGAAACCATTTCTGACGACCAGGAAATTTCCTATTCTCTTTGTTTTACAAAGGAATTTAACTTACTTGTTAATTCTGTAACCGATATTTTTATTATGCATTCTTTCTAAGAATGTGAATAGTTTTTCCAGCCAAATTTTATTTATCAAATATTTTAAAAGAATTAACAATTTAATTGGACATTCCATTTAAAACCTATTGTTCTTTAAAACCTATCTATAGGGTTCGATCCTCGTTTTATCTGATATCATTTGCATTTAAGTAATTCTCTTTTTCTTTTACTTACATTAAAAGGGAATAGCCCTTTTCATGTAACACCTTTACCCAACATAAATTCATTCACAGTTAATAAATATCTATTTGTCTTAAGTAAATTTCCTTCTGTATATCACCAGGAAAGGGTTCATCAAGATGTGACTAAAACAGCTGTCGCTATTCTTTTTGACTTATTTAAGTTTAATTAAATTCGGGTTAAAACGAAAACGCTGCTGTTACATTCCATCGTTATATAGACAAGATGCTTTTGAGTTAAACTGTCGTTTATCTTGACGATATATTGATTTTTAGTAACAGTGAAAAACAAGGACGACTTACATAAAGTATTACAATCCTTAGTATTAAAATATTTCCTTGGCTAATGCGTGATGTGAAGAAGGCTTGTTACCTACTTCGAAGAAAATTAACGAACGAGGCTAACGTATTTTTTGTTTAAAAATTAAGGGCTTTTCTGCAAATACCTAATTATCCATGCATAGTGTTGCAATTATCCGAACGGATTATAACGTCGTAGTTACATGTTAACCCAGACCCGACCTTGTGCACGAAATTCTCGCAAAGAAACAAAGATAAGAAATTTGAGTCTGTTTTTATTTAGTTGTAACAAAAGGCACTTTTCAAACTACGCCTGCATCTTGGTTTTACAAGCCTCTTCATTCGCCATGTGGTTAATAAACTCTACCGTGTCGCACACGTGCTTTTTCTCTTCCCCATCATGGTTTTTCAAATCTTTCTCACCGGCACGTGCTTCGTCTCGATGTCGCCGCCCACGTCTCTCTCCAAATCTTTCTCTGCTTTCCTTTTCCTTCTCTGTGACGTCAACTCGCACTACGTCTTGGTCATTTGCATACGTGAGCTGCCTCTGCTCTTACATACGTCTCCATGGTTTCGTTACATACCCCCCAAATTCTTTACAAAAATGTATTAAAATTTGTACCGAGGTAATAAAAAAAGAAGAGAAAAAAAAAAAATTTCAAACAAAATATATGAATAAATAAATTCATAGAAATATATTAGTATATACTTTATTCGATCTTTTCATTTTACTCTTCTTTTTCTCTTCGTCTTTTCCTGTCAGAATGTCCTTTTTATTTATTTATTTATTATTATTTTTTGTATAAAAAGGAATTCCAACGTATTTTTCTAAATATTTAAAGACAACGTTTTAATGTGTTGAAAGGAGAAAAATTCAGTTAACTATTTAAAAAGCGAGAACGTGGTTTTATGTGCCTTCAGAAATTACTTAATGAGAACCGAAATGTTTCAGCTTTGTTGATCAAGATTAAAGTTTTGAATGTTAACAATATGTTACGAAGCTAGTAAAATCAATGCAAGACTAAATCCGAGTTACAGTGAACAGTCTTTGATAATTGTTAGTCTTGTGTCGGTAACTCCTCCAAACTTAAACGCGGTATTTTTTCGTTTGGTAATAAAGTCAGTCTTTTTTCTTTTTGCTTATATCGACAGTCTTAATAACAGATATGTTGTACTGTTAATTGTATTCTAAAATTCGTTTATTACATTTTTCGGCCGTGTGAGTTTTTTCTCATGCATTCGGTTCTTTCTTACCCATTATAGCATTAATATGTGTTATTATATTATATTATATTGAGTGTTTATATATATATAATATAATATAATATAATATAATATATATATATATATATATATATATATAATTGATAACTGCTATAATATTATATTATTATATTGTGTTCGTTTGATAGATTTTCACTTCGACTGCTCAGTTTTTTTTCTTTTTGTTAATACCCCCGCAAGGAACCGATCTCGGTTCATCCGCGCACCCAAGTCACTCACTAACAAACCACCTTTTTCTACTATTTCATACTATTTTCCTATTACTACCCCGTTGCGCAAATAAAATATGACCGACAAAACAGGAGAAAATGCGAAAGTGAAGCAGAACAGAAAACAAAAACGAACAATATTACTCACCGACCAGTGCAATTTTTTTTTTTTGGCTGTGTTTGTTGTTTCTTCCTATCTTTGCCACTGGATTCTCTCTCTTTTTTTCATTTTGAACCCTTTTATGAAAAAGGCGTGGTTTTAACGGCATCAAATAATTTATGTAACATTGTAGTTACATGTCAACACAGACCCGGCATTGTGAACGAAACTCTCACAAACGAACGACAGTAAGAAATTCGACTTATCCTTTTTTTTTTTTTTTTTAGTTTTTCTAAAAGGCATTTATTATGGTACTTTCCAAACTACTCCTTCATCTTGAGTTTATAAGTCTCTTTGTTCGCCATGTGGTTAACAAAACTCTACCGTGTCGAATACATCCAGTCACCCTCACACGAATTTTTCAAATCTTCTCACCGGCACTTGCTTCGTCTCGCTGTCGCCACTCATATGGTTACAAATCTCTCTTCTCTTTTCTATTCCTTCTCTCCCTTCGTAGTACGTCAACTCGTACCATGGTTTGCTCGTACATCTTGTTACAGAATGAGGTTGGACCCTATGTTAAATCCCGACTTAAACAAGAAAATAACTGGCACTTTCAAAACTATAAAAAACACATTGTCATAAATTACAGCATTAGCTCATCCATAGTCTTCATTTACCAAGTGCCACCCAATTACGGATAACAGTCGATGTTATGACTGATGGATAAAAACACGGTGTATATAGTATTCTTTTGTAAGAAATTCTCTCAAGCCTAAACTAAATATTCGACATTTGACAGAGAGTTACTGGCAGTGTATTTTTAGTGACATATTTTCATCTCCTCGTAGAGGGCCGTCACGTAACATTGTTTGATTATAAGCCATTATGTGGAACCTTTTTAATCAAATACCGGCAAAATCCAGCCGCCTGTAAAAGCACTTGTCAGTGCTAGCTGTTGACATAGCATATATTAAATACGATCAAAGTATAGCTGCTGTCTGTATGCTTCTGTTAGGAAAATTATGGCTTATCATTAAAGCGTCAGCGTGTGTGTGCGTCATGTGGAATCAAGCTGTGGTGGAGAGGGAAGAAAGATTCAAAATGGCGACGCCCATGGCTTTTATAACTAGGCGGTCTCGCAAAGTGACGGAATATCTTGCAGCTCGTGTGCACAATCTCACCACGCAATTGTATAAAAGGAAGTTACAGAGAGAAAGCAGATGAACGGTGATGAAAATCCTTGAAGACAGTTGTATGAGAATACTTGGAAACTGTTGTTGCGTGTTACTGAGTCACTTTGCTGTCTTGCCTTTTTTTATTACTTTTTTCCTTCCTTTTTTTGTGTGTTACTAAACCTGCATTAGCTGTGCAAGTAGATATCTGTGATTTAGCTGAAATAGTTCAGACACAAACAGGGGATGATGAATTAAAATCATGCTTAAAAGAATATTTTATGTCAAATGAAGTGAGCTCAATCCTATGTGATACTTCAACCATGTAGTCCATATCATTTATTCAAAAAAATATTCGTAAAGCTATTTTGACAGCCTATATGGCTTAGTGTGGCACAATGAGGAAGATCCTTTTTGGAGGAGCTGGAGGTTTCTGCATTAATCAACCTTATGCCAAGCCTGTTCCATACTTATGGGGAGATGTGCAGATACAGGCAGAGGCAGATATTGCAAAATGTCAGCGCAGTTTGACAGGTTACGTGTGCGACTTGGGATTGTTTACGTAATCAGATTGAGAGTTGTTTATAAAACTCGTCACCAATGCTGTTATGTATGCGTCTCTCTCTCGCTCTCGCTCTCGCCCTCTCTTTCTCTCTCTCTCTATCTCTCTCTCTCTCTCTCTCTCCTGCTTCCTTTTCACTCTTTCTCTTACAAAGAAAGGAAATTTAATTGTAAACAGTCGAAACTTGGACTACGTAGAATACAGACGTATAGCATTTTTGATTGCGAACGTCATTGGAGACCTGGTTCGGGTCTCAACAGGTCTTAGCTATATATGCTCTTCCAGTGTTAAAATAAATTTATATTTTTATAAAAAAATATGTCTTGTATGCTATTTTGTACAAGCGTTCAATTTTCAGAGCAGCGGTCCTTGTCATGAAGAATGCATGCCATTTTATGCAATGGAAATGCCGCTCATAACGATGCAAAGACGACTCGACAACCAGACCTGCCAGCCGATTATAGCCGAAATCACATCAATCCCTTGATGTAAGGGGATATGTCTATCGTTTGATCGTGTCGGACAATCGGGGAGCTAATTGCCTTTCCCAGGATGAAACAATCAAACGTCTCTAATAGATGGACACACTGGCAAACGATCGTGTCATATTAGTGCATTTCAGAACGGAAGTCTCTATAAAACTGATTAAGTCCAGATATCTTTGATCGAATATAGACAAAACAGGCAAGCAAGTATGTGCAGTGTGTGGTGTATGTCAATAGGCTAAAGTTTACAAATACTGCAGTCCAGAATTTAGAATTACTATCTGCACGTTTCAAAACAATCCATTTTCTCTAGCGCGCAACGGTTTACCTCTCAGACTTATTGAATCACAAATTTAGTAAACTATGAGCCCTTTGATGATAATCGAACTCAAAACATAACCAGCAAGTTTTTTTAAAACTAAAGGAGAAACGCTAATAAAAAAAGAAGTAAAATATAGTTCAGAATGTTATGCCTAACAAAAGAAATATAAAAAACATTAGTTAGGCCGTTATAGATGAAAATAAATTAAAGGTACACATTGCAGGGTGTCTACAAAGCGATTCGTAAACACTAAAAAGTTCAAAAGAACATTTAAAAAAAAAAGGGGACAATGAATAGGAGGTTGCAATAAAGAAAATACAATCGTATTAACTAAATAAAGGACTGCTTTTTTACTCTTCCTCTTTATCCTCTTCTTCTTCCTCCTCCTCCTCCTCCTCCTCCTCTTCCTCCTCCTCCACCACACAGAATGGTTACAAAAGCAACACAGAAAGTGGCTTCACCTTATCTTATTTACAACAAAAATCAATGAACTGTGTATTATTGTGAAATCACTAAACGGACCCCGTGACCACTACAACTATTTATTCCACTTGGATTTTGTAGGGAAACGTGCGACTTACCTAACTAGCACGTGTGTATAATTCAACGGGTCGACCCTGGAATGAAATGAATGAAGAAGAAAGAAACAAAAATGGCTGCCTTATCTTTTTATATGCCTGCAATGTGACCACCCGATATGCAAATGAGATGCTCCTGGTTGGAGATAAAAGAGGGTTGATTTTTTAGAGGGACGTTCATTTTTTAAGCTGGATTTCGAAGAAATAAGTTGAATTAGCAGAAGTTCGTTTGGAGTTGAGAGAAGGTGCGTTACGCATACAGAAGTTTGGAAGTTGGAAGTTTGGACAACAGTGTCAACCTTACCCAGGAAATTATTGGTGTGATGGGCGGAAGAAATAACACTCAAGTTATTGAATTATAGATTTCATAAAAAAAAAATCAATAAACATTGACATTTCTGCTAAAATATTCTTCCTTGTCGATAATAAAGAAGTAAAGACACTTCTCATTTTACATACGCGTTTAGTTTGTAAATGTACGGGCATTATATAGCTCTGATCTAACAACTCACCCACACAAACATACACACAAATATGTAGATACAGGCAAATTTTCCTTCAAAGTTTTCATTTCTGATCTTACAACCCTCTCAACACATACCTTGTATCAAAGTTGTGAATCAACGTCGCATGAACACTTTTAAAAGACACGCACTTGCACAGTCTTTTATTCGCTCACTGTTTGACTTCACAGAAATAAAAGCTGAAACCATTGTTTAAATTCTAATTGTTTAGGTATGTCTAGACTTTCATAAATTAGATGTTAATACTCTAATCTATTTCAGAAAATGACAATGCACATGTGTACAGAAGAGTACCAACGCATTGGTTGATCGATTAGACTAAGCATATTATAAGTTTGATAAATTCATGTCTTTACTAATTAAAACTGTTAAGTTTTGAGGCAGTGTTGAACAAAGATGGTGGCGTAGTTCAGATCAGTAACTAAGATGGCGGTCAAGAATCAAATGCGGTCCATGGCATAGTTAACGGCGAACTGATTGAATCCAAAATTCGACAATTTTTATAATAATTTTAAAACGTTTTCATTGGTTGTTTAGCACAGCCGATGGTTATAAAAATGATTGGCGAATCCATTCGTCTCATACCCCCATTAGTTCGTCTTTTGGTCGTATACGTCTGGTTACTGCGCCTATTGTTATACATTTCTGTTATTATTATTGTTATTGCTGCTTTGTTAAATTTGTTATCCTTTTCCTTCTCTTCCCCCGACGCTAGTTACTAGCACCGGAATTTTGAACGCTCTTTTTTCCGACGGCCATGGCATCTGCCAGCTGTGCGCCGCCGGTTCCTGTTAAGGAGACATCTGTCTCCGAAAACGAAGGATGGAAAAAACCACCTGCTGTCAAAATAGACCTGGAATCTTTTCTGACCAAAGCCAAGAAATGCAGCGAATTCGTTACCGAGACGGGGATAACTGTGGAGCAACCAAGGTTGCAAGAGTTCGCAAAGAGAACAATTTCTCTCTTTGTGATAGACCGAAAAACAAAGAAACTCATCCGATCAACAAAGGACACGGTGACCAAACTCATTGCAACAACCGGTATGAGAGCGGAGCGCATTACTAAAGCGCGTGGATACAATACCTGGGCAGCCCTGTTCAAAAATGAAGACGACTGTGTGAAATTATCACAGAATGAAATCATAACGAACGATTTCATTCTTAGAATGGAATATCTAGGACGTAGGAGGACTACTATCTCTATTTTTGAAGTTCCTGGAGTAGTCCCAGGGGAATATTTAGCAGCGTACCTCCTCCAATTTGGAGATATTACCGGAGTACAGGTGGACCATTATAACGGCGTATGGTCCTTCGACATTTTATTAGATAAAGAAACGTACCACAAAATACCATACTATATGGAAGCAGAAACGGAAAAACTACCAATCGTAGTGGCAGGACGACGACCTGCATGCTGGATTTGCGGTGAAGTGGGGCACTTAACATACACGTGCCCCAAAAAACAACCTACCCCCAGAAACCCGAAAAATCGGGTCCTAGATCATCTAGAGTCGGCCCCAGTGATTGGATTCAAGATACCTGATTCTGAACAAAAAGAGGACACGCCTACAAAGATATCACCAGAGGATTTTGAAAAAACCTTCAACTCTGAAGCAGCATCTCCAGAAAAAAAAGGAGAGTGGAAGATTGTGCCATCCAAAAGAACAGCTCCCAAAACATACGCAAAGTCACTCACCAAAGAGGAAAAGCTAGAAATCAGGACTAGCAGAGATCCAGGAGGAAATAAATATAAGGAATTACTCAAACTTAAGGACTCTCTTGATGAGAAACGTGAAGCAGGTAAATCTGTCCCCTTCCCTGAGTCCCTGTTTCCCGAAAAGCCCAACCCCGCTCCGAAGGAAAAACGTTCCCCCCAAAAAGTCCCAGCCCCAGTTAACGCCTCGCTCCCTACTAGGGCAAAAAAAATGACTTCATTAGGCGCCCCTCAGAAAAAAAGAAGTCCAAGGCCCTCCCCTTTTTCCACCCCTGCCAACACACCCCAGAACACTCCTCCCCCTTCTCCCATGAAAACTGACATGCCCCCTCCCACTCCCTCTGATAAAAAGAGGCAAAGAAGCCCATCCATTGAAACAGAATCACGGAAAAAAAAATCCCCCCCTTTTTTTTCTGGCAACGCTGTATGTCAAATAACCCCAGAGAAAGAACTAATCATGAAAACACACAAGTCCAAGGACTATAAAAACCTATTGGCATTCAAATTAGTACACAAGAAAGACATCTCAAACCCCGAAAACTTCCCCAAAGCCAAGAGGATTTTAACAGTAGTTAGACCTAGAGGGGAAGCAAACGGGGTTTGGAAAATGATGGAAGAGGCGAATAGCGCCTTCAACCTCTATCCTCCTGTCACCTTCTTCAATGACAGAGAAATAACAGAAATGAAAAAATCTTGTGTTGGTCGGGTCCCTATAAAGATGCACCCATCTCTATATAGGGCCATTAAACTAACCTTTCCTCTTGACATCGGCGGTTTGTCCCCTGACGGGTCAATCACCACTGAGATGACCACTGGATCCATGGGGACAGCTGTCGGTGTCTTGACACCGTCTATGTTTGATCAGGATTCCCAACCCTAAGTAGCTCAGGATGGCTTCTTTAAGATTAGCTAGTTTAAATGTCCGAGGGTTGAGGGACGCCTCTCGTAAACTTCGAGTTGCACGCGACCTTCAACGCCTTGGTGTGGATGTATGTTGTCTACAGGAGACTCACTTTATTCCAAGTGACTATCAGGATGTGCTCCTTAGGGACTTTCAGCTCTACTCAGCACATTATGATACCCACGCAAGGGGGGTTACCTGGCTAGTTAAGCGCACTCTTGATGCATCGTGTGACCCTATTTATGCAGATCCAGAGGGAAGATTGCTCGTTCTGGATGTTACCGTAAAGGATGTGGCATTTCGTTTTATTGGGGTTTATGCGCCCAATAACCGTACTGAGCTAGTTTCCTTTTTTCGGCGAATCGAGCCTTTCATGAATTCGTCTCGACGGTTAGTTTTAGCGGGAGACTGGAACGCGGTCCTGGATCCCGAGTTAGATCGTGGGGTTAATACCACAAGGGATACTAACCAGAACCGGGATGCTAAAGCGTTTCGAGACTTTGTCGACAAGTTTGATCTTGTCGATAAATTTCGGAACGAAAAACCCGGGGATTTAGCATGGACTTGGACAGGTAGACGCGGCTCCGATCCGGTGCAGCTTTCGAGTTACATCGATCGGTTCTTAGTCGACCTAGGGCTTTTAGACTGTCCAAGTTTTCATAGTATAGTTTATTCGGACCATAGGCTTGTCCGGGTTCGAGTAAACTTAGATAGTGTTAAACCTAGGATGGCTAGTTACTGGAAGTTCAACACGTCGTTGTTCGATGTGAAGGACTTCCGGGAACAGCTTCTACTAACAATACAGAGGGAATTGACGGGGGCTATCATCGGGAATAAGTGGTGGGGCAACCTTAAAAAAGTCATTAGGTCCTTCGCTGCTGATTTTAGTCGCCGGCTCAACCGTAGTTCTAGAGCAGCGAAAGCGGCGCTAGAAGATAGATTAGAAAGGGCGGTGGAGGAGGGGGATAGTGCTAGCTATACTATAGTTAAGGCTGAACTGGACTCCTTGGATAACAGGGAGGACCAGGGATTATTAGTTAGGGCTAGATTAAAAAGAGCGCCAAACGAGGCAACAAACATGGCCGCGTCACTGCGTGCGGAGGAGTTTCGACGTTCTGCAGATCGACACATCGCCAGTGTCACATTGCCGGACGGACGAACCGTAACTTCAAACGACGGAATCTTGGAGGGTTTTCGGACTCATTTTCAGGAGCTTTTTACCAAGGAGCCCGGTCTGACTATTGAACAGTTTGACACCTATTTAGCCGACTTTTCTCGCCTGGAGGCGACCGAAGCAGCTAGGTGTGAAGGTAGCATAAAAGAGGAAGAAGTCATTGAGGCCTTGAAACAGGTCGGGCTAGACAGGACCCCTGGGATAGATGGTCTGCCCTACGAGGTGTATTTGAGGCTGTCGCCCATTTTTATTCCTTTGCTGACCGTACTTTTTAACTCCTGGTATAGGAACGGGTGCATACCTCAGTACTTTACCAGGGGGATCATTAAATTGTTACGCAAAGATAAAAATGGAGGGGATGGGATAGGTAATTTCCGGCCCTTAACGATGTTAAACACAGAGTTAAAGATTTTGGCCAAGATCTTAGCAAATCGTCTGCAGATTGTCTTACACCGTCTAATAAGTCCCGAACAGACTTGTTCTGTTAAGGGCCGGACGATTCAAGATAATTTGCACACGATACGCTTGATCGTAGAAAAAGTCGACACAGAAGCCGCGCTGATTAATTTAGATCAGTCCAAAGCATTCGACAGAGTAGACCATCATTACCTAGAGGCTGTTCTTCGCTCGGCTGGGTTTGGTCCCCAGTTTCGCTCTTGGATTTGCCTCTTGTATGCCAACCCCGGTGCTATGGTTGAAGTGAATGGGGTGAGGTCGAAACCCTTCATGTTAACAAGATCGATCCGTCAAGGTTGTCCGTTATCCCCAATGTTATATGTGCTGGCGCTTGAGCCATATTTGCGCCAGCTTCGGGTGAATCCGGTCCTTCGCGGGATTACTTTGCCAGGTGGCTCTACCCCGGTAAAGTATACCGCCTATGCTGACGACGTGACTGTGCTTGTAACGAGCAGTGCCGAGATTAGAGTCGTTGACATAGAAACAAGTCGGTATGCCAAGGTCACAGGGGCCATAATTAACTACGTTAAGTCTATTGGCTTACGTATCGGTGCCTGGAGGGGTATGCCCCTTCAGGGACCCTTTGGTTGGGCTGATGGGCCATGCAAGCTACTCGGCGTCTGGTTTGGTCCCGGTCTCCAGCTGGAGAAAAATTGGTCGGAGGTATTGGAAGCGGTCAAGGTCGCATCTCATTTGTGGGCCTTGAGAAATCTGTCTTTGAAGGGTCGGGCGGAGGTATGCAATTCTCATATCTACCCCCTGATCCTTTACCGTCTATCAGTACTTCCACTCCCGGAGACCACACTAGTTGATCTGGTGCGTGCTCTTTTCGCGTTCTTATGGCGCGGAAAGCAAGCCATGGTTACCCGGGAGGTCTGTTACCTGCATCCGTCTGAAGGCGGTCTGGGTATGCCTAGTGTAGAAATACGTAGACACACTCTTAGGCTGATATACCTGGATCGAATGTGTACACCAAGTGAGGGAAACGGTGTCTTCTGGATAGAAGACACTAAGAAAGCCTTTCAGGCTTTGGAGAGTGTGCATTCGGCTGAGGGGGAGGCACACAGGTTGCCCCGAAACGAGTGCCCTTTCTATCGCGAGTGTCGGCAGGCCTTGAGATTTCTTCTACGGGTCAAAGAAAGCCTCTCTGACACCCAGCTGTTGTCTCGCAAAGCGCTATATCGGGCGTTAGTGAGGGGATCCGTTCGAGACGAAAAGATTGAGGAGTTCGGTTTTACGAAGGAGGAGCGCCGCTTAATATGGCCTTGGGCGCCTGGGTCGAGCTGCTTCGATAATTACGAGGCATCACTCACCTGGCTGGTAATACGAAATGCTCTCTGGGTCGGCAAAAGACTTTACGCAGCGGGTTTTACGGAGACACCCAATTGTGTCCGATGCGGAGAATGGGAGGAAGACCTTGATCATGCTTTCTTCCACTGCGCCATCGTTCGACCGTTGTGTGAGTTAGTTGAAGGCTTCACGGTTCGCATGCTGAGCGAGCGGTTTTTTGTGCTGGAGTCGGTTTCCCCGTATAGCAACTGGGCACCGACCATGAAGAAAGAAGAACGCTATGTTTTTCTGTGTTTACTAGCAGTTATGAGAGGCGTGATTTGGACGACGCGACAGAAGGAGGTTTACGGAGATGAGACCTTCACTGCTCCCCAGCTTGTCCTCATTTTCAAATATCGATTGAAAATGCGAATTAAGCTGGAGAAGGTGAAACTCGCTCCTGTGAATTTCAACGACCGGTGGGTGAAAGTTTCGCGACTGTGTAAAGTGAATGGAGCTAGTCTTGAATTTCTTTTTTGAGTGGCTTAGGTTTTTTTTAAGGATTTTGGGTAACCTGATCAAACATAGACATGCATCGGACCTCCTAGAGTAGGCTAGTTAGGCATTTTTGTTCGATTTTTAACTTAGCTAGAGTATGCATGCTGTCATCGCCCCAATCTCCCTTTTTGGTTTTCCCTGTCCCAGCGTCCCTCGTTTTTTTTTTTTTTTTTTTTTTTTTTTTTTTCCCACTTTTGGTTCGATAACCCCCAATCCCGGCCCCTTAGGTGACGGATAAACTGTTTTGCCAGAGATGTAGGCCATTTTTGTTGTGTTTGAATAAAGTTAGCTTTCGTGGGACCTACATCTTTTCGACTGACAAAACTTTTTATCCGCCACAATTAGTAGTGAGGGGGTTCTTTTTACTAACCACTTTTTATCATTGTATATTTTTCATACGATTTTGTAAATAAGATTTTTATCCCCAACCCCCCACATCATGTATATATATTTATAACTTTCGGGTTTAAAGTAGGATGTCCACAGAGTGATTTTGGTATTTTGGTGAAAGAGTCTAGTTAAGTTAACGTTATGTTAGTTAGGTCAACATTAACCCCCACCCCCTTTTTTTTCGGCCTTGTGCCACATTTTTATTTGTATTTTTGTCAAATAAAATAAATATTTACCCCCATTAGTTCGTCTTTTGGTCGTATACGTCTGGTTACTGCGCCTATTGTTATACATTTCTGTTATTATTATTGTTATTGCTGCTTTGTTAAATTTGTTATCCTTTTCCTTCTCTTCCCCCGACGCTAGTTACTAGCACCGGAATTTTGAACGCTCTTTTTTCCGACGGCCATGGCATCTGCCAGCTGTGCGCCGCCGGTTCCTGTTAAGGAGACATCTGTCTCCGAAAACGAAGGATGGAAAAAACCACCTGCTGTCAAAATAGACCTGGAATCTTTTCTGACCAAAGCCAAGAAATGCAGCGAATTCGTTACCGAGACGGGGATAACTGTGGAGCAACCAAGGTTGCAAGAGTTCGCAAAGAGAACAATTTCTCTCTTTGTGATAGACCGAAAAACAAAGAAACTCATCCGATCAACAAAGGACACGGTGACCAAACTCATTGCAACAACCGGTATGAGAGCGGAGCGCATTACTAAAGCGCGTGGATACAATACCTGGGCAGCCCTGTTCAAAAATGAAGACGACTGTGTGAAATTATCACAGAATGAAATCATAAAGAACGATTTCATTCTTAGAATGGAATATCTAGGACGTAGGAGGACTACTATCTCTATTTTTGAAGTTCCTGGAGTAGTCCCAGGGGAATATTTAGCAGCGTACCTCCTCCAATTTGGAGATATTACCGGAGTACAGGTGGACCATTATAACGGCGTATGGTCCTTCGACATTTTATTAGATAAAGAAACGTACCACAAAATACCATACTATATGGAAGCAGAAACGGAAAAACTACCAATCGTAGTGGCAGGACGACGACCTGCATGCTGGATTTAAGGTGAAGTGGGGCACTTAACATACACGTGCCCCAAAAGACAACCTACCCCCAGAAACCCGAAAAATCGGGTCCTAGATCATCTAGAGTCGGCCCCAGTGATTGGATTCAAGATACCTGATTCTGAACAACAAGAGGACACGCCTACAAAGATATCACCAGAGGATTTTGAAAAAACCTTCAACTCTTAAGCAGCATCTCCAGAAAAAAAAGGAGAGTGGAAGATTGTGCCATCCAAAAGAACAGCTCCCAAAACATACGCAAAGTCACTCACCAAAGAGGAAAAGCTAGAAATCAGGACTAGCAGAGATCCAGGAGGAAATAAATATAAGGAATTACTCAAACTTAAGGACTCTCTTGATGAGAAACGTGAAGCAGGTAAATCTGTCCCCTTCCCCGAGTCCCTGTTTCCCGAAAAGCCCAACCCCGCTCCGAAGGAAAAACGTTCCCCCCAAAAAGTCCCAGCCCCAGTTAACGCCTCGCCCCCTACTAGGGCAAAAAAAAATGACTTCATTAGGCGCCCCTCAGAAAAAAAGAAGTCCAAGGCCCTCCCCTTTTTCCACCCCTGCCAACACACCCCAGAACACTCCTCCCCCTTCTCCCATGAAAACTGACATGCCCCCTCCCACTCCCTCTGACAAAAAGAGGCAAAGAAGCCCATCCATTGAAACAGAATCCCGGAAAAAAAAATCCCCCCCTTTTTTTTTCTGGCAACGCTGTATGTCAAATAACCCCAGAGAAAGAACTAATCATGAAAACACACAAGTCCAAGGACTATAAAAACCTATTGGCATTCAAATTAGTACACAAGAAAGACATCTCAAACCCCGAAAACTTCCCCAAAGCCAAGAGGATTTTAACAGTAGTTAGACCTAGAGGGGAAACAAACGGGGTTTGGAAAATGATGGAAGAGGCGAATAGCGCCTTCAACCTCTATCCTCCTGTCGCCTTCTTCAATGACAGAGAAATAACAGAAATGAAAAAATCTTGTGTTGGTCGGGTCCCTATAAAGATGCACCCATCTCTATATAGGGCCATTAAACTAACCTTTCCTCTTGACATCGGCGGTTTGTCCCCTGACGGGTCAATCACCACTGAGATGACCACTGGATCCATGGGGACAGCTGTCGGTGTCTTGACACCGTCTATGTTTGATCAGGATTCCCAACCCTAAGTAGCTCAGGATGGCTTCTTTAAGATTAGCTAGTTTAAATGTCCGAGGGTTGAGGGACGCCTCTCGTAAACTTCGAGTTGCACGCGACCTTCAACGCCTTGGTGTGGATGTATGTTGTCTACAGGAGACTCACTTTATTCCAAGTGACTATCAGGATGTGCTCCTTAGAGACTTTCAGCTCTACTCAGCACATTATGATACCCACGCAAGGGGGGTTACCTGGCTAGTTAAGCGCACTCTTGATGCATCGTGTGACCCTATTTATGCAGATCCAGAAGGAAGATTGCTCGTTCTGGATGTTACCGTAAAGGATGTGGCATTTCGTTTTATTGGGGTTTATGCGCCCAATAACCGTACTGAGCTAGTTTCCTTTTTTCGGCGAATCGAGCCTTTCATGAATTCGTCTCGCCGGTTAGTTTTAGCGGGAGACTGGAACGCGGTCCTGGATCCCGAGTTAGATCGTGGGGTTAATACCACAAGGGATACTAACCAGAACCGGGATGCTAAAGCGTTTCGAGACTTTGTCGACAAGTTTGATCTTGTCGATAAATTTCGGAACGAAAAACCCGGGGATTTAGCATGGACTTGGACAGGTAGACGCGGCTCCGATCCGGTGCAGCTTTCGAGTTACATCGATCGGTTCTTAGTTAGGAGAGTCGACCTAGGGCTTTTAGACTGTCCAAGTTTTCATAGTATAGTTTATTCGGACCATAGGCTTGTCCGGGTTCGAGTAAACTTAGATAGTGTTAAACCTAGGATGGCTAGTTACTGGAAGTTCAACACGTCGTTGTTCGATGTGAAGGACTTCCGGGAACAGCTTCTACTAACAATACAGAGGGAATTGACGGGGGCTATCATCGGGAATAAGTGGTGGGGCAACCTTAAAAAAGTCATTAGGTCCTTCGCTGCTGATTTTAGTCGCCGGCTCAACCGTAGTTCTAGAGCAGCGAAAGCGGCGCTAGAAGATAGATTAGAAAGGGCGGTGGAGGAGGGGGATAGTGCTAGCTATACTTTAGTTAAGGCTGAACTGGACTCCTTGGATAACAGGGAGGACCAGGGATTATTAGTTAGGGCTAGATTAAAAAGAGCGCCAAACGAGGCAACAAACATGGCCGCGTCACTGCGTGCAGAGGAGTTTCGACGTTCTGCAGATCGACACATCGCCAGTGTCACATTGCCGGACGGACGAACCGTAACTTCAAACGACGGAATCTTGGATGGTTTTCGGACTCATTTTCAGGAGCTTTTTACCAAGGAGCCCGGTCTGACTATTGAACAGTTTGACACCTATTTAGCCGACTTTTCTCGCCTGGAGGCGACCGAAGCAGCTAGGTGTGAAGGTAGCATAAAAGAGGAAGAAGTCATTGAGGCCTTGAAACAGGTCGGGCTAGACAGGACCCCTGGGATAGATGGTCTGCCCTATGAGGTGTATTTGAGGCTGTCGCCCATTTTTATTCCTTTGCTGACCGTACTTTTTAACTCCTGGTATAGGAACGGGTGCATACCTCAGTACTTTACCAGGGGGATCATTAAATTGTTACGCAAATATAAAAATGGAGGGGATGGGATAGGTAATTTCCGGCCCTTAACGATGTTAAACACAGAGTTAAAGATTTTGGCCAAGATCTTAGCAAATCGTCTGCAGATTGTCTTGCACCGTCTAATAAGTCCCGAACAGACTTGTTCTGTTAAGGGCCGGACGATTCAAGATAGTTTGCACACGATACGCCTGATCGTAGAAAAAGTCGACACAGAAGCCGCGCTGATTAATTTAGATCAGTCCAAATTATTCGACAGAGTAGACCATCATTACCTAGAGGCTGTTCTTCGCTCGGCTGGGTTTGGTCCCCAGTTTCGCTCTTGGATTTGCCTCTTGTATGCCAACCCCGGTGCTATGGTTGAAGTGAATGGGGTGAGGTCGAAACCCTTCATGTTAACAAGATCGATCCGTCAAGGTTGTCCGTTATCCCCAATGTTATATGTGCTGGCGCTTGAGCCATATTTGCGCCAGCTTCGGGTGAATCCGGTCCTTCGCGGGATTACTTTGCCAGGTGGCTCTACCCCGGTAAAGTATACCGCCTATGCTGACGACGTGACTGTGCTTGTAACGAGCAGTGCCGAGATTAGAGTCGTTGACATAGAAACAAGTCGGTATGCCAAGGTCACAGGGGCCATAATTAACTACGTTAAGTCTATTGGCTTACGTATCAGTGCCTGGAGGGGTATGCCCCTTCAGGGGCCCTTTGGTTGGACTGATGGGCCATGCAAGCTACTCGGCGTCTGGTTTGGCCCCGGTCTCCAGCTGGAGAAAAATTGGTCGGAGGTATTGGAAGCGGTCAAGGTCGCATCTCATTTGTGGGCCTTGAGAAATCTGTCTTTGAAGGGTCGGGCGGAGGTATGCAATTCTATCTACCCCCTGATCCTTTACCGTCTATCAGTACTTCCACTCCCGGAGACCACACTAGTTGATCTGGTGCGGGCTCTTTTCGCGTTCTTATGGCGCGGAAAGCAAGCCATGGTTACCCGGGAGGTCTGTTACCTGCATCCGTCTGAAGGCGGTCTGGGTATGCCTAGTGTAGAAATACGTAGACACACTCTTAGGCTGATATACCTGGATCGAATGTGTACACCAAGTGAGGGAAACGGTGTCTTCTGGATAGAAGACACTAAGAAAGCCTTTCAGGCTTTGGAGAGTGTGCATTCGGCTGAGGGGGAGGCACACAGGTTGCCCCGAAACGAGTGCCCTTTCTATCGCGAGTGTCGGCAGGCCTTGAGATTTCTTCTACGGGTCAAAGAAAGCCTCTCTGACACCCAGCTGTTGTCTCGCAAAGCGCTATATCGGGCGTTAGTGAGGGGATCCGTTCGAGACGAAAAGATTGAGGAGTTCGGTTTTACGAAGGAGGAGCGCCGCTTAATATGGCCTTGGGCGCCTGGGTCGAGCTGCTTCGATAATTATGAGGCATCACTCACCTGGCTGGTAATACGAAATGCTCTCTGGGTCGGCAAAAGACTTTACGCAGCGGGTTTTACGGAGACACCCAATTGTGTCCGATGCGGAGAATGGGAGGAAGACCTTGATCATGCTTTCTTCCACTGCGCCATCGTTCGACCGTTGTGTGAGTTAGTTGAAGGCTTCACGGTTCGCATGCTGAGCGAGCGGTTTTTTGTGCTGGAGTCGGTTTCCCCGTGCTGCAACTGGGCACCAACCATGAAGAAAGTAGAACGCTATGTTTTTCTGTGTTTACTAGCAGTTATGAGAGGCGTGATTTGGACGACGCGACAGAAGGAGGTGTACGGAGATGAGACCTTCACTGCTCCCCAGCTTGTCCTCATTTTCAAATATCGATTGAAAATGCGAATTAAGCTGGAGAAGGTGAAACTCGCTCCTGTGAATTTCAACGACAGGTGGGTGAAAGTTTCGCGACTGTGTAAAGTGAATGGAGCTAGTCTTGAATTTCTTTTTTGAGTGGCTTAGTTTTTTTTAAGGATTTTGGGTGACCTGATCAAACATAGACATGCATCGGACCTCCTAGAGTAGGCTAGTTAGGCATTTTTGTTCGATTTTTAACTTAGCTAGAGTATGAATGTTGTCATCGCCCCAATCTCCGTTTTTGGTTTTCCCCGTCCCACCGTCCCTCGTTTTTTTTTTTTTTTTTTTTTTTTCCCACTTTTGGTTCGATAACCCCCAATCCCGGCCCCTTAGGTGACGGATAAACTGTTTTGCCAGAGATGTAGGCCATTTTTGTTGTGTTTGAATAAAGTTAGCTTTCGTGGGACCTACATCTTTTCGACTGACAAAACTTTTTATCCGCCACAATTAGTAGTGAGGGGGTTCTTTTTACTAACCACTTTTTATCATTGTATATTTTTCATCCGATTTTGTAAATAAGATTTTTATCCCCAACCCCCCCACATCATGTATATATATATTTGTAACTTTCGGGTTTAAAGTAGGATGTCCACAGAGTGATTTTGGTATTTTGGTGAAAGAGTCTAGTTAAGTTAACGTTATGTTAGTTAGGTCAACATTAACCCCCACCCCCCTTTTTTCGGCCTTGTGCCACATTTTTATTTGTATTTTTGTCAAATAAAATAAATATTTACCCCCATTAGGAGTCAAACACATTTTACACACACCTTTTTTGATATAATGGAAAAATCCTTTCGCATTAAATTTTGGTTTGACTTGACAAAAGGAAATAAAAATAAATAAATAAAAATAAACAAATAAATGAACAAAGAAAAATAAACCAATAAAATAATTGTTTTTTTTTTTTTTTTTTTTGTTCTGGTTTTGGGGGAATTTGTCTTTATTCTCATTGGTCAAAAAGAATTATTAATATATTGGTATAACGTGTGCAAAAAGAAGCCATTTTTTATGACATTGAGTTTTTTTTTTTATACATATAAAACCAAACACTTCAAATATATATAAACATACAAATAGAATACGTGTCAAATACATATAAACATATGCACGAAAATTCACAAATATACAATTTTTTTAAAATAAAAACTAGAAACATTATGTTAGGTATTAGTTGATTAATTTGGTTAGTAAGGTAGAAATGGTCGCAGTTTAACGTCGTGCCCGGGACAATTTACAATTTTTTTTTTTGTGTGTGTGTGATTTTCACCGTTCATACTTCTCTTTTGTGGGTTTCTGAAAAGAGATTTATTCATAATTAGATTCCAAAAAGTTCGGTTATAAAATGTGTTAATTTTATTCTTTTTATAGGTTTAGTGAAAATATCGGCTATATTATTTTCAGACGTCACATAAGTAAGAGTATTAGATTTTTTCCTTTTTTCATCCCTTATAAAAGGATATCTGATATCAATATGCTTCGACCTTTGATGAATGATAGAATTATTAGCTAATAAGACACTCCTCTGATTATCATAATGAATTACTATAGGTTTTTTACTTAGATCTGGTTTTAAAATAGATTTTAGAAGGGTGTTCAGAAAAATTGCCTCCTGCACGAAATGAGTAAGAGCCACATATTCTGCTTCACAAGTAGAAAGGGCAACAATTTGTTGCTTTTTAGTTTTCCAAGAGATCATAGGTTCAGTCTTTGACAGTCTAAAACAATACCCCGCTATACTTTTTCTATCCTCAGAGTTACCCCAATCTGAATCTGAAAATCCTTCTAAATTTAGAGGATATGTAGATTTTTTAAATCTTAAAGATTGTTCCTTGGTTCCTTTTAGGTAACGAAAGATTTGTTTTGCACGATTAAGGTCTTTAATTGTCGGCTTCGATAAGTTTTGAGATAGCTTTGTTACAGTGTAACATATGTCAGGCCTTGTTGCGTTCATCAAGTAGATGAGGCTTCCTACCATTTCCCTGTATATTCGATTATCTATGGATTTTGTTTTGGTTCCTTTATTTTTATTTATGTCCATTTCGACGGGAGTTGAACGCGGCTTACAATCTTGCATTCCGAACTTGGGCAGAATTTTTTCCAATGTATCGTGATTGGTTCATAGTTATAGTTTCATTTTCACAGGTAAATTTTATACCAAGAAACCATGGCAGTCGTCCAAGATCGGCCATTTTTTTTTTTTTTTATTTAATTCATTTTCAACATTTAAAGTGTTGTCACAGTTTGAGGCGAGTAATATATCGTCAACCCAAAAAACCAAAATCAACAATTTATTACTTACATTTTTGGTATACGTGCACGCGTCTACGGGTCATTGTTTGAATTCCTGTTCTATTAAATAATTATGGATTGTTAAATTCCAATTTTGTGCACTTTGTTTTAGTCCATATAACGATTTATTTAATTTCCACACCCAATTTTTATTTTGCATTTTAAATACCTCTGGAGGGTAAATGTAGATTTCACAGTCAATCGGGGCATTTAAACAAGCATTTTTACATCCATTTGATGTATTTTTAATTTGTATTGAGCGGCAAGTTGTAATAAAATTTTAATATCGTTAAATTTGTCGTTGGTGAAAATGTTGCAAAATATTCCACTCCAGAAATTTGTGAAAAACCTTTTGCAACAAATCTTGCTTTAAAAGTTTCACTGCCAGAAGCTGTGATTTTTTTTTGGAAAAAACCCAGTGTGAAGAAATTATATTTTTATCTGTTGGTTTTGCCACTATTTCGTATGTGTTATTTTCAGATAAAGCTTTCAATTCGGATAACATAGCTTGTTTCCATTCTTGGTGATTTTCTGAATTAATCGCCTCATTATAACTTTCCGGTGCGCTGTTCAACGAATGACTTCACAGAAATAAAAGCTGAAACCATTGTTTAAATTCTAATTGTTTAGGTATGTCCACGGCGTAATCTTGTATTCTTCAATTTGTAAGAAGTCTGGCCTTTTTCGCTCCCTTATTGGGTATCGATGTGTCTGGCTAATATTTTCGTCAGAAGTTCTTCTGTAATTGTCGTTGTTATTAATATTTTCCTTGTGATCGATTAAGATGCTAGGTAATATTTCACGTTTTTCATCCACTGGATCGCCATTTTTTTAATTTAATGTATCATTGAATTTTACACATCTAACCCTTTTTATGGCATTTTGGGTTGGAAAATAGATTAAATATGCGGGACTATTTTTATCGTAACCTACGAAAGTACCTTTTTCGCTTTTAGTATTTAGTTTACTGGTGTTTTCTATAAATGCAAAGTAATCAGAACCAAATAGATGTATTCTGTTCATTTTAGGTTTTACACTGCAAAACGCTTCATACGGCGTTTTTCCTAGCCTCTTATTGAACAATCTATTTCTGATATATACTGGTGCCATGATAGTGTACGTCCATAAACTATGCGTTAATTTCGATTCGATAAGTTGTCATCTTGTCATCTCAGAAAGGGTTCGCCATGCCCTTTCAGTGGTGCCATTTTTGAAGGGGGAATACGGCGCTGATTTCTTGTGTTTAATACGGTGGTTAATTAATAGAAGTTCAAAGTCTTTACTAGTAAATTCAGTCCCATTGTCTGAGCGAATACATTTTACTGAACCGTACGGGGCAATATCAGCTAAATATTTTTTAGTGGCGAGAATAGTGTCGGATTTGTTTTTTTTAGAAAATAAACTATAATTAAACCGGAAAAATCATCAATAAAGTTCAAAACGTACCTTAGATTATTTCTCCCCATCGGGCTGATTGGACATGCTAAGTCACAGTGCACAAGTGAGAGAATTTTCGTAGCTTTTTTGTCTGGCGTTCGGCTTATATCTTTTGTCATTTTCCCCTGTGCACACACATCACAATTTGGGAGATCGTCTGAAGGTATTATTTTCATGCCTTCGACTACATTTGGTAATTTTTTAATATCAGCTGTATTGCAGTGTCCTAGAATTTTATGCCAGGTTTCCAAGTCGTGACAGGCAGTTTTTGAGGGAACCATACTTTTTAAATAATATAGTCGGCCATTTTCTTTAATGTCAAATACAGTTCCATTGGGGTATATCAATTTTGATTTATTTTGGCCAAATTGTATATTCGCGCCTTGTTTAATTGCAGCCTGTACAGAAAATATGTCTTGCTTAAATGTAGGTATGAAAAATATGTCTTGCTTAAATGTAGGTATTTTTTTAGAATACAGTTACAGATTTCGCCTTTATTATTTTTTAGGGATATTTTAGCATCGCCTCTTTTCAAGACTATATCATTTATTTGACTACCGTCGGCAAGTTCGACAAAATGACTTTGAGGATTAAAGTTTGAATCAAAATGAATAAAATCAGATTCCTTGGTGATAACGTGCGCTGTAGCACCACAGTCTACAAGGAGATTTTTACCGTTTGTGGTATTGTCAAAGTTACATGTGAATAGAAATATATGTTCTTCCTCAAAGTTCTCAACGTTTTTTACGGAGTCCATTTTAGAGCGTTTATATCGACATTGGAAACTTTTGTGGTTTGGTCGTCCACAATTATAGCAGATAATGTTATTCTTTTTCTTGGGAAAATTATTTTTGAAGACGTTGCGGTGAGGTGCGTAATTTGGTGGTGTCTGCTTTCGAGAAGCATTTTTGAACTTCATAATATTGCTGGAGTTATTGTTTTCCACGAGCATACGATTAGTCTCTTCGTAACTGCGCAATGCCATTTTAATTCACTGAAATTTATGGGTTTGTCTTTCTGAGTTATAACAGCTGTAAATGGTTTAAAATCGGCTGGAAGTCCCTTGAGGAAATGGGGACCAGCTCCCCGGGGAGTAGGGGAGCTGGATAGTTACAATTGGTATGAAGGGTTTCCCCTACATAACCAATAACTGATTGCCACAAGGGCAATGGTCTTATATGTGGGGTTTCCCCCACATATGGTCATTGATTGCAGTATCTGCCAGAACAGATACTACACTTGACCTGGGGGCGGGGCTGGCGCCCGGTCGAGACTGGTTAGGTTTATTTGCTTCCCCACTTAGAAAAATAGGCACAAGGCCGTTTTTTAATGTGGAGAGTGAAGCAATGTAACTTTCGCTCGGAAGAGTTTCCCCTACATTGACCAATAACTGATTGCTACAAGAGCAATGGTCTTATATGTGGGGTTGCCCTCACATATGGTCTTTCAGATTCATGTCCAGCATCCGCAGAGGCTGGTGTCTTAGTGACGTGTTCCTCTATCCTTGGTGTCTTAGTGACGTGTTCCTCTATCCTTGGTGTCTTAGTGATGTGTTCCTCTATCCTTGGTGTCTTAGTGACGTGTTCCTCTATCCTTGGTGTCTTAGTCACGTGTTCCTCTATCCTTGGTGTCTTAGTGACGTGTTCCTCTATCCTTGGTGTCTTAGTGACGTGTTCCTCTATCCTTGGTGTCTTAGTGACGTGTTCCTCTATCCTTGGTGTCTTAGTCACGTGTTCCTCTATCCTTGGTGTCTTAGTGACGTGTTCCTCTATCCTTGGTGTTTTAGTGACGTATTCCTCTATCCTTGGTGTCTTCTTTTGTTGTTGCGAGGTGAGCTTGTGTTTGATTGCGTGGCAGAATTTGCAGCTATATCTATAAAAGCAGAGTTTATTTCTGAGGTATATGTGGCATATTTGGGAATCTAGTGAATGATGACGAACTTCTTGATGTTGGCAGTGGACTCGCTTCGAGTGGCTGTTGGTATTCATCTGGTTTGAAGGATGATGTCTGCTGTGGCAGATATGTTGATTGTGGAGTTCTTCTTTGATTGGGCCTATGTTGTTTCTGAGAGAAACATGCCGTGTCTTGTGAAGTGGTGGCATCAGATTTTATACCACGATTGCAGTGTAGAGGTTATCCATTGTTTTGATGAGATGAGGATATAGGTTTGCATTCCAAGCTTTTACTCATAAGCATTGCACCAATAACTGAAATAAATCCGTCAGCCATCAATTTGGAGTTTTTGTCCTTCATGAATTTTGTTTTGATATGGACACCTGCTTCTCTCAATGTAGTTTCAAATCAGCCTGCGAAATCCGTTAATCTTTTGCTGTCTCGACATACTAAGTCCCAGTCTTGGATGATGCTGAAAGGTCGTCTGGTTGCTGTGTGTTACTAGTAGGTACTTTTTCAATTGATAGAAAGAAAAAAAGAAAGAAAGACAGAGTATTAAGTTAAATATTTATTGAAAGAAACGAAATTGTTGAAAATGTTTCTTATTGATAAGAAGTTTCAGAGAAGAAGAAGAAAATAACAAAGTCCTTGTCATTAAGGTTTGTTAGAGTGAAAATAATCACAAATGTCTCTTGTTGTCATGATGTTCTGTGGTGAAGAGAATATTCGTTTGTTGAAATATGCTTTGTTCAAGTAGGTTACTTGGTAGATTTTCAAATTCACTTTCTTGGCTTGGTAAGTAGAAATTTCTGATGTGACATGTATTGCATATATTTTGTTTAAGGCTGTGATGAACTGGTGAACGCCGTTACCTGGACGAAAAGTCGCTTGCCACCTCATAATATCTCATATGGATTGATAGTGCATCACTAAGTTGTAATCCCCTGTTTTTTTTTAGCAGTGGTAGTTGTCGACGTGAAGGTTGCCTTTAGGGCACTTATCATTGTGTCGATGTTAGATAGGCTTTCCCAGAATGCATCCTCGATCTCGTTTTCAGGTTAAGTAATGCTAATTTCTGCTCCTTAATGAGGCTGAATAGTTTAGATCGGATGAAATCTTTGCTGTTTTCTGTTATCATCTTGTTAAGTTTCTGACACTGTCTGATTTAATCTTGCCGAACGTCTGACACAAGTTGTTATATTGTTAATTCTGGCACCAGATGTATGTTGAAAACCTCTGGCGCATGTAGTTTTATCGTCGTCACTAGGTATAGTTTCTCAATACTCGATAACGATAGTCACAATAACAAATTTAGCATATGGTAGCAAGAAAGAAAAACAGTATTAAATTAAACATTTATTGAAAGAAATGAAATGGTTAAAAATGTCTCTTGTTGATAAGAAGTTTCCAAGAAGAAGAAAATAATAAAGTCCTTATTATTAAGGTTTGTTAGAAGTGAAAATAATTAGAAATATCTCTTGTTGACATAATGTTCCGAGATAAAGAAAATGTTAAAGTTGTTTTTATTAAAGTTGTTAAAAGTGTGAATAATTTGAAATGTCTCTTGTTGTTAGGATTTCTGAGAAAAAGAAAATAGCAAAGTCCTTGTTATTAAAGTTTGTTGTTGCCGTCAGTGGGCGAACAGCTTCTGCTACTATGAGAAGTAAAGGGCAAAAACGTTCGAGTTCGCTGCTCCTGCTACTGTTTGAGGGAGAAAAAGTAATCCATATTAGTCGTTGCATCTACCTCCACTATCACTGTTGCTCAGCTGACATGACAAGCTCTTATATATTGCGGACGTAGTTGTAGACACATTCTTCAGATGTTAACAATAGGAAACTTTTGCTGCCAGATGTATTGTAAGGATACAGTTAGCCTTGCCATAGGGAATGTTGGTTTCTCTAATTCCGCATTTATTTTATTTCTATTTAAACCTGGTGTGTCTGAATGAATTGAAACTTAAATTTGTCACTTGTGACCTTTTATAATATATTTTATTACATATTTTCGTATCTCATCCGTTGAAATTTCCTGACCTTCTCTCTCTCTCTCTCTCTCTCTCTCTCTCTCTCTCTCTCTCTCTCTCTCTCTCTCTCTCTCTTAGCGTAGCTATTTCCTTGGGCAATGTGTTTTGCCTGATAATTTTTTTGCTATAATGAACTGTGTATTGTAGTGGAAGGATGGGTACAAAAAGCATTGATTCTGACAACTTAATGCATCGAATTGACGCTATAATATCAGTGGCTGCTCCTGATATTTGGGCTTCTCCGCTCCTGCTGATGCAACTTGTGTTTGTTTACATGTCGTTATAGGCTTGATGGAGATCTTATATTTCACAATATAATATGAAGCCAAACCTGGGTCATTTGGACTTGTGGAATGGTGCCAATATCGTTCGTTGAACATTGTGTCACTTTCAGACTTTATAGAAGGCTCCGATCCCTCTTGGGATTTGTACACAACTGGCCAACTAGTAGATGGTCTGCAACAAAAAAAGAAAATCGGTTTTCATCAAACGGAAATGTCGTCTTTTCTAGTGTGACAATTTTATCGTTTCTCCCTGCATATATATATGTATACATATAAGGTTTTGTTAAAAAAGAAAAAATATTTCAAATAAGTAATCTTTTGTTTTTTTGTTAAGAAAATATTTTAACATTTTTTACATATTTGGGATGTTAATATTTACATCGCCTCTCTTCAAAACTATAATATTTACTCGACAATAGATTCCAAAACAGTTGGGCCGATTTTGTTGAAATTTCACAGAAATGTACTTTATGTATCTAGGGGTGTTCTTGTGTAGGTTTTGTATTGGAAAACTACTGATAAGCAACGAAAATCGATAATCGAAAAAATCCGATTAACAAAAGAAGAGCTTGATTTTGAACAAAGTTTAACACCTTATAAAGTCTTCATGAGTGCATTTTAGAATTTTTATCACTGAATTTGCAGAGGGGTTCAGTGTATAAAATCAATGGTAGGTTCTTTGATAGCACAGGGCTCGTTCGAAATTAATGTTTCTGCTTAGAATACAAGTGAACCGTAATACTTGACCTTTTCATTTTAAACTTTAATTCAAATATCAAAATATTTTTAGGAAAATCAACAGTAGGTTCTCTGAAAAGACAGGGGCGTGTTTGAAATGAATTTATTTGTTTATGGCAAAACTGAACCATGATTTTTTTTTTTTTAAACTTTAATAATTTTATAAAATCGACAGTAGGTTCTCTACAGTACAATGTATGTATTGTTGACTAAGTCGCTAATCACTATTCATATGTGAAGCTTCGCTCTGGTGAGCCCCAACTAGAGTAGGAAATCAATCGATTTAATTGAAAAATTTCGATGACAATAAAGTATGGTGTGAAATATTCGTTGATCCTCATTCTATCCCGGGGAGCGTCGGGTTTCCCTACTAGTAAAGAGATAATTTTGAGTTTTCCCTTCGACAAATAATGCTTTTTAATATATTTAATGCCTTGCAACCATCATCCAAGGATTCTTCCATTATCAGAGCTAGACTTCTGCATCAATTCCACAAAAACAGCTGTGTTTCAATAAATTATCGCTCATTTTGTTGTGAATGAATGACTTTGCATAGTTTTTGAATTCGTAAATAACTCAAAAATTTTATCCATCGAAGTAAAGTCGTCCACAGGGTACATAATCTTTTGAATTGTAAGCCATTTTGGTTTCAGAAGAAAAGAGAAATGTTGTTCCGAACAAAATGGCAGCACCAATTCAAAGAAGCTTTGAATTGTAAAAGTTTTCAGACTAAGACAAAGAATAAAGTTTCCGGTATGTAGCCAATCTGAAGAAGTCTTGGGAAAAAGATTAGAGTACCTTCCCGTGTGAAGACGAAAAGTTTTGGGCATGAATATTTAAGGGATTCAGAATATTTTATGGAGTTTTTTTTCTACATAGGCGTCACCACTTATCAAGGCCGAAAGGCCACTCAAGTATAAGGGTTAAAGAGTTAACAGTAGTCAAAAGGGCAATATAGTAATCGATAGTAATGGAAGTTCGGTAAATTTGTTAACTTAAGTGGAACGGCTCATCAGAAACTTGTTTACATTGGACTTGAAGGCAACCATATTATAGACAGCTGGAAAGCAGGAAAATGGAAGACAATTCCACAGACGTGCAGTTCTAAGAAAGAAGTTTGTTCATGGAATCTACGTTTAGGTTTAGGCACAGATAAAGAGTGGGGGGGGAATTATTGATAGTGCTTTCAGCTAGATGAGTGTTTCTTGTGAAAGTTTCATGAAAATAATGATAAAGCAGAGACAAACTCGCAACATCTCTTCTGTGAGATAGAGGTTGCAGCGAAGAGAAAAGGACATCTCCCACGAGGCCACAAAGTCTATTTTGAACCCTATCAGGTCCTTTCTAGCAGCTCCTGCCCAGATGTGGCAACAGTATTCCATCCTTGGACGTACCTAGCTCTTATATAGATAGAGAATTGCATCAGCAATACTGGATCGATAGAAGGATCTGACCATTTTTCCAGTGGCCTTGGCAACAGATTTGATGTACGTATTCCATTTAAGATCAGGAGTAAAGGGCAAGCCCAGAAGCCTGTCAAAACTTGAGGCCTCCCCAAGACGAGAGCCATTCATTTTAATTGATGCCAGATGGGGATCAAAACGTTGATGATGTAAAGATAGAAGCTTGGTTTTAGATGCATTAAAAGTAACCAGACACTTTTTTCTCCATTGTACCACATGCTCAAGATCAGAGGAGAGAGAATCGGAGATAACTTGGTCATTTACTGTCTTAGATGTGCTACCATAGATGGTAGTGTCATCAGCATAAATGTCTACGAATGATATAAGGATGTGATTAGGAAGATCATTAATGTAGATCAGGAAAAGAGTTGGTCCCAGGATGGACCCCTGACGGACTCCAGCATTAATACTGTGAGCTTCTGATTTTTGCCCATCAACTACTACTCTTATGAACCTATCAGAGAGAAATGATTTAATAATTGAGAAGACATTTCCAGCTATACTATGGTATAGCTGGAAATGTCTTATGAAGTAAACCTTTATGCCATACCCTATTTCAGAAGAAAAGAGAAATGTTGTTCCAAACAAAATGACAGTACCAATTCAAAGAAGCTTTGAATTATAAAAGTTTTCAGACTAAGACAAAGAATAAAGTAAATGTGATTATAGTTTCTGATTGGTTGGTAGCAGAGTAGTTCCGTCTGATTGGTCAATTCTTATGACCAATTTTCATAAATATAACCTTCCAATTTTTTGCATTATTATTATTATTATTATTATTATTATTATTATTATTATTATTATTATTATTATCATTATTATTATTATTATTTTGTTTCAATCTCTTGATACTTTTTACTTATTTAAAGTTACCGTTGCTCATTCCTTCCCAATGTTCATCAATAAAATTCAATTTTGCTTTTGGCTTTTGTTTCTCTAGATGGGCCTGAGACTTATTGTGTGAAGTGCTATTAAATAATGTTGTTTCGATCAATAAAATCTTCATAAGAAGAGCACAATCTAAACTCTTTTTCTCGCCAAGGAAGATTTTAGACATTAATGTGTGACACATTAATATGTGACGCATTAATGTGTGACACATTAATGTGTGACGCATTAAAAATAAAATTTGTTTCATTGAAAAAATGTATATTCTCATGTTCTCATTTTTTTAGATTCAATTTCGTTACATATGCAAAATGTAACATCAACCAAATATATTGTGTTCTGGTGGAAATGTCTTCTTTTTTTTTTACATGGGGGTCAGCACTTATCAAGGCCAAGGAGCCACTTGGGGATAAGGGTTATTGTGTGTACAGTAATCAATGGGATAGTATCATAGTAATAGTTAGTATTGGGGATTTGATAAGGTGTCATTACTTAAGGGGGCGGTTCATCAGGAATTTGTTTGTGTTGGACTTGAAGACATCCAAGTTGAATTCGGAGGGGGGAGGGAACAGGCAAGCGACAGAGAGTTCCACAGGCGTGCACTTCTAAGAAAGAAGCTTTTTTCATGGAATCTACGTTTTGATTTAGGCATGGATAAAGAGTGGGGAAAGTTATTGACAGTGGTTTCAACTAGTCGGGTGTTTTTCGTGAAAGATTGACGAGGGGGGGACCAGAGAATGGAGCTCAGACGAGCACTTGCCATGGAAATAATGATAAAACAGACAGGCTCGCAACGTCTCTTCTGTGGGAGAGAGGTTGCAGGGAAGAGAAAAGGGCATCCCCCACCAAGCCACGAAATCTATTTTGTACTCTGTCAAGGCAGGATAGGCTGTTTTTAGCAGCTCCTGCCCAGATGTGGCAGCAGTACTCCATCCTTGGACGTACTTGGCTTTTATATAGATAGAGAATTGCATCATTAGTGAGATATCTTCTGGAGCGGTAGAAGGATCCCACCATATTCCCAGTGACCTTGGTCACAGACTTGATGTATGTGTTCCATTTCAGATCAGGAGTAAAGATCCAACCCAGAAGCTTATCAAAACATGGGGTCTCCTCTAGACGAGAGCCATTCATTTCAATCGATGCCAGATGGGGATCAGAGCGTTTATGATGTAATGATAGGAGCTTGGTCTTAGATGCATTAAAGGTAACCAGCCACCTCTTCCCCCACTGAACCACGCGCTCAAGATCTGAGGAGAGAGAACATTGTCATTTATGGCTTTTGATGTGTTGCCATAGATAGTCGTATCATCAGCATAGATGTCAGCGAATGATTTTAGTATATGTTTAGGGAGATCATTGATGTAGATCAAGAAGAGAGTTGGGCCCAGGATGGACCCCTGAGGGACTCCAGCATTAATACTGTGGGCCTCTGATTTCTGCCGATCAACCACTACTCTTATAAGCCTATCAGAGAGAAATGATTTAATGATAGAAAAAACATTTCCAGTAATACCGTAGCTGGAAATCTTGTGAAGTAGGCCCTTATGCCATATCTTATCGAAGGCCTTTGATATGTCAAGAGCAATTGCCCTAGAAATGAAGCCTTTGTTGAGAGATTCGCTAATTCTATGTGATATAACTGTTAGTACGTCTGCTGTAGATCTAGCAGAATGGAAACCATATTGCGTGTCACTAAGAAGGTTATTTCTGCTGAGGTGGTTGACTACTTCTCTATTTAATATGGATTCCAGCAACTTACTCATGACACTCAGGAGACTTATTGGTCTGTATTGAGAGGGAGATGACTTATCACCTGAATTCTTAAATACAGGGCATACTGATGAGGTTTTCCAGGGTGTTGGAAAGCACTTCATCTTAAGGCAACGCTTAAACACGTCTTTTTTTGTTACCGAAATGTAACCTATATGAACTCCTAAAATACTTAAAAAAATAATTAAAAACACATTATTAAGATAAAACGTGTATGACAATATAGATTAAACAAAATAAGTCAGCCCCAAAATACTTGAAGTCAATCAAATTCAGCAAGCACCCTAGTAAATATATAGAGCTGACATTGCTGAAGTTATGGGATTAGAAAGATTTCAATTTTATTAAAATGATTTAAATTTGCTCAAATTTTAATTACGAGTTTGATTTCGTGACAAGTGAGTAAAATTAATTCATCGAACAGAACAATTTATACCACTTTTGCAAAGATTAATTGCTATTAAACCTTATCTAAAATACTTATTCCAATTTTCATTAAAATCTATTGTATTATTTTGAATTTAGATATCTAAAATGTAAGGCTTAAGCTGAATGCATCTTAAGAAGAAACTGAAATTCGAGAAATCTTGTTTATGTCTAAATATTGTCTATCAAATTTAATGCAAATCAGAAATATTCAAATTTTCAAATGTATAGGGGTAGTATCATGCACCTAAAACCTTTTAAAATACTCTGAAGAAACTGACATTTGGAGAATAAGTATCAATTGATGTCTTGTACTTATTGCAAAAATTTCACAAAAATCATGATTATATGAATTTACACGAAAGGCTTCCTCTTTGCATAAAACTGAAGATAAGGAACATTACCTACCTTAACAACTAACAACTGTGTCCCAAAATTCATAATGATCGGTTAATTCATTTAGGATATGTACAGATATACGCATATCTAACTTTAGATAGATAGATAGATAGATAGATAGATAGATAGATAAAATCTATACATTCATAAGATTTCGTTATGTCAATAGTAAGTACTTGGCTTGTGTGAGTGTAAATCGCCTGCCTGCTATTCAAGAAAATTATAAACACAAGGGAGATAACTTATACATTAGCAAATTAGAGTTATTGGCCATTATTTGCTTGTTTCTGTTTTTTGTGAAGTCATTTCGTGGTTTTAAAGGCACATTTTCTACAAAAACAAATTTCTTTTTTAATGTTAATGGAAATAGTCATCTAGTAATACTCATGTACGCATGTCAAAATAATTTTAAAAAATAAGACAAAAGACCGACCAATAAGATTTGATTTTCTACAGATTTTCGGGGTCGCTGACAACGAATCTGATATTCAAACCCGTCGCAAACTTACCGTTTGCATGGTATTAACCCCTGAACTCTCGAACTATTTTGTGCCAACACTCACAGCCATCGTTTATGCTATTCTTACATGATGCGTTCGCGCATGGGCGCACCACATCGCGGAAGAATTTTTTAGCACACATTTAAATTAACAAGAAAGTTTTAGCACACATTTAAATTAACAAGAAAGTTTTCGAAAACAAAATGTGGTTCATTTTTCTGTGTTACGTAGTTTTCGATGCTTTTTTAATTGATTTAAAAAATTAAGTTTTCACGAGCGGTCTACAAAAGCATTTTTATTTTTCGTTTTTTTTAAAATTTTTTTGGAGGGGGGGTCAATTATAAAACTTGTACAATATTTAACAGGTGCTTCTTCTGCAGTTTAATTTACCGTTTTTTTCGTAAGTAAACGCGCCGACATACACCGAGCAGAAAAACTGTTTACTTTTTCACAAAAATTATGTTTACATTGGGGGGGGTAGGGCGGTGGAGGGGCAGGGGGGACGGGTGATGTCCCCCCCTGCCCCTCCATCGCCCTACCTTACTATGCGCGTCTATGCGCGAACGCATCATATAAGAATAGCATGAACGATGGCTATGAGTTGGCCCAAAATAGTGCGAGGGTTCAGGGGTTAATACTATGCAAACGGTAAATTTGCGACGGGTTTGAATATCAGATTCGGGGTTTGTATTACTGTACACATAGATTCGAAAAAGTTGTCAAAAAACAAATACATAACAAATAAATGTTATCAAAGGCAAGATAAGTTACTTTTCTACGAAACTGGATATATTTTTCGTGTTTTTATTCAATGTAACATGTTTATTCAGCTCGAAAACCATACAGTGTTTACCGATGTATTGGAACATTCAAGATGGCGTCTTATTCTCTCTTTAACACGGTAAGTGTGGGAAAAGATATTATAAATAAAAAACCGGATAAAATACTGTTAAAAACTCGCTCAATATATGTTACCGTGACATAGGTTGACATATATTCTGCGGGGTTTTAATAGTATTTTGTATAGTTTTTTATTTATAACACCTTTTTCCATACTTACGGTGTTAAAGAGGGTGTGAGACGCCATCTTGAATTTTCGAATACATATATATATATATATATAACAAAAAACTAATAATAATCAATCCCAGTAACGGCTGAATTTAACCTCTGGTGAGTACGTTTTTCTCTCTCTGTCTTTTCTTTCTATCACAACTTTTCCCCAGCAATTTCCTTTAGTCACCGTTACAAGTAAATAAAAAAGAAGAAATAATATTAACTGATAGTAACTAATGTTATATTCGCATATCTCTCCACATTTCCATGAATAAACCGGAAATCAGCAAGGCAATGACGGCAGCAACAATGGCGACCCTAAGACAAATCTGTTCGCCGTTACAACGTAGTCAAACACAATAAATACACAGGACAATTTCAAATCCCATCTCTTTAAATACACACATCATTAAAATAACTCGCACCTTACTTCAACATAGAAAACCTCCAGAGAAAGTTGCACAGCAAAAGAAAAAACCTAAATAAAAAATCACAGACACTACCGTAAACGCAACTCAGATAGCATAAAAACGCAAATAATGATTCCACAAAACACCCCAACAATACGACACCGACTAGGTTACATTCACAACTTTCTCAGCTTTAAATCGATATAACACATGCATACACACACCAAACAGATAATTCTCTACAATCCATTAAAGCACGAAAAACAAACACAAATAAAAATACGACGGCCATTTTGACGCCGGAGCCGATGTGCCTTTTACTACGTCCGCACGTGCTGTATAAATAAGCCGGCCGTCAGAGAAAAAACCAGTCTTCCAGCAGATCGCTGGCCAGAGCAGGTCGCCTCGCTACCAGTAGAAGCAGATACAGCTGTTCCCCTCAACCCTTTGCACCATACCAGCGACAGCCGTTCCTTCAGCTCCATCCAGCAGCAGCAGCTCAGCGACAGCCGTTCCCCTCAACTTTCTAGCAGCAGCAGCGGCAGCAGCAGTAGCCATTTCCTTCAGCTCCATCCAGCAGCAGCAGCTCAGCGACAGCCGTTCCCCTCAACTTTCTAGCAGCAGCAGCGGCAGCAGCAGTAGCCATTCCCTTCAGCTCCATCCAGCAGCAGCAGCTCAGCGACAGCCGTCCCCCTCAACTTTCTAGCAGCAGCAGCGGCAGCAGCAGTAGCCATTCCCTTCAGCTCCATCCAGCAGCAGCAGCTCAGCGACAGCCGTCCCCCTCAACTTCTAGCAGCAGCAGCGGCAGCAGCAATAGCCGTTTCCTTCAGCCCCATCCAGCAGCAGCAGCTCAGCGACAGCCGTTCCCCTCAACCATCTAGCAGCAGCAGCAGCGACAGCCGTTCCCCTCAACTTTCTAGCAGCAGCAGCGGCAGCAGCAATAGCCGTTCCCTTCAGCTCCATCCAGCAGTAGCAGCGGCAGCTCAGCGACAGCAGTTTGATTCAAAGCGCCTAGTCACCATATCACCGCTTGTTCCAGTCCCGGACGTCATCCCTAGACCGTACCAGCATCTAGGCCCCTGTACCTGCCCGAACCTGATCAGGCCAGGATCCCTACCTCTCTAATCCCTATTCCGGCCTTCCTGACGCCCAGCTGACCGATCCGGCTTTGATTGAGGATATATATGCTTATTCACTTTGACCCTCAATAAAGGTTGAAACCAAATTATTTTGTTTGTTCTCCTTGCTTCCATACGCTCGCGTTATTTTATAACACTAATAACCGTAGTAGTAATAATAATAATAATAATAATAATAATAATGGACGCACAGCAAGTTAGTATTAAACCTCCACAATTCATGGAGACTAGTGTAAACGGTTGGTTTTCTATATTAGAAGCGCAGTTCCATCTCCGACACGTGACGACCGACGATACAAAGTTTTACACAGTCATTAGCACGTTGCCACCGGACGTAGTGACAAATATTCCCCCAGCAATCTTACAGTCACTTAATTACGCTAAATTAAAGGAGTCGGTGTTATCTGCCTATGAAAAGACCAGACCCGAACTCCTGGAGAAGTTGATGAGGACCACTACATTATCTGGTCGTCCATCGTTATACCTCCAGGAGATGGTGACGGTCGTGAATAGGATAGGAGCGAGCGAAGAGATAGTGTGCCACAAGTTTATACGTGTGCTTCCGAAGCAAATAGCACCAGTGGTAGCAGCCCACACCGAGATGCCGTTAACGGAATTGGGTCGACTGTCCGACAATTTGATGCCGTTGATAGAGAATACGTCAGTATTCCAGGCGGTTAGAAGTCATACTCAGGCAAACGATTATAGTACCACCAGACACGCTTTTGAAAACATCCCGGCCGGTTTACGTCCATATCGACGGAAACAGCGACCGAAGATGTGTAGAGCACATATTTATTTTGCAGAAGAGGCTCGCACATGTAAGCCCTGGTGTAAGTGGCCAAAGAAGAAGAGCAGTATACAAATGCTACATAATTCGCGCCCCTCCTCCCCCGCCCCAAGTGACTCGGAAAACTAGAGGGCGGATTGCGTTTGCTCCAGTGGTCCCGCCGTTATTACAAGTCTCTGCCAAGATAGGAGCAGCTAAAGTTAATTTTATTATAGATACAGGGGCCAGTGTTTCCATTTTGCCACGTTCCGTAGTAAATGGAGTTACCCTGGAGCCAACCCCTGTACATATCTCAACCGCTAACGGGGAGAATATAAAATGCTATGGTCAAACGAACTTAGAAATAAAAATTCCACGTTTGAGAAGATCTTTCCAATGGAGTTTTGTGATCGCAGATGTCACTAACCCTTTGCTAGGATTCGATTTCTTGAACAAATTTCACATCATAGTGGATTGCAAAAATCGATCCATCCGTGATAACGTAACGGAGCGTGAGATTACAGTGAATGCAGTAACAGGAACCGATGCAGTAATAATTAATAAAATCGACCTAGCGGATTATATTACCAAGGTAATAAGTAAATATGATAATGTACTTTCACCACATAGCGGCACAAACAAAGACTATGGTGGAGTGTATCACAGGATTGATACAGGCAGCCAGGTACCAGTCTTTGCTAAAGCCAGACAACTTTCCGGCCCTAAATTAGATGCAGCGCAGGCGGAATTTAAAAAGTTATTAAATACTGGAGTTATCCAGCCTTCCAGTAGCGAGTGGGCAACCCCGTTGCATTTAGTAAAGAAGGCGGATGGTTCGTATCGAGCTTGCGGTGATTTCCGTGCACTAAATAGCATTACGAAAACAGACCGCTATCCGATATCAAATATAAATTCGTTCTGCACGCAGTTAGCTAGCAAACAGTATTTTTCTAAAATAGATTTAACCTCAGCGTATCATCAAATTAAGGTACACCCTGACGATGTGCCTAAAACAGCAGTTGTGACACCTTTTGGCTTGTTTGAGTTTAATTACATGCCATTTGGTTTAAAGAATGCTGCGGCTACATTTCAGCGTTTTATGGACAAGATATTTTTAAAGTTAGACTGCATATTTATATACCTAGATGACATATTAGTCTTTAGCGATAGCAAACAACAACACAAGGAAGACTTAGGTAGAGCATTTAGAATCCTTAGCGATAACAATTTAAAGATTTCCTTAGATAAGTGTGTATTTGGAGTACCAGAGTTAGACTTTTTAGGCTTCCACGTAAACAAAGAAGGTTTATTGCCTACTTCAAGGAAAATTAAAGAGTTGGAAAATTTTCCAGTCCCTAAGGACTCAAAAAGCTTACGCAGATTTCTGGGGATGACAGGTTTTTACCATAAGTTAGTCCCTAATTATGCATCTGTAGTTTTACCGTTAACTGAACGAATGAGGTTGGATCCGGAAGCAAAGACCAAGCTTAATGAGGTAGAAACTCACGCTTTCAAAGCAATAGTAAGCAAGTTGTCTGAATTAACGGCATTAGCTAATCCACAGTCTTCAACTACGAAGTACCACCTAGTTACGGATGCTAGCCAATTTGCCGCGGGTGCTGCATTGCACCAGTTGGTAGATAAGAAACCAGTACCAATAGGTTTCTTTTCCAAAAAATTTTCCCAAGCCCAAACTAAGTATTCCACGTTTGACAGAGAGCTATTATTAGCTTATTTTTCAGTGATACATTTCCGCCACCTCATAGAAGGTCGCCACGTGACATTATTCACTGATCATAAGCCTCTGTGCGGAGCATTTTACAGTCAGACACCGGCAAAGACAGATCGACAACAACGACACTTGTCAGTACTTGCCGAATATATTGCTGACGTGGAGTATATTAAAGGAGCTGAGAATATAATTGCAGACTGTATGTCTCAGCCTGCATTAGCTGTGCAGATAGATGCATGCGATTTGGCTGAAATAGCAGAGGCACAAAGAGGTGATGACGAGATAAAATCATACACTGATTTAAAAGAATATTGTGTGTCGAAGGAAATCGGCTCAGTCCTGTGCGATATTTCGACGAAGTACCCCAGACCGTTTATCCCAAAAGAACTTTGTTAGGCTATTTTCAACAGTTTACATAGCTTAGCGCATCCTGGTATGGGAGCGTCTATTAAACTGGTTAAGTCCAGATACTTTTGGCCCAGCTTAGATAGAACAATTAAGCAATTCTGCGCAGAATGCGTAGAGTGTCAGCAAGCAAAAGTTCACAGACACACAAAGTCTGTGGTCCAAGAATTCGAGTTACCATCTGCACGTTTCCAGACGGTACATATTGATATTGTTGGTCCCTTGCCCTTAACGCGCAATGAGTCTGACCCTTACCTAAGCCCTTACAAATACTTGCTTACCTGCATCGACCGTGCAACTCGCTGGATTGAAGTACAGCCTATGACTGAAATAACTGCACAGTCGGTAACAGAGGTATTTATCAATGCATGGATATCCAGATTTGGAGTCCCACTGCATGTGGTAACTGACAGAAGTAGTCAGTTTGAGAGCGAGTTGTTCCAGGAATTAGCCAAGATAGTAGGTTTTTACCGATTGAGGACAACTTCGTATCACCCTCAAAGTAACGGGATGATCGAAAGAGCACACCGTACTCTTAAAGCAGCTATAATAGCTCGCAAAGAATCATGGATGAAAGCCATACCGGTGATTCTACTTGGTATACGTAGCACCCCTAATGAATCAGGTTTTTCCCCTTTTACATCTGTTACTGGAGCTCCGATATTGATTCCTCAGCAGTTAATACACAAACGGAGAGCAGGAGAGACTCCAGTTAATAATAAGTACATACGTAATTTGTGTGAATGGATGTCCCAAATTGATGTACGCGACAATGGAAAACGACATATCCACGACAATTCAAAAACTTTCATACCAAAAACCTTACGGTCCTGTGAAAAAGTATGGCTCAGGGTCGATCAAGTTAGAAAACCGTTAGAAGCATCTTACTCAGGTCCTTATAAAGTCTTGACTCGATCAGACAAGCATTTCCAGATCGACATGAACAACGGTACTCACACACACGTATCGATAGATAGATTAAAACCGTATATAGAACCAACTATTAGCAATAAAATTAGACAGACGGAGAAGTCACAGACAGATAAAGTTAATACTAGTGATAAGATTATTAGGACAGACGATACCGACAAACTCGACGATGGAATTGCTACTGACACATATAAGTCTAGAGCAGGAAGGAAGGTGATATGGAAGAAGAAAAACGAATACTTTTATTTTTAAACAAAGAACAGATTTAATAATTGGGTATAGGGGGACTCTTGTAGCGAGCTGCTACTACTACGAGACTAGGCTGTATTCTCACCTTAGTTCTCTCTTTCTCCCTACTCTTTTCTCTTTTCCTTCCTTTCTTCTTATACGTCATCAGAGGTTCCAGCCAATGAAAAGTGAGAACGGTTTACGTGGGACATTCGAGTGAAGAAAACGTCCTTACTTCCACGGCGACTAGAGACAGAACACACGCCTCACTCCTCAGCTCCCGTTAGGTAGCCAAGAGGAGCATTGAACATTAATACAGACTTTACAAAATGCACTGTCTTTCTTTGTAACCCGAGTTTCGGGAAAACACACATATATATTGGATATATAAAACTTCATGAATTCATAACAAAGTCGCGTACACGTCCTCATTTTTATAAGAAGACAATGTCTTCTTGTACCAGTATTTCTTTCTATTTCAGTGCTCCAGTTCTCCCTGTTATCGGAGGCGCCCCGAAGTGGGAGCCTACCGAAATGGTGACCTCTAATTAGTACCCATGTTAATGCATGGTAATAATACCTTTATGATGCAGGATATCTAATTAGAGACGCCCAAAATAAAAGGAAGGATTTAGGGTTATGGTATTTTTTTGATGGACTCTTTCTTTAAAAATCTACAAAAAATCAAGTAATTATCCAATCAATACGAAATTTTTACCTATTTTTCAATGAAGAATGAACATTATAATGGTATACTTTTATCATAATCCATATATATATATATATATATATGCCTACAAACTCCCTCTTTTTTATTTGTGGGTACTGTGATATCCACAAGTAAAGGGACATAGCCCTAAGAGTTATCTACCCTTAGATACGCACTCTCTAATAAAGTAAGCTCGGACGGAAGTTATCTGGCGACCGATCTATTGTTAACACCTACGTCTGTGTTGTCCTTCTTTCATGCTGTTTCATCCCGCCAATATTATATCTGGCGACGAGAGATTATTTTTCGTGACGAGCTCACTCACGCTACATAATTTTCGGAATTTAATATAAAAAAAAAATTTTTGGAATTAATACAAACAAAAAAAAAATGGCCAGCGGTGGTTTACCAGTTTTTCCCAGTTTTAGCATACATGCGGACCAAACCACAACCGCCGTTTGTTAGAAAAAATGGATAGACAGGTTGGAGAATTTATTTGTCGCTATGGACATGCACAACGATAAAAAAAAGAAAGCGACACTTCTCCACTATAGAGATTCTAGCCCAATGTTTAACTTCACGTTTTCGATATTTTCCATGACTTCACAGACCAACAAAAGGGCAAATGGACGACGGCAAATGTAGTTTCGGGCGAATATTAAACTACAAAAAAGTCACTAACAAATCATTTTATGCCGCAAAAGAACACATCGTATGAAATTTTCAAGTTTCGACGGGCCATGCAAGACCCGGATGAAAGCTTATACTCGTATCATGCTAGATAAAGACAGAGAGATTCTAGCCCAAATTTTGCAGGGGTGCACATCCTCTAAAGTCAGAAGGAAGGTGCTAAGAGACAACTCTACGCTAAAGCAAGTCCTGAACAAAGTTAGGGCAATCGAACTGGCTTATACGCATGCCACAGACATGGAGTATAATGAACTACATGCTCTTTACAGCAACGAGAACCGCACGCGTCTCACACATGGAAATAACGAAAATTTCAACACCAACGGCAGTAAAGACATTTATTGTGAACACACGCTGCAAAACAGTTGCCATGACACCTCGAAGAATTGACCGTGTGGTGGACAAAAAAAGATAGCGGACAGCAAACGTGTCACTATTGTGGATACTCTTCTACACACCCGACTTGTCCAGCCTGAGGAAAAGAATGCAAGAATTGCCACAAGAAAAACCACTTTGCAAGAGCATGCAAAGCATAGCCGGTAAGAGTAATTCGTTTCACCAATCCTCCTCCAATATCCCCCTCTACGTCTAGTGACGAGTCTGTGTACTCTGTGAAATTTATACCGTCAATTAAAACACCAAAAGTTACCGCTCTTGTCAATAATTCCCCTGTAACGTTTGTGGTAGACACGGGTGCTAGTGTCAATATAATTGCTAGACACATATATGATGGTTTAAAACACAAACCACGTATAAACAAAACAACGACCCGGATATTTGCATACAGATCTAAACATGCCATACCCATCCAAGGATTTATTAATGCGAGCATAGAATTTCGTGATAAATCCTGTAGAGCTAAGATATTTGTGGTCGACAGCGACAATCCTTTAGTTGGACTGCAGAACCTCTTGAGTGGTCATTCTGCTGAAGCACTAGGAATGATAATGTTTAACTTCACATTCCATGTGACGGTCCCAATTCAAGATGAGTGCCCCACACTGTTTGATGGAAAGATGGGAAAAATTTCCAGAGTTACCATTAATCTCCACATTGACTCATCGGTTTCCCCTGTAACACAGCGACACCGCATGTGAGAAAAGACGTGGAGACGGAACTCAAACGTCTCAGAGAAATGGATGTGATTGAAGAAGTCACTGGACCTACTCCTTGGGTTAGCCCGGTTGTGGTAGTTCCCAAGAAAAATGGTAGCATACGAATTTGCGTCGACATGAGAAAGGCAAATGAAGCCATTCAATGAATAAAACATCCCATGCCAACCGTAGACAACTTAATAGCAGACTTAAATGGGTGTACAGTTTTCAGTAAACTAGACCTTTCCAATGCTTATCATCAACTAGAACTGGAAGAGTCGTACGAGCCTTTTTCAAGTCTCACACAAAAACACACATTCACATTTCAAGCTATGTCACATACATGCACGCACACAAACATACGCGCCCACGTCCACACACACGTACATTTATTCATATTCGCGTACATACACTCACATTCACGTGTATATACACACGCGCTAATGCACACATATGTACTCACACACGCGCACACGAATGCACACATGGACGACGTCACTTCCGCTTTCTAAGGAATTATACACATGCGCAAATGACCACCGGAAACGAGTATAAAACAAAGAGACAAACTCTCGACCAGAGAGGTTGGGCTAACCAGCCGCCTCCCTTTCGGGAGGCGCACGTTCGCGCGCGTCAACATCCCTGCGACTATGTATGGGCACGAGCTAACAGACCATATGTACACATTCACACTCTTTCTCTCTCTATCTACTACTGGTCCCTGAGAACACCTTCGCGTAGCTGACTACTAACTGATGTCAACTCTCATATCCTCTTCTTTGTCTACACGCTGGACTATCATTCTCAATTTTCACTACAACACTTATTTCTCTTCCCATGCGCGAACAAACGATAGTGACCCGAACTTGAGATGAACACACATTTCCTTTTCTTGCTACAACACCAGTTGTGCAACGAACATTGGTTACACACGCGTGGACATGAACACATGTTATAACTAAAACGTTCATTCTTTCAACAGCAAATAAACGAAGTTTTTTTTTTTTTTTTTTTTTTTTTACACAGTGATCACCACTTATCAAGGCCCGGAAGCCACTCAGGGATAAGGGTTATTGCAAGTACATTATGTTAGTGAGGAGATTTGCTGAAATGTTTACTTAAGGGGGCGGTTCATTAGGAATTTGTTAACATTGGACTTGAAGACATCCAAGTTGTAGTCCGGAGGGAAGCAGGCAGACGGAACAGAGTTCCACAGGCGTGCAGTTCTAACAAAGAAGCTTTGTTCATGGAATCTGCGTTTTGATTTAGGCACAGATATAGAGTGGGGGAAATTTTTCACAGTGGATTCAGCTAGACGGGTGTTTTTCGTGAAAGATTGGCGAGGGGGGACCAGATATTGGAGTTCAGACGAGCATCTGCCATGGAAATAACGATAAAACAAGGACAGGCTCGCAACGTCTCTTCTGTGGGAGAGAGGTTGCAGGGTAGAGAAAAGGGCATCCCCCACTAAGCCACGAAGTCTATTTTGTACTCTGTCAAGGCAGGATAGGCTGTTTTTAGCAGCTCCTGCCCAGATATGGCAACAGTATTCCATCCTTGGACGTACTTGGCTTTTATATAGATAGAGAATTGCATCCGTAGTGAGATATCTTCTGGAGCGGTAGAAGGATCCCACCATCTTTCCAGCGACCTTGGCAACAGACTTGATGTACATGTTCCATTTCAGATCAGGAGTAAAGGTCAAACCCAGAAGCTTGTCAAAACACGGGGCCTCACCCAGACGAGAGCCATCCATCACAATTGATGCCAGATGGGGATCAGAGCGTTGATGATGTAAGGATAGCAGTTTGGTTTTGGATGCATTAAAGGTAACCAGCCACCTCTTCCCCCACTGAACCACGCACTCGAGATCAGAGGAGAGAGAATCAGAGAGAACTTTGTCATTTACAGCCTTTGATGTGTTGCCGTAGATGGTCGTGTCATCAGCATAGATGTCAACGAATGATTTAAGTATGTGTTTAGGGAGGTCATTGATGTAGATCAGGAAGAGAGTTGGGCCCAGGATTGACCCCTGAGGGACTCCAGCATTTATATTGCAGGCGTCCGATTTTTGTCCATCTACCACTACTCTTATGAGCCTATCGGAGAGAAATGATTTAATGATTGAGAAAACATTTCCAGTTATACCGTAGCTGGAAATCTTGTGAAGTAGACCCTTATGCCATACCTTGTCGAAGGCCTTTGATATGTCGAGAGCAATTGCCCTAGAAAGGAAGCCTTTGTCAAGAGATTCACTAATCCTGTGGGATATAACCGTCAGCACATCTGCGGTAGATCTTGCAGAGTGGAAACCATATTGTGTGTCACTAAGAAGGTTATTCCTGCTGAGGCGGTATTGGGGTATTTATATATCCTAGTCCCCTACAGAGTCCAGCAGATATATAACAACATAAGTTTATCTTATCCATCATCATGAGTCTTTGTTTCCTTCAATTCCATTCGTTTCATTATTCTTTTGTAACGGTATTGGGGTATTTATATATCCTAGTCCCCTACAGAGTCCAGCAGATATATAACGACATTTGCCACACATGCAGGTTTATTTCGTTACAAGTGTCTAAGTTTTGGTGTGAATGCAGTCTCTGAACTATTTCAAAAAGCTATATCAGACCTTCTCAGAGACATCCCAGGAGTGAAAAACCTATCAGACGACATAATAATTTGTACACATGACCAGCCATCGCATGATATCAGCTTGAGGAACACCCTGAAACGTCTACAAGAAGTAGGAGCCAAGCTGAACAAAGAAAAATGCCTCTTTTCTGTATGGAAACTGACTTTCTTCGGACACATTTTCAGTGAGAATGGAGTGTCCCCAGACCCAGAGAAAATCTCTGCCATTACAAAATGCAAATCTCCAAGGAACATTAGTGAAGTCATATCATTCTTGGGCATTACACAATTGAGCCAATTCCTGGTTCAGCTCACTTTGCAGAAAAAAATCAACAATGCTCCCATTCATTCCAACCAAATTGCAAGTTTAGATGTAGTGAGTCTGTTCACGAAAGTACCCACTGACGAGATTGACTGCGGTATGGGCTAAGTTGACTTCAGACATCTGTTGTGAAAATAACACGTAAGATAAGAAGAGTTGTCTAAATAATCCAAATTAAATATTTTTCTTTACTTTGCATTTTATAACCCTCCTCCCAATGGTATACACAGCTCTGGTGATGCCTAGAACCAAACCTTTAATTGTATGCTTCAAAGATAAGTATTATGGTTGAATGTCCCTAATTTCCCTTAATTTGGACGTCTGGTGTCATTGATCTACTCCTTCCGTTTGCATTCTTACTCTTCTCTTCTTCATGTGAGTAATGGCGTTTTGCAAATAATACTTTGGTATTTGTTTCTTTTTAGTGCTAAGCTTGGTGAGTTTGTCTGTGTCAGTCTAACCGCTCAAGACATGTCCAGATATTTCTCTACAATACAAAAAGCATATATTGTTACAAAAGTTTACGATGTTGGTCTGATTTATAAATTAAGCACTTAGTAGAAGCGGCATAGTTAGAATATGAGACAGGAGTAATCCATCTAGCACCAAATTACTCGCTAGGTAGCCCCAGTGGCATAACTATGCTACACTATTACAAGATTGGCGCCTTTTCATCATTTTTGAAATGTACTTCCATTGTGTGATAATAACCGAATCTAATATTCTCAATTGATGCATTTTTGCTTTATTAGATGTCATCGGAAGAATGTTATGGATTAATTACCTTGTTTTACCAATCCTTTGAGTGTTTTGAATTGCATTACCCACTCTACCGTGACGAGTTGGTGGGTCATTATTTTATTGTTATTTAACAACTTCCATACACAGGTATCTTGTGACATAAAGTTGTTTAAAGTAAGTAGCTCAGTGCCTTTCGAGGGTCATGGCCATTTAACAAATCTTCACAATTGGGAAATACCAGGCCAGATCAATAACAAGCACAGAGATTTTTTTTATTATTATACTAAATGTGAGTTGATTTTTCCCTAAACCTTTTGGGGTTTTTAGTACCACAAAATACATTCTAAAATATACTTTAGTTTTGGAATTGAGTTATGTTTGAAAAAAAAAATCGGTTTTATTGCTCTAATTAATTATGTAATTAACAAAAAAAAAACAAAAGCAACAACATTTTTCTTAGCAGTATGCGTTTCTTTCAGTCTAGATTGATTCAATCACTCTTAATATTTCTTATCTTATTGTAAGTATTTAGAGAAAGAATGACTCTTTATTTTTTCAGCATTGTTATCCAATTAACATACATGTGTCTGTTCACAACACAAATGTAAATTGAGGCATCTTCCAAGGAGACTCATTATCACCATTACTGTTCATCATGGCCATGATGCCCTTGAACAGTATTCTGAGAAAGTGCGTAGCCGGATACAAGTTCTCCAATACAGAGGAAAAAATAAACCACCTGATGTACATGGACGATCTGAAACTTTTTGCAAGGATCGAAAAGGAGCTAGAGACACTAATTAAAACTACCAGGATCTTCAGCCAAGATATCCGAATGGAATTTGGAATGGAAAAGTGCACACAACTAGTTATAAGAAAGGGAAAACTGGAAACGACAGAAGGCATTTTCCAGGCTGTTGGAAAACTGCTTCTGTGGTACCAATATTCAAGAATTCTGGCGAAAGAACTGACCCATCAAATTATCGCCCCACTAGCCTCCTCCCACTTTTCGCCAAAATATTTGAGACCATAATTAACCATGCTCTAGTCCGGCACCTTACAGATGCTAAATTTCTGACTGACAAACAATATGAATTTAGACATGCCCGTCCCACAGCTGACATCCTCACTGTAATCTCTGAACGTATATACCATTCACTGGACAAAGCGGGGGAGGGCAGAGCGGTAGCTCTAGATATATCTAAGGCTTTTGACAGGGTATGGCACAAGGGTCTCCTCAGGAAAATTAAATCATACGGTATCACTGGTAAAATACTTAACATAATTAAATCCTTCTTAGATAAGAGAAAAATCCAGGTTGTCCTCGATGGCCGTACGTCTAAACAGTGTGATATAAATGCGGGAGGTCCTCAGGGGTCTATCCTTGGACCTCTATTGTTCCTAATATTTATTAATGACCTCCCCGACAAAACTGCCTCTGAGATGGGTATATATGCTGATGGCACCACACTCTATAACAGGCATGACAGGAAAACAAACGAACACATATCTAAAGAAATGGCAAAAACACTAGAGGATGACCTCCAATCTGTAGTGGAATGGGGACATAAATGGATGGTCACATTCAATGCTGCCAAGACTAAACTGGTTTCCTTCAATAATTACAAGAAACCTTCTCTGCCACCAATAGCAATGGCCAGTGACTCCCTGTCTGAGAGTACATCTTTCAAACTGCTTGGCCTAACGTTCACAGGAAACATGAGTTGGAACAATTATATTGAAAACATTGCCAGGGCCGCTGCAAGAAAGGTGGGCTCTCTCTACCGTGATAGAAAACTGCTGACACCTGAAAGTATCCTGTACCTCTATAAGGCCACCATTCGCCCATGTATGGAGTATTGTTGTCACATTTGGGCTGGTGCATCTGCTACTAGTCTCTCGCTCCTAGACAAGGTTCAAAAGAGAGTCACCCTGAACTGGCATCTAAGCTTCAGCCTCTGTCCCATCGACGAAACGTTGCATCCCTCTGCCTGTTCTACAAGTATTTTAATGATGAATGCTCTGACGAACTGCAGACACTTGTGCCCCCACGACGTAGACACCTTCGACAAACCCAACAGGCAGCTAAATCCCACCCCCACACAGTAGAGATCCCTAGATGTAAAAGATCTTTCTACTCCAGTAGTTTCTTCCCCAGAACCGCTAGACTCTGGAATTCCATTCCAAGTTCCTGCTTCCCCAACTGTACTGACATGCAGAAGTTCAAGTGCGACGTGAACCGACATCTTGCTGCCAAAATCCCAACATAGTGCCCAGTAGTTGCTGCCCCTTATAGTAGCCCCCTACACCAAAGTGGCAATGCGCCTTGTTTGGGGTGAAAATGTAATTAAAAAAAAAAAAAGGCATGGAACTACCCAACCAAACAGAAATGAGGACACTAGGGGAACAAGACGACTATAAATACTTGTGAATTCTGGAAGCGGACACCATCAGAGCAACAGAAATGAAAGAGAAAATTGGAAAGGAATACCTCAGGAGAACAAGAAAACTCCTGGAAACGAAATTATATAGCAGAAACCTAATAAAAGGTATAAATACATTGGCAGTATCACTAGTAAGATACTCTGGACCGTTTATAGGGTGGACAAAAGAAGAACAGAGACAACTCGATCAGAAAACAAGGAAACTCATGACTATGCATAATGCACTACACCCAAAGGACGATATTGACAGGCTCTACGTGAAAAGGAAAGATGGCGGGAGAGGACTGATCTGTATAGAAGACTGTGTGAAGGACACGAAAAAAGAACTAGAAAAATACATAATGCAAAACACTGAAAGGATAATTATGGCAGCGAGAGACACAGAAAAAAACAACAAAACAGAAAACAGAGAGACAAATGACAAAACGAGAAAAGAGAAGTGGGAAGAGAAACAACTCCACGGAAGATTCGTAAGAATGACAAAAGATGAGAATAACGAAAACACCTGGACATGGATGTGAAAAGGACATATAAACCGAGAAACTGAATCTCTAATAACTGCAGCACAAGATAACTCAATAAGAACCAACCATATTAAAGCAAGAATCGATAAAACACAAGAAAACAGCAAATGCAGACTCTGTGGACAAAGAGACGAAACAATAAACCATATAGTAAATGAATGCTGCAAACTGGCCTAAAAGGAATACAAAAACAGACATGACCAAGTGGGGAGGACGGTGCATTGGGAATTGTGCAAACGACTGCATTTTGAGCATACAGATAAATGGTACAAGCATAAACCTGCAACAGCACTCGAAAACGAGAACCACAAAATCCTATGGGACATGGACATACAGACGGACAAACCCATCCAAGTAAGAAGACCAGATGTCGTAATAATTAACAAGAAAGAAAAATCCTGTCAAATCGTAGACTTTGCTGTCCCAGCTGATCACAGGGTGAGTATGAAAGAAAAGGAGAAACGAAGCAAATACACAGAGCTAGTCAGAGAGTTAAAAGGAATTTGGATGATGAAGAAAATCAAAATAGTACCGATAATAGTAGGAGCACTAGGAAAAATTCTGAAAAACTTTGAAAAACGAATGTTAGAAATTGGAATCAGAGGAATAACTGCAAAAGTACAACGAATAACAATAAAGAAAACGACTGAAATATTAAGGAAAATAATACAAGAAGACAATATAACGAATAAGCGTTACAGGGAATGAAGAACATCAAAGCTGCATATTTACAAGTTCTACACCCCCATCATGCATCCCCTCCATAGTTTCACCACCGCTCCTCCCAATAAAAAAGTGACACCAAAGAGCTAATAAAAAAATGACACCAAAGAGCTGAGAAGGGTCAAGAAGGACTGAAAGACCCAGGAGAGAGTGCCAGCCAGACCTCGGTTGGACAAGCACAAAGAGAACTGGGACTTTGGGGAGGCGTAGTGCCACACAAATTCCAGTATAAACCAATGGCCACTGCCGGCGAGAAATCAATGGTAAGCGGCTGTTGCGATGATGCAAATTCATTTGCAAATGCTATCGAAGGAGGTGGAGAGAACTGGGACGTCTGGAGAGACTTGTTGTCACTCAGCTTCCAAAGAACACCACAGGTCTCCAATCAGATCGTTTGTTGACTTGTACACACACACACACACACACACACACACACACACACACACACACACACACACACACACACACACATACAGACACCTTCACTTTTATAGATATATAGATTGCTTTGTTTCAATTTGACGTTTGTTTTAAGATTTTGTGCGATTTTTTCATGCTACGATAATCCGGTTAATAGCTGTTAACATTGTTATCGCAGATTTATGACAGTTCAATTAGAGGATGTTGCTGATTTATTAAAGTTACATTTTAATTGTGGTTCTGTCGGCTTTTTACATCCACACCACCAAACTGCACTCATGATGGATATTTTTGTGCAAGCTATGTTTTTCTTTCCTTTTGGTTTGTGTGTATCTGTGATTTCGTTCCCTACCAGCTGCAAAACAGCTGGGCTGATTTTTTGAAATTTCACAGAAATGTACTTTATGTGTCTGGGAATGTTCTTGATAGGTTTTGTATTGAAATGCCTCTGCTAAGTATCGAAAATCGATAATCGAAGAAAAAAACAGACTAAAGAAGGAGCGATCCGAGTTCGACCAAAGTTAACACCCTTAATAGCCTAACCTCACAACTGCGTTTGAGAAGTTTTATCTCTGCACATGCAGAAGGGCCCGGCGTATAAAATCAATAGTTAATCGATATTTGATTCATGGAACCTGTCAGTAAATGCATTTGGTAATGGTAAAGAGAATATTTAAAAAAATTAATTTTTCTAAAAGCTACATTCAAAACAAATTAAAAAAAAATACAATTGATATTTTAGATCATAACAAATACGCTTCATAATTCGACAAATAATCGAGAAAAAGAGACGAGACTGAGATGAAAAGTTGTAGTTTTAAGTAAAACAGTTTATGTAAAATAATCCAATTACTCAGCTGAACTGGATGATTGTTTTTAATCATTTATTTCCATTCCATTTTAGGGTTAGTGCTTGTGGGGCACAACCTTGGAAAATAAATAATTCATCACAAGCAACTGAAACAACGGATACAACAACTTCAATAAACGTAACAAAGAAAAGAAGGTGTATTCTGGCGAATGTTCACAGGGAGATATCAAAACCCGACTCTGGCCACCTGGTGCAGTCACGGTAGTTATTCCCAGTGCGAATCGTTGATACATAGAGATGGAGAGAGTGAGGAAAGGGGCCGATCTGCTTGGTGCCTTTCTCGGTAAGGAAGAGTTTTTTCCTTCAAACCGGAAGCTGCCCGATTTGCTTAGAGGATAGAAAGGATCAATGCACCGCACCCCTGATTGGTCAGTATGTGGCCAAATAACACAGGGGGGGGAGGCATTGATTTGCAAATGAAAAAGTTTCATTTGTTTTTGCTACACAACCCTCTGCTTAGGCTGACAGCGAACAAAGAAAAAGGTAGCATAACAAATAGCGAAAAATAAAAATGTCAATTTATTTATTTTTTGTTTTTACAAAAAAAAAAAAAATGTTCTTACTTTTCTATGAAAAGTTGGGGAATACTTGTACCATATTTTGGAATAAAACATTCTTTTTTTTTGAAAGAAGCGAAAAAGGAAAAAAAAAATTTTTTTTTAATGGAAATACAAAGTTTTACACAGTCTCTTCGGCCAATGTACCCGTCGATCACTACATATAGTGGTGACATAATTGTCTTCACTTGGAGCATTTACTTTAGGTGTATGCGTATTTTGATGCTGTATGTAAGTAGGGGGAATGTGTGGCTCGTGTGTTTTTGTGTCAAGAAAGGCTTTTTTTACTCTGTCAATAGAGAAAGTTTCTCTTTTACAACTGATATCTAAAGTGAAAAGTTTATCAGTATGTGAAAGTGCGTGATAAGGGCCAGTATAAGGTGAAGTTAGGAGGGCTTTCACGGCGTCCTTTCTAAGAAAAACATGAGTCCAAGATGACATGTCCATTGGGGCCAAAGATCTTATGGTCTGTTCCTTAGTGTGCATCAGTGGGAGCTTATTAAAATTCTATCTTCCCGTTAGAAGCAGGGTGTAACTTTTAGTATGAATATGTTAGATCCCTAGAATCCTGGAAAGTTCCTGGAAGAGGTGGGATTCAAACTGTACGCCACGATCAGTGGTGATGGTGCTGGGAACTCCGTAACGCGATATCCAGCATGATATAAGGGCTCACGCTACAGACTCAGCTGAAATGTCTGTGAGGGGAATAGCTTCAGGCCACCGTGTGAAACGGTCTATATAGGTCAGGAGATAAGAAAATCCCTGACTGACCGGCCAATGTCCAACCGGGTCGATGTGAACATGGCTAAACCAAGTGTCTGGGGTGCTGAATGTTCCGAGGGGTGCACGGGTATGCTTGTGCACAGTTGACTTTTGGCAGGATACACAGGAACGTGTCCAGGCAGTGATATCACGCCTCATATTTGGCCAGAAAAATCTAGCTGTAATCAGCTTCACTGTGGCTTTGCATCTGGGTTGTGCCAGATTGTGTAGGGTGTCAAAACAAGTCTATGATAAGTCAATGGAACAAATAGTTGAGGTGAATTCGTTGAAGTGTCAAAAACTGTCTGTGTGTCTGAGGTAGGCACAGGCAGGTATGCGAATTTGCTAGTTGCAAATTCAGGTGACGACGGATCCAAAGTGTCCAGACTTGGCTGGTCTTAGGCCATCTGCTGTAAGTCGATATCCGATGGTGAGGACAGAGAATTAATGGGAAGGTGGGACAAAGAGTCTCACCTGAGATATATCGGATATCACTGGTAAATTGCGAAACAAAATCCAAGTGGCGCGTTTCATGGGGAGAATATTTGTCCAGCTTAGAATGCAGTGTGTATGTAAGCAAATGGTGATCAGTGTAGATTACAAATTGATGGCCCTCGAGTGAATGTTGGAACTGCTTCACTGTGAGGTACATTGCTAAGAGTTCATGGCCAACCATGCTGTAACGTTGCTCTGTCGGTTTAAGCTGTCTTGAAAAGTATGCGAATGGTTGTAACTGTTGTTGGTGCTGCTGTTGCAACACTGCACCTACAGCTGTGCCTGATGTGTCAACAACCAGTGAAAACTGGGCATCGGGTACAGGATGTGCAAGTAGAGATGTTGTTGCCAGTTTGTTTTCACTTCATTAAAAACTTTAAGCTGAATCTCATTAAGTGAGATTTGCTCATTTTTCTTCTTCCTGTTATGTAACAGGTCGGAAAGAGGAGCTAGGAGATCCGCACAGTGTGGGATAAAGCGTTTGTAATAGTTTAACAGACTGAGGAAGGGGCTTAGTGGGCGAATTGAAGTGGGTGGTTGAAGGTCTTGTAGAGCCTTCACCTTTTCCGGTAACGGAGATATATCGTCTGGACTGATAATGTGGCCCAGGAAAACTAGTGATGAAGCACTGAAAACATATTTACCAGGGTTAATCCTCATCTGGTATTGCTGAAACCATTCGAATAGTAGGTGGAGGTGAGTGACATGTTCCTCAGGTGAGGCACTTACCAAAAGAATGTCGTCTATATGGTTATAGACGAAGTCTAAGTTACGCACTATTTCGTCCATGAAGCGCTGAAATGTGCTAGCCACATTTTGTAAACCAAAGGGCATAGTTAAAAATTCAAATGCTCTGAATGGAGTTGTTACCGCAGTCTTGGGTATGCCGGCCAGATTTACTGGGATCTGATGGTAAGGTCTAGTTTGGAGAAGGTCTTACAACCATGCAGAGAGGAAGCAAAGTCTTGTATATGTGGGATTGAGCCGTCGATAGTCCCCAGTCGGACGCCAATCTCCATCACGTTTCGGGACCATATGCAAAGAGAAGCCCATGGACTGGACAAGAGGCGTATTATTCCTAGCTGAAGCATATGGTTGAATACTGCCTTCGCTGCCTTAAGTTTATCAGCGGGAAGGCAGCAAGGGCTTGAGAAAACAGGAGCACTTGTGGTCTCGATGTGGTGTTTTGTGGTGTGCATGGGTTCACTTATTACAAAATTTAAATTTGTTAATTCTGGGTAGGAGTGTAAAATGGTCTGATACAGGTTAGCGGAAGAGGCAATGAAGAATACTGGGCTGATAGTAGGGGTGTTTGTTTTCACACCAGAGACTGAAAGTTCCATATTCACATCTATCAGCCGACGTTTGCGCATATCCACTATCAGTGGTGCAGGAAGTCCGCGCCTATTATGGGGTAAGGTAAATCTGCAATAGTAAAGACCCACGTAAAGTCTCTTCATAATTCCAAGTCCAAAGAATGAGAAATTTGACCGTACGTGGGGATGGGAGAGTGATTTTCCACTTGCAGTGTGATGGGCGACACTGGAGGCTTTTCGGTGAGGAGTTTCAGTGACCAAATACTGTAAGCAGCTCCGGTATCAATGTGCTTGGGATAGGGAGTCTGTAATAAAATAGGCATGGTTGTTGTAAATATCCCGTGGAGAGCTTGCCGTGCTCAGCTCCCCAGACATTAGTTTCCCTCGTTCATGTACGAACAGGGCTTTTTTGCATTTCCGTGCCTCTGCGCCCTAACAGCTATGGTAAAAACATAATCCTGGCATGTTTGAACGGCGACGGTTGCGTGGAGAAGGTGAGCGGCTTTTGTAGCGGCGTCTGGGCGAATGTGGCCGCATTTAGCTTCATAACCTGTTTGGTGAGGCACTCAATAGCGTCGAGTATAGCCACAGACGTGGCGCCTCGACTTGCATCTCTAGCAGTCGCAGAATATGTAGAGGCTGTGGCCTGTAGGTGAGGGATGGAGGCGGTAGTAGGCCCCTTAATGAAGTCTATCACTTTATCTGCCGACGCTGCTATCACATTAGTGGGATGCTTCTCCAGCATGGGTGCCAGAATCGCCTTAACTTGTGGAGACAACCTTGAAAAGAAGAGCTGCTTTATAAGGGCACTGTCAGCAGGCACGTCTTCTGCCAGCTCCCTAATTCTGCGAAGCCACTCGGTTGGCATACGATCCCCCAAAAGCTCATCATACACTAATGTCTGGAAACAGACGTCCGGAGCAGAACCTCCCACTTAATACTATCGTAGGTTGCATGTGAAGGGGTGTCAGTTATCACTTGACTTTGACTTTGACTTTGACTTTGACATATAGATGTTTGAGGTCCACGTTTTGGACCTGTTCATAGTTCCAAGGGAAACATTTCTTAGACAACTTTGTGGCATGCGTTGCACAGAAACCCAGGTATTTGCACTTCCATTTAGGAGGATGGACAATATAAACTCGGCAGCAATCTCCAATGGGTGTCAAGTCTGCTTTTGAATGCGTTTACCATTTGTGCTTGTACAACTACATCTGGGAGATCATTCCATGTGTTGACAACCGTCTGTGATAAGGTCCCTTTGCAGACATCTAGCCTACAGTGTTTTTTTACGATTTTGAAGCTGTTCCCCCTGGTTGCGCTGAAAAGACGGCTTTCTTGTATCATAGATCCCATGGATGTACTTGTAGAGATCGATCATATTACCATGATTTCTCCGATGCTCAAGAGTGGGCAGTCTCAGGGTTCTCAATCTTTCAGAATATGGTTTGTCCTTCAGTGATGCCAGCAGCTTGGTTGCTTGGCGCTGTACGTCTTCCAGATCACTGCATAAGGTCTTATGGTGTGGCTGCCAGACAGAGTGGCCATACTCCAAGATAGGATGCACAAGGCTCTTGTAGAGTTGCACAAAGACTGTATTCGAGAGGAAGTCAAAAGTGCAGCGAATGATCCCGACAATTTTATTTGCTTTTGCGATGGATTTAGCTACATGTTCTTTGGAACTCAATTTATTGTCGATGTAGACGCCTCGGTATTTCTCATGATCATGCTCTTCCAGTGTTATCACTCCATCGAGTTGTCTTTCATTGTGTATTTAGCCTCTGATCTCCTGTTTCCTAGTTTCAGAACGCTACATTTCTGTGGGTGAAAACGGAGCAGACAGTCCTGTGACCTGTTCTGCAAGTTATCTAGGTCAACCTGCAAGCTGTCTGTAGCTCCTGGGATGTCACTACGTGTGAACAACTTTGTGTCATCTTCAAACAGCTTCATTTCATTTTGGCAGAGTTTGGGTAGGTCGTTTATGTAGAGACGAATAACATTGGGCCAATGACACTTCCCTGTGGTATCCCGCTCGTTACTAGTGCTGGTGTTGATTTTGCTCCATTCACTACTACACACTGTCGCCTAGCATTTAGGAACGGCTGAATCTAGTTGAGGACTTTGCCTTGGATGCCATATGACTCAATCTTTGTCAAGAGGCGACGGTGAGGCATGGAATCGAAGGCCTTCATGAAGTTCATGTAGCCGATGTCGATACTTCCTCCTGCATCAAGAGTTCCTGTCCAGGTATCCATAACATCCAGAAGCTGAGTAGTACAGGACCTTCCCTGTACAAAGCCATGTTGCTAATAAGGTGGTTTTCCCTTAAATGCCTTATAACTTCTTCCCTGACGAGTTTTTCCATCACCTTACAGAGTATGCATGTGAGACTAATTGGTCTGTAGTTACTCGCTTGTAGTCGGCTTCCCTTCTTGAAAATGGGGAGACTGTTGCCTTTCTCCAGTCCTGCGGTACTTGTCCCTCTAGCAGAGATTTACGGAAAAGCAGTGATACTGGGTGTGCCAAGGTATCAGCAGCCTTTGAACAAACAAGAGGGTTGATGCCGTCTGGTCCTGCAGCCTCGTTGGTCTGTAAGTTCTTGAGTATTTTCCGTACTTTTTCCTCAGAGATTTCAGTGGGTGGTGGGTCGGGTAGCGGACCATCGTCTTCTCGGGTGAAAACGCTCTGGAAGAAATCATTTAGTATATCTGCTTTTTCTTTGTCTTCCATCTTCCATTTTTAGGTTTCCTATTCACGATTTCATTGTCGTCTTGCTTTTTACGTATGACCAAAATGCCCCAGCTGCGACCTTAGCTTCTAGACCTCTTTTTGCTTTCCTGCATTTTTGGTGGCTTTGTTGTTTGCCTTAAGGTATTCAGTGCAGTCTTCTTTCTTTGATGCCATTTCCTGAAGAGTCTGTGTTTCTTTCTGTTTCCAGTGTTTCTTTGTCAATCCATTTTTTTGTATGGGTTCGGCCTACTGATTTGGTTGGTACTGACATCTTTGACAACTGGCGTTAACGACGCAGGGAATGCACTAAAAAGTATGTGCAGTTGTGGTTGCTCCGTGATATTGTTTGCCGAAAAATAGGATTCGAGTTGAGCAAACCAAACTCGAACGTCACCTGTGAAGGCAGGTAAAGTCATTCCCATTTTTTTTTTTGTTAGAGGTATGGTATTATTACCATACATTAACATGGATACTAATTAGAGGTCACCATTTCGGTAGGCTCCCACTTCGGGGCGCCTCCGATAACAGGGAGAACTGGAGCGCTGAAATAGAAAGAAATACTGGTAAAAGAAGACATTGTCTTCTTATAAAAATGAGGACGTGTAACGCGACTTTGTTATGAATTCATGAAGTTTTATATATCCAATATATATGTGTGTTTTCCCGAAACTCGGGTTACAAAGAAAGACAGTGCATTTTGTAAAGTCTGTATTAATGTTCAATGCTCCTCTTGGCTACCTAACGGGAGCTGAGGAGTGAGGCGTGTGTTCTGTCTCTAGTAGCCGTGGAAGTAAGGACGTTTCCTTCACTCGAATGTCTCACGTAAACCGTTCTCGCTTTTCATTGGCTGTAACCTCTGATGACGTATAAGAAGAAAGGAAAGAAAAGAGAAAAGAGTAGGGAGAAAGAGAGAACTAAGGTGAGAATACAGCCTAGTCTCGTAGTAGTAGCAGCTCGCTACAGAGGAAGCGACAAAATAGACAAAAAAAATCAACTATCCGAAATACAGACAGGACATTGTTGAAGGACAACGTGGGGACAAAGGAGAAATATTTAGCACGAGACAAAAATAGGAGAGAAAATACTTAAGAGACGCAAAAGAAAAGATTTTACAATAAAATAGAAAAAAAAAAAAAAAAAATATACTTTCAAAAGGAAAGGAAGTGGTAAAAAGTTAACAATACATGTATATATATATATATATATATATATATATATATATATATATATATATATATATATATATTGAGTGCGTTTGTGTGTGTACGCAAACAAAGCCTGAAGTTAAACGAATCTTTTTAAAAGGTTCTTACGTTTGGTCGAGAGACGAAGAGAAATGTATATATATATATATATATATATATATATATATATATATATATATATATATATACATGTGTATATATATATGTGTGTATATGTATATATATATATATATATATATATATATATATATATATATATATATCGTGAATACAAGTTTTGTTTTTGTTTTTTGTTTTTTTGAAAAGTACTCTTTTCTGTGTTTTGGTTATATGTCACGACTAGAAATTGATTGTCTCTTGCTTGAATATGGCGTGTATGTGTGCGTGCTTACGTCCTTTTTAGCAAATAAGAAAAAAACCTTTTAGTCACTTTTTTTTTTATATAAATGCTATTGAAGTCTTTTGTTTACGGACTGCTAACTGATGTGTCAGCGCGCTTTTTCTTCCGAGAGAATATATTAACCACGTGAGTCAAAAGATGTGGTGCTGACCCCTTAAAATATATTTATGCATATATTTATTCTCGGATTAAGAAAACGGCAAGAGTCCAGTAAAGAACAAGGAAACAACATCTTTTTTTTCATTTTGTTTATAAAATGCCCTTCTCAATTTGGTGAGAAGCCTGTCCAAACCGTATTACCCTTTTCTTGATAAAAATGTTCCCCGGTATTGCTTTTCAGTGACAAATTTTTGTTCGCTGTCTTTCTTTGTTGTATCCGGTTTAAAAAAAAAAGAGGGAAGAAGAAGGCTCGCCATTCAGAAATGCTTCTGTATCGCGTCGAGGTCACCATTTTAGGGTTAGTGCTTGTGGGGCACATCCTAAGAAAATAAATAATTCATCACAAGCTACTGAAACAATGAACACAACAACTTGAATAAACGTAACAAAGAAAAGAAAGTTTATTCTGGCGAATGTTCACAGAGAGAGAGATTCCTGGCCAAAACCCGACTGGCCACCTGGTGCAGTCACGGTAGTTATTCCCAGTGCGAATCGTCGATACCGGATGAGATGACACAGAGATGGCGAGAGCGAGGAAAGGGTCCGATCTGTTTGGCGTCTCTCTCAGTAAGGAAGAGTTTTTTTTTTTTCTTCAAACCGGAAACTTTTGCTTATGGGATAGAAAGGATCAATGCGCCGCACCCCTGATTGGTCAGTATGTGGCCAAATAACACAGGGTGGGGGAGGCATTGGTTTGCGAAAGAAAAAGTTCCACTTGTTTCTGCTACACCATAATCAGTATAATCAAGGCAACTCCCTATTAACTTTTTATGTGCTACATTTTTACAATTAAATTTAAAAACTCGGTTTATGAGATGCATATTTACAAATACCATTGGAAGAAGAACATGCAGAATTATTAATAATAAACACACACAAACGTTCGTACAATTTGAATAGCATGTATTTTTTGGCATAAGAATAGCACGGGGATATTTCAAAAATAATGTTGAGAGACCTGAAGTAGCGTATCTTAATGATATTTATATAAAAAGCATGAACCGAAAAGAAAGCGCTTAATATGTGGGAATGGTATCGTAAAAATAACGAATATGGCTTTAAGATACGCATTGGTAAATGCGAATTGTTTTTAATATAAATTAAATGTTTCGAATGTATAATTGAAAAAAAAACACTGAAAGATAGATGTAACTAGATCTACATCAATAAAATATTGATAAATACATTTTGGCAACAAATACTTAGATGTGCTAACTTTGGAATAGGACCCAGATGAATGTTGTGGCTTTATTCAAAGCTCACGATTTAACGTGAAGCAAAGATTTTTGTTGCTCAACTAATTATAAAAATTCAGAAAATACACCATGAAGTGTTCCTGGTTTAGGACAATTATATTAAAGAAATAATAAAAAAAAAAAAAAAGAATTCGTCTTTGCAAGCCAACAACCGCCGGGGCTGAGATTACCACTGACACTAACCTTCGTCTGTCTGCCTCTCGCCGACCTAACCAGTCAACTCCTTTTATACATGTCTCCCACGTGATTTCACGTGATTTCGCATGACTTCCACCAGAGCACACCTTTTAAAACTATGGACGCCATCTTCATTTCTCTCTTTCTCTCTCTCTCTCTCTCTTTCGCCCAACCTAGCCCGACACACACGCGGTAAGACCTCTGTTCGTTTTATCTGTTTTTCCCTTTCTTTTTCTCCTTTACTTCTGCTAACTTTAAACAAGATGCTTCCCTGATCCCTGGATCACATTTCATAATCCCTCATCCACTGTGGCGGTCGTCTTTCCCTACTTAGTCTCTGAAGTGTCTCGCCATCCTCCCGTTGCACATCGCTTTCCACCGTTTCATTTTCCACTGGCCTGATATCAAGTATATGTCTCGGTACTCCATCTACCGCAATGTTGTTGCTAGTATTATTCCCAGTTATGCGTCCTCTGCTCCACTGTATCGTACATCGCGCTCATGTGGTCTTCACCCATACTTCGTCACCGAGTTTGATGGTCCCTGTTGTCTCCGCCTCCTTGCTTGCCGGCTCAACCCTGGGAGGCCTCCAGGAGTATTTGAATACTGGCAGGTGTGGAACTGTCCCTTGCTGTTGCCCTGATCTAGGTGACATGTTGTATGAATAGACCGCTTTCTCAGGCGAAGTGTTCCCTCTCTCTGCCACTGCGTTTATTGTCCGGTGATTTCTTTCTACAATCCTGTTGCCACTGGGTCTATAGGCAACTCTAAAGAATTGATGGATATTCCATTTCTTTAGCAGATACGCAACTGCTGCCGATCTAAAAGCAGTACCATTGTCGGTTCGAAGTTCTTCCACCAGACCGCGCCCCAGAAACACCACGTCAAGGGCTGCTGCTATTTCACTGCCCGTTTCACCTCGCAGCCTTTTCCATAGGGCGAAGCGCCCGGGGCCACAGTCGATCATTGTCATGTAAACCTCACCCCTGTAATGGGTGACATCAACTGCGAGTCTTTCCCAGGTTCCAGTAACACCTAGTTCTCCAGCTTCATGCGCCCTTGTAGCACTGTCAATTGACTGACAAGTCCTGGCCACTTGCTCCTTTGAGACACTCGGATCAACTTTTCTCACAAGGTACAATGTCCTCTCTATCCCCATATGGTGCAGATTGTGCAAATCTCGCACCCCAGAGTTATCCAGATGAGTCACTGCAGCAATATGCTCTTTTATTGGCACAAGCCAGCTTTTTCTCACTCTTGTGAGAGCATCGGGTTAGTTCTTCTCAGAGGAAGCCATCATCCCGAGCCTGCGCTTCACTAGCATCTCTGCTGCCCCTTTCGTTCTTATCCTTTTGTCATGTGAAATCATCGATTTCAGCCAAGCAAACACAGTGGCAGAGTCTGTTTTCACACAGATGTTGCGTAATCCCCATTTTAAGGCCAGGTTCACTTCTTTGGTAACTGCATCCAATTCTGCTAAATTAATGTGGTTAGCCTCATCCTTCTTCCGTAGCCAGGCCGCATCCTCTGCAACCACTCAAAAAAAAAAAAAAAAAGAATTCGTTTTTGCAAGCCAACAATCGCCGGGGTTGAGATCACCACTGACACCAACCTTCATCTGTCTGCCTCTCGCTGACCTAACCTGTCAACTCCTTTTATACATGTCTCCCGCGTGATTTCACGTGATTTCGCGTGACTTCCACAAGAGCACGCCTTTTAAACTATAGGCGCCATCTTGACTTCTCTCTCTCTTTCGCCCAACCTCGCTCGACACACACGCGGTAAGACCTCTGTTCGTTTGATCTATTTTTCCCTTTCTTTTTCTCCTTTACTTCTGCTAACTTTAAACAACACACTACAAACTGTGATTGGGTAGCGAATTGCAAAACTCGTTTCAAGTAAAAACCTTTTAAATAAAATAATTCACACTTGTGGAAGACCGTCGGTCAATACAAGTGTGAATTCTTTAACTCTTCTTTTTTCCATAACAAAAATTACATAACCGTTTTATTTATTTTTTTTTTGTTACATATGTGTGCTTGATTAAATATTTGTTCGTGGCAAGTTTTTCTTGTTTTAGGTTGCCGAAAATACCGCTGCCTTACCCAAGTTTCAAACTAGCTGCATTAACTTCGAGGTTTTGCGGATCTTTAAGCGTTATCGTGGGCGCAGCATGATTAACAGAGCCACCATAAAGTTTCGTGGCATCGGTTTATACCCAGACCTGACACGGTACACTCGAAAAACATGAAAAGCAGAACGGTTTCTATAAATAATAAACATTTTTTTTATAATGTTGAACAATATATACAGGATTTTGTTTCTATTTCTAACAATATAACTATAACAATTTAGAGATTGAAATAATGTAAACGTTTTTAAATATTAAGCGTTAAACAACAGAAACAGAATTATTGTATAATTTATGAAAGAAATATTGATTATATATATGAAAGGAAATTAAGCCCAAACCATTTATTATGTTTAGTGAGTTATTTCCGTGTTAATAAAATTATGGTGAATTAGAAAAAAACAATTTATTTTGCCTTTTGAACTATTTGTGGGTCTCAAAAATATAGAAAACAAAATTAATCCGCACTCTAAAAACAATGTAAATAGCAGCGGTAACCCGTTATGGGGGGGAAAATAGCCGCAGAGATCGGGACGTTCAACGTTAATTGTAAAAGGAAGTGCACAGAACGGAAACGTTTTAGCCGACTGCTCTACGACGGACTTACAACTTTACGACCCTCGAAATAACTGTTTTAAGCAAACTGGAATCAATCAGTAATTGAAAAGGACTTGTTCGGTGGAGACCGCTAAATCGATTAATGTAAACAGAAATATATCTGATGTAAAACTAAAGCAACAGTTTATTCTTGTTGGTCAATGTTTATGAAATGTAATTATAAAACATAGCACATATAATCATTGTGAAACGTCATATTGGAATATTAGTTTTCCATAACAATATCTACCCTAAAAGTTAAGCAACATTTTATTTTTAATAGTCAACGTGTTTAATATTAAAATATCAAATAAAGCACAGTTTGAAGTCTTCAAAAGCACACAAAATTTGTGTCTTGACTGTAGTAATATTGTTTAATAAGTGTATAATAAGGTTTAATCTAGGTTTTAGAAAAGGAAGAAGAAATAATGGCTATCATCCTATGTCGGAAAATATGTACGCTGCGGTTAAACACAAAATATGTATCACGCTATCGTAGCTTTGTAAGAAAAGCTAACATGTACGGTATATTTAATATGTAATTGAAAACATTCGTGGCTTATGAACATATTTCGATGTCTTGATAGTTTTGTAATCGGTGTAATTTATCTGAAATGAGTGCCTAATCTAATCAGGGAAGCCACGTTTGTTTTAATTCCTGGAGCGCTCTTTTTTTTTAATGAGGAGTTCTTTATTCCAGAATGAACGAATAGTTAGTTATCAGCCAATGAGATTTTGTGAAAAGTGAGGAGGGAGAAATCATTATTTTGGGGGATCGGAAAAGGAAAGATTATGGTATGTGTATAAGTATATGAGCCAGAAAATTAGGGTAAAATCCCATATATTACCTTAATGCAGAATACCTCTGGGTGTCGCTGGGAGCTGGACTAGTACTTTTTTAAGAGGGAAAAATAACAGCTACTTTCATTGTATATCTTTGCAACCGTGATGATGTTTCTCCTAGGATGGAATGTAAGATTTTAATATAGCGAATAATTGTGTAAAATGGCGTTCGAAAGTTACATAATATATTTCCTAATAGTCTAGACATAATAAATTTGGATGTGGCCTCTGTTTGAGCAAACCTTGTGTACTTTGGTCCAAAGGGGACTTTCTGCAATCAAATTATTATATATAGGATATGCATTTTATTTTATTTTATTTCTATCTATCTATCTATCTATCTATATATATATATATTAATCTTATTTATTATTATTATTATTATTATTATTATTATTATTATTATTATTTTCTTCGATATAAGCGCCTCTTAACGAATTTGCCAGACATAGTCTGTGAACATTGAATGACATGCGTCAAAGCTGTTGCTTGTACCCGGAACCTCTCAATTATCAAACGTCATTTTTTTTATTGTATTCAGCAGTTTATTCAACTGTAATTCAGATAATTGCGCTTCAGATCAGTGAAGTGGCTGTACGCGAGCAAGCCGTAGAGAGGAAGGCCTTGAAATGGTGCATATTCTCTCCTGATGACTCGATATTATCTGTAACATGCTATGAAATAAACCCCCCCCCAAACATGATTATATACGTTTTCCAGTGAACAAACTAAGAAATGCAATGAAATACCCCTGAAAAACGATAAACACCATTCTATACAAGTAAAAAAAGATTTTTTAAAAAAGCGCGCTTTCTCTCGACAACCGACATTAACTTTATCCGAAATGGATTACTTCACAAGTGAAAACAGCTGATAAACATCATTATATATAAGCCTATAAGGTAAGCCGTTTCTTTCAAAATACAACATCTTCTGTTGTTTGTTTGCTTCATGTCGAGATTCTGCTACTGTTCTGGTAGTAATTTTTTTATCCCTTATATATTTCGTACATATTACTTATATTTTACCTTTATATTATATATTACTTATATTTTACCTTTATATTATATATTACTTATATTTTACCTTTATATTATATATTACTTATAAATTTCTTATATATTACTTACTAGAAGTTCATATATGCACATAAAATTATGAACAGTACATAGGGCCCGAGCAAAACTGGGATGAACTGCTAGTAAGTAATATATAAGAAATTTATAAGTATAAGCATAGGGTATATATACTTTCTTTCTATCTTTTCTTCTATTTTTCTTCTATCTCCTATCTATCTTCTATCTATCTTCTATTCTATCTATCTTCTATTCTATCTATCTTCTATCTATTCTATTCTTCTATCTATCTTCTTCTATCTTCTATCTATCTATCTTCTATCTATTCTATCTTTTTCTTCTATCTATTCTATCTATCTTCTTCTATCTATCTATCCTATACATCTATCTATCTATCTATCTATCTATCTATCTATCTTCTTCTATCTTCTATTCTATTCTATTCTATCTATCAATCTATCTTCTATCTATATAAATAAAATTAACTAATTTTTCCCGTGTGAGTTTGACCGTAATAGGATTAAAAATCAAGACATTACATCTTCTCTCTTTCTCTCTCTCTCTCTCTCTCTCTCTCTCTCTCTCTCTCTATATATATATATATATATATATATATATATATATATATATATATATATATAAATAAAATTAACTCATTTTTCCCGTGTGAGTTTGACTTTAATAGGATTAAAAATCAAGACATTATATGCAAATCGGTTAGATTCAATGGAAGTTGCAACATCTTTTCTCTCTATTAGATTCCTCCTTTTTCCGCTCCCCATTTTCACCGCATCGGATGCGTTCACAAGGAACAGTATGAGGAAACACCGGTTTGGAATCGTACAAGGTTATTTATGCCGTTTTTTTATCTTCTTTCCCTGATTTATGCTTTCTGTTTTTACCCTAAATAAAATAAAAATATAAAAAGAATACGCGATTATTATTATTGTTTTCTATTTGCCTTTTTTTAGTTAGTGTAAGACGCAACCTATGGGACTAACCAGTTCTTACTTCCAGTTTTAACGACTCTAACCTTGAAATATAACTATACCTTTATTTATTATTGCTTGCAACTAAACATTTATTTTTACACAAATAATTAATTCTTTACTGTTTATTATTACAACGCAACGATATTGTGAACTCACTTGCATTGCACTTAAATTAAAATTAAAACAAATAAATTCATTTAGAATTCGAGAAAAAAAATTCATTTAGAATTCGAGAAAAAAAAATTCATTTAGAATTCGAGAAAAAAAATTAATTTAGAATTCGAGAAAAAAAAAATTCATTTAGAATTCGAGAAAAAAAAATTCATTTAGAATTCGTTCACTGCGGAATTGATATTTGACCTATTTCACTTTGTAGTTAATTCATCACGTTTTTTTTTTCGTTTTTTTTTTTTTGCGCTTTCGCCTCAATGATTCAAGTTCGAGCCCCCCCCCCCGTAAGACTTTTTAGGGATTTTTCAAACAACGGTTCGTATTGCATCGACGTTCATTTTTTTAATTGTTTTTTCTTTCAGGATTTTTTCTTGATAGGTTTAACATTGTTTCTTTTTATAATATTTAAACAGAGTTATTACTTCGCTATGTTTTCATTTTACCAACCCCCAACCACAACCACACACGCATCTGAAAAGTCGGACAACGCCAGGTACCCACCACTAGTATATATATATATATATATATATATATATATATATATATATATATATATATATATTAAAAGTTTGAATCATGTCCAGTGACCTAGATCTAAAATTTCAAGTGTTTGGACCCAAAATTGGCGGAGGAGTTTGGTAGAGTCTGCAAAGGCCAACTCTTTTAACTTTGACCTCTTGCCAGCCAAATTTTCGCCCCAAAACTGATTTAAAAGCTTGCTGCAGGTATGAATAGCCTTTATGCATAATTTCAAATGTTTAGACCCAAAATTGGGTTAATAGTTTACTAGAGACAGCAAAGGTCAAATCTTTTGAACTTTGACCCCTTGGCAGCAAATATTCGGCCAAAAAACGATTAAAAAGCTTGTCCTATGTCTGAATAGATTTTATGTAAAATTTCAAATGTATAGACCAAAAATTGGAGTAACTTGGTAGAGACCGCAGAGGTAAATTTTTTTAAACTTTGACTTCTATTATGACCCCTTAACATTTGTTTTTTTTGGGCTCTAATCCAGTTATTAAGTTAGAACCATGTCCAAGGAACCTATATCTAAAATTTCAATTGTTTATACCAAAAATTGGCGGAGGAGTTTGGTAGAGTTCTCAAAGGTCAAATCGTTGAACTTTGACCCCTTAACAGACAAACTTTTGGCTGAAAACGGATTACACAGATTTTGCCAAACCTCAGTACCCTGTATATCAAATTTCGAGTCTGTAGAGTTATTGCGTAGGGAAATGCACACACACACACACACACACACACACACACACACACACACACACACACACACACACACACATATATATTAGTAAATTATCTATTTCTTGGCGGGTATAAACCATAGAATATAGCTTTTATCTGAAATTTGAATATGTGTTTCTTTCGGGGAGTGCGGGAGTATGGAACAGTGTCGGTGTCATTTTCCGAAACAGAAAATTTACAGAAAAAATAATGTTCCCATGTTGTCTAGAATACATATATTATTATCATCATAGTTTAGAATTTTACCAAACTCACATATTAACGGTCTATGCACACCATCGAACTTTTTAAAAATGTATTAATGAATATAACTCCAAATTTGATGCCGAATAATTCTTTTTAATTGTCAATTTTTTTCAAGATTTATTTAGCATGCCCTCACCCGCCCCAAATGATAAAGTTTAGAAAATAAATAAAAATATGTAAAATATAAATTATAAATAAATATGTTGCTCACGTGTTGCACGTGTTCCCAAATTCATGATGATCGGTTAATTAGTTTAGAATATTATCCCGTGCATTTACATAGAAGTAAGTAAATAGATACATATGTCTGTTGTAGACTCCAATATGCTCCGAAATTATTAACAATGCAGAAAGTGTGCATAAGTAGAACTGTGCGTAATAGTCAATTGAAATCAGCCATCCAATAAAAAAATAGATAAACCGAATAGCGAATTAATGAGAGTACGTTTTGTAAAGAAATATACAAATTAGTTATTCTTTTGGAAGTGGCCAAGTTAAATGTAAGAAACATCTAGTTTACTGTATTTTTAAAAAAATTTTGCTCTGATCCTTCTCTCTCATTTTATGCATGCCCTCTCACACCCATATAAGTCTTTATAGCATCTGAAATCTATGCTTTATTTTATATTTTGCATCTTTATTTCTTCCCCAACCATTAAAAGACTTAAATGTTGGAAGTTTTTTTCCTAATCGCGCCATGGAATTTCTTTGCGTTTTTAAAGCTACAATTAAATCCTATTTGCCGATTAAAAGGAAAAAATAGCCGCACTCAAGCTACATACTTAAACGACCAAGAAAACATAACATGTATGTTACCTATTGCATAACAGAGAAGTGATATCGTACCTCGAACTAGAAGCTTGTCAAGTACCATCTATGTTATCTGCTAACAAGATTGTTTTCATGATAAGACACAACATTGCTACGTTGTTATCTTTTTCCAAATACTGAAGTACTGCGTCTTTTAGTGCAGATGCACTCTTAAACAAGTTACTTAACTATTCATTATTATACTAAAACTGAGTTATTCAAATTGTATTCACATGTATTGGCATTACGCGAAATACATAATAAAATATTCATCAGTATCAGAATGAGGATTAAATTATATTTAAAAAAAATGTTTTAAATTAATTGTTCTAATTAGCTGCAATTTAAAATTAACTCACCAAACGACCCATCTATTATTTTCAAGTGATAAACATTTAATAATAAAAATAGATAAAGCCATTATAAATAAATAGTAATATCACGTAATAATACTATTAAGCTCCTCGCTTGTTTGCGAAAGAGAAAGAGATGAGATATAGATATCGAGCGTAGAAGAATTTATTTTGAATGCAATTATTATTGATATTTAACATTATTATTGATATTCAACATTATTATCGATATTTCACATTATTATTGACATTTAATATTATTATCGGTATTTTACATTATTATTGATATTCAACATTATTATCGATATTTTATATCATTATTGATATTCAACATTTTTATTGATATTTTACATCATTATTGATATTTAATATTATTATCGATATTTCACATCATTATTGATATTTAATATTATTATCGATATTTTACATTATTATGGACATTTAACATTATTATTGATATTTCACATAATTATTGATATTCAACATTATTATCGATATTTTACATCATTATTGATATTCAACATTATTATCGATATTTTACATCATTAATGATATTTAATATTATTATCGATATCTCACATCATTATTGATATTTAATATTATTATTGATATTTTACATTATTATTGATATTTAACATTATTATTGATATTTCACATCATTATTGATATTTAACATTATTATCGATATTTCACATCATTATTGATATTCAACATTATAATCGAATTTTCACATTATTATTGATATTTAACATTATTATTGATATTTAACATTATAATTGATATTTCACATCATTATTGATATTTAACATTATTATTGATATTTAACATTATTATTGATATTTAACATTATTATTGATATTTAACATTATTATTGATATTTACCATTATTATTGATATTAAACATTATTACATATATTTAACATTATTATTTATATTTAACATTATTATTAATATTTAAGATTATTATTGATATTTAACATTATTATCGATATTTAAAATTAATATTGATATTTAACTTTATTATTGATATTTACCATTATCATTGATATTTAACATTATTATCTATATTTAATATTATTATTGATATTTAACATTATTATTGATATTTAACATTATTATCGATATTTAACATTATTATGTATATTACACATTATAATCGATATTTAACATTATTATCTATATTTAACATTATTATTGATATTTAACATTATTATCTATATTTAACATTATTATCTATATTTAACATTATTATCGATATCTAACATTATTATCTATATTTAACATTATTATTGATATTTAACATTATTATTGATATTTAACATTATTATTGATATTTAACATTATTATCTATATTTAACATTATTATTGATATTTAAAATTATTATCGATATTTCACATTATTATTGATATTTAACATTATTATTGATATTTTACTTATTATTGATATTAAACATTATTATTGATATTTAACATCATTATTGATATTTAACATTATTATCGATATTTAACATTATTTTCTATATTTAACATTATTATTGATATTTAACATTATTATTGATATTCAACATTATTATTGAAATTTAAAATTATTATTGATACTTAACATTATTATTGATATTCATCATTATTTTGTATATTTAACATTATTATTGATATTTAACATTATTATTGATATTTAACATTATTATTGATATTTAACATTATTATTGATATTTAATATTATTATCGATATTTAACATTATTATTGATATTTAACATTATTATTGATATTTACCATTATTTTTGTTATTTAATATTATTATTGATATTTAACATTATTATTGATATTTAATATTATTATCGATATTTAACAGTATATTTGATATTTAACATTATAATTGATATTTAACATTATTATTGATATTTACCATTATTATTGATATTTAACATTATTATTGATATTTAACATTATTATTGATATTTAACATTATTATCGATATTTAACATTATTATCTATATTTAACATTATTACTGATATTAACATTATTATTGATATTTTACATTATTATTGATATTAAACATTATTATCGATATTTAACATTATTTTCTATATTTAACATTATTATTGATATTTTACATTATTATCGATATTTAACATTATTATCTATATTTAACATTATTATCGATATTTAACATTCTTATTGATATTTAAAATTATTATTGATATTTAACATCATTATATGTATTTAACATTATTATTGATATTTTACATTATTATTGATATTTAACATTATTATTGATATTAAACATTATTATCGATATTTAACATTATTATTGATATTTAACATTATTATTGATATTTTACTTATTATTGATATTTAACATTATTATTGATATTTAACATCATTATTGATATTTAACATTATTATCGATATTGAACATTATTTTCTATATTTAACATTATTATTTATATTCAACATTATTATTGATATTTAACATAATTATTGATATTTAACATTATTATTGATATTTAATATTATTATCGATATTTTACATTATTATTGATATTTAACATTATTATTGATATTTAACATTATTATTGATATTTACCATTATTATTGATATTTAATATTATTATTGATATTTAACATTATTATTGATATTTAACATTATTATTAATATTTAACATTATTATTGATATTTACCATTATTATTGATATTTAACATTATTATTGATATTTAACATTATTATCGATATTTACCATTATTATTGTTATTTAATATTATTATTGATATTTAACATTATTATTGATATTTAATATTATTATCGATATTTAACAGTATTATTGATATTTAACATTATTATTGATATTTAACATTATTATTGATATTTACCATTATTATTGATATTTAACATTATTATTGATATTTAACATTATTATTGATTTTAACATTATTATTGATATTTAACATTATTACTGATATTTGACATTATTATCGATATTTAACATTATTATTGATATTTAACATTATTATTGATATTTAACATTATTATTGATATTTACTTTTATTATTGATATTTACCATTATTATAGATATTTAACATTATTATTGGTATTTAACATTATTAATAATATTTAACATCATTAATAATGTATATTGAACATTATTATTGATATTTAACATTATTATTGATATTTAACATTATTATTGATATTTAACATCATTAATAATGTATATTGAACATTATTATTGATATTGAACATTATTATTGATATTTAACATTATTATTGATATTTAACATTATTATCTATATACAACATTATTATCGATATTTAACATTATTGTCTATATTGAAAATTATTATTGATATTTAACATTATTATCGATATTTAACATTATTATCTATATTTAACATTATTATTGATATTAACATTATTATTGATATTCAACATTATTATTGATATTAAACATTATTATCGATATTTAACATTATTTTCTATATTTAACATTATTATTGATATTTTACATTATTATCGATATTTAACATTATTATATGTATTTAACATTATTATCGATATTTAACATTATTATATGTATTTAACATTATTATCTATATTAAACATTATTATCGATATTTAACATTCTTATTGATATTTAACATTATTATTGATATTTAACATTATTATATGTATTAAACATTATTATTGATATTTTACATTATTATTGATATTTAACATTATTATCTATATTTAACATTATTATCTATATTTAACATTATTATTGATATTTAACATTATTATTGATATTGAACATCATTATCTATATTTAACATTATTATTGATATTTTACATTATAATCGATATTTAACATTATTATTGATATTTAACATCATTATTGATATTTAACATTATTATTGATATTTTACATCATTATTGATATTTAACATTATAATTGATATTTAACATTATTATTGATATTTTAAATTATTGTTGATATCTAACATTATTATCTATATTTTACATTATTATTGATATTGACCATTATTTTTGATATTTTAAATTATTATTGATATTTAACATTATTATTGATATTTAACATCAGTATTGATATTTAACATTATTATTGATATTTATAATTATTATGTATATTTAACATTATTATTGATATTTTACATTATTATTGATATTTTACATTATTATTGTTATTTAACATTATTATTGATATTTAACATTATTATTGGTATTTAACATTATTATTGATATTTTAAATTATTATTGATATTTAACATTATTATTGATATTTAACATTATTATTGGTATTTAACATTATTATTGATATTTAACATTATTATTGATATTTAACATTATTATTGATATTTATCATTATTATGTATATTTAACATTATTATTGATATTGAACATTATTATTGATATTTAACATAATTATCTATATTTAACATTATTATTGATATTGAACATTATTATTGATATTGTAAATTATTATTGTTATTTAACATCAGTATTGATATTTAACATTTTTATTGATATTTATCATTATGATGTATATTTAACATTATTATTGATATTTAACATTATTATTGATATTGTACATTATTATTGTTATTTAACATTATTATTGATATTTAACATTTTTATTGATATTTAACATTATTATTGATATTTAATATTATTATTGATATTAAACATTTTCATTGGTATTTAACATTATTATTGATATTTAACATTATTATCGATATTTAACATAATTGTCGATATTTAACATTATTATTGATATTTAACATTATTATTGATATTTACAATTATTATTGTTATTTAATATTATTATTGATATTTTACATTATTATTGATATTTAACATTATTATGTATATTTTACATTATTATTGATATTTAATATTATTATTGATATTTAACATTATTATTGGCATTTAACATTATTATTGATATTTAACATTATTATCGATATTTAACATTATTATTGTTATATAACTTTATTATTTATATTTAACATTATTATTGATATTTAACATTGTTATTGATATATAACTTTATGATCGATATTTAACATTATTATCGATATTGAACATTATTATCGATATTTAACATTATTATTGATATTTAACATTATTATTGATATTTAATATTATTATCGATATTTAACATTATTATCGATATTTTATATTATTATTGGTATTTATCATTATTATGTATATTAAACCTTATTATTGGTATTTAATCTTATTATCGATATTAAACATTAGTATTGATATTTAACATTATTATTGGTATTTCACATTATTATTGATATTAAACATTATTATCTATATTTAACATTATTATTGATATTTAACATTATTATTGATATTAAACATTATTATTGATATTTAACATAATTATCGATGTTTAACATTATTATCTATACTTAACATTATTATCTATATTTAACATTATTACGTATATTAAACATAATTATTGATATTTAACATTATTATCTATATTCAACAGTATTATAGATATTAAACATTATAATCTATATTTAACATTGTTATTGATATTTAACATTATTATCGATATTTAACATTATTATCTATATTTAACATTATTATTGATATTTAACATTATCATCTATATTTAACATTATTATCTATATATAACATTATTATTGATATTTAACATTATTATCTATATTTAACATTATTTTTTATATTGAACATTATTATCTATATTTAACATTATTATCTATATTTAACATTATCATCGATATTTAACATTATTATCTATATTTAACATTATTATTGATATTTAACATTATTATCTATATTTAACATTATTATATATATTTAACATTATTATCGATATTTAACATTATTATCTATATTAAACATTATTATTGATATTTAACATTATTATCTATATTTAACATTATTATCGATATTGAACATTATTATTGATATTTAACATTATTATTGATATTTAACATTATTACTGTTATTTAACATAATTATTGATATTTAACATTATTATCTATATTTAACATTATTATAGATATTTAACATTATAATCTATATTTAACATTATTATGGATATTGAACATTATTATCTATATTTAACATTTTTATTGATATTTAACATTATTATCTATATTTAACATTATTATTGATATTCAACATTATTATCTATATTTTACATTATTATCTATATTTAACATTATCATCGATATTTAACAGTATTATCTATATTTAACATTATTATTGATATTTAACATTATTATCTATATTTAACATTATTATCTATATTTAACATTATTATCGATATTTAACATTATTATCTATATTAAACATTATTATTGATATTTAACATTATTATCGATATTTAACATTATTTTCTATATTTAACAGTATTATTGATATTTAACTTATTATTGATATTCAACATTATTATTGATATTTAACATTATTATTGATATTTAACATTATTATTGATATTTAACATTATTATTGATATTCAACATTATTATTGATATTTAACTTATTATTGATATTTAACATTATTATTGATATTTAACATTATTATTGATATTCATCATTATTATGTATATTTAACATTATTATGTATATTTCACATTATTATTGATATTGAACATTATTATTGATATTTAACATTATTATTGATATTTAACATTATTATCTATATTAAACATTATTATCGATATTTAACATTATTGTCGATATTGAACATTATTATAGATATTTAACATTATTATCGATATTTAACATAATCATCTATATTTAACATTATTATTGATATTAACATTATTATTGATATTTAACATTATTATTGATATTTAACATTAATATCGATATTTAACATTATTTTCTATATTTAACATTATTATTGATATTTGACATTATTATCGATATTTAACATTATTATCTATATTTAACATTATTATCGATATTTAACATTATTATTGATATTTAACATTATTATTGATATTTAACATCATTATATGTATTTAACAATATTATTGATATTTTACATTATTATTGATATTTAACATTATTATCTATATTATTCATTATTATCTATATTTAACATTATTATTGATATTTAACATTATTATTGATAATTGACATCATTATCTATATTTAACATCATTATTGATATTTTACATTATTATCTATATTTAACATTATTATTGATATTGGACATCATTATTGATATTTAACATTATCATTGATATTTTACATCATTATTGAAATTTAACATTATTATTGAAATTAAACATTATTATTGACATTTAACATTATTATCTATATTAAACATTATTATCTATATTTAACATTATTATTGATATTTAACATCATTATCTATATTTAACATTATAATTGATATTTAACATTATTATTGATATTTAACATTTTTATTGATATTTAACATTATTATTGTTACTTAACATTATTATTGATATTTAACATTTTTATCTATATTTAACATTCTTATTGATATTTAACATTATTATTGATATTTAACATTATTATATGTATTAAACATTATTATTGATATTTTACATTATTATTGATATTTAACATTATTATCTATATTTAACATTATTATCTATATTTAACATTATTATTGATATTTAACATTATTATTGATATTTAACATCAGTATTGATATTTAACATTATTATTGATATTTAATATTATTATCGATATTTAACATTATTGTCGATATTTAACATTATTATTGATATTTAACATTATTATTGATATTTACCATTATTATTGTTATTTAATATTATTATTGATATTTACCATTATCATTGATATTTAACATTATTATGTATATTTTACATTATTATTGATTTTAAGATTATTATTGATATTTAACATTATTATTGATATTTAACATTATTATTGATATTTAACATTATTATTGATATTTTACATTATTATTGATATTTAACATTATTATTGTTATACCACATTATTACCGATATTTAACATTATTATTGATATTTAACATTATTATTGGTATTTATCTTTATTATGTATATTTAACATTATTATTTATATTGAACATTATTATCGATATTTAACATTATTATTGATATTTAACATTATAATTGATATTTAACATTATTATCGATATTTAACATTATTATCGATATTGAACATTATTATCGAAAATTAACATTATTATTGATATTTAATATTATTATTGATATTTAACATTATTATCTATATTTTACATTATTATCGATTTTTTACATTATTATCGATATTTAACATTATTATTGATATTTAATATTATTATTGATATTTAACATTATTATTGATATTTATCATTAATATTATTATTGGTATTTATCATTATTATGTACACTTAACATTATTATTGGTATTTTACATTATTATTGATATTTAACATTATTATTGATATTAAACATTATTATTGTAATTTAACATTATTATTGATATTTAATATTATTATCGATATTTAACATTATTATTGATATTAAACATTATTATTGATATTTAACATTATTATTGGTATTTAACATTATTATTGATATTTAACATTATTATGTATATTTACCATTATTATTGATATTTAACATTATTATTGATATTTAACATTATTGTCGATATTTACCATTATTATTGATATTTAACATTATTATTGATATTTAACATTATTGTCGATATTTACCATTATTATTGATATTTAACATTATTATTGGTATTTTACATTATTATGTATATTTACCATTATTATTGATATTTAACATTATTATTGATATTTAACATTATTATGTATATTTACCATTATTATTGATATTTAACATTATTATTGATATTTAACATTATTGTCGATATTTACCATTATTATTGATATTTAACATTATTATTGGTATTTTACATTATTATGTATATTTACCATTATTATTGATATTTAACATTATTATTGATATTTAACATTATTATGTATATTTACCATTATTATTGATATTTCACATTATTATTGATATTTAACATTATTGTCGATATTTACCATTATTATTGATATTTAACATTATTATTGATATTTAACATTATTATTGGTATTTAACATTATTATGTATATTTAACATTATTATTGATATTTAACATTATTATTGATATTTAACATTATTATTAATATTTTACATTATTATTGATATTTAACATTATTATTGATATTTTACATTATTATTGATATTTAACATTATTATCTATATTTAACATTATTATTGATATTTAACATTATTGTCGATTATAAACATTATTATTAATATTTATCATTATTATTGATATTTTACATTATTATTGATATTTAACATTATTATCTATATTTAACATTATTATTGATATTTAACATTATTATTGATATTTTACATTATTATTGATATTTAACATTATTATCTATATTTCACATTATTATTGATATTTAACATTATTTTCGATATTTGACATTATTATTGATATTTAAC
>NC_136488.1:115467631-115502631 GCF_053919585.1 Euprymna scolopes
GGACATTTTGATCAGTGGTGCAATTCCAAGAACATATAGGGAAGCTTTAACAGATTGAACAAATATTAATGAACGAGTTTCAAAACTGTGTTCCCAATGACCTGAGGATGCACCTGACGTATATATACGAAACTGTGATCGATATGGCCATCTTAGCAGATGAATGCATAGTAACACATAAGAAAAATAGAGCGAACCCCCAGGAACCTCTGCATTTACATGGCAGTGATAGTTACACAGTTAAGCGGGAGGGATGACCATTCACATGTGCCTGAAGGGAACCTACCATTCACACTCAATCGACCATTACACAAGTAGGAAGGAAGACCCGTGGTGTGCTTCAACTGCAAGAAGACGAGTTACTTGGCTGCAAACTGCCAGGCAAGGGGAATCATTTAATATATGCACGTAAATTCAGGCAAACCGCACAGAGCAGCGTGTCAAAGAGTAGGCAAAATGTAGAAATCTTTCGTGTAAAGAAAATATATTGCTCAAAACAAGGGAAGTCGAAAGAAACCTATTAGCATTCTCATAAACATGAATGCATCCCAATCTTTAGTGAAAAGAAGTCAGACACCCAAAGAAGCAAAAGTGGTTACAAGTGGATCGGTCACGATCAAAGGCATAGGGAACAGTGGCGGCTCGTGCCTAAGATTAGTGGGGGGTGCTGTTTTTAAAAAAATACCTATTGTTTTAATATTGTGTAAAAATAAAACAAACATAAAAAATATAATGTATACGTATGCACACGTATAAAAATACAAGAACTTAAAGGAATCCTAAATATTTTAAAGATTTTACTTATTACATTCATTTGAAGGTAAACTCCATTTTTCTTGTTTTAATTTGTGAGAAAATATTGATAATTTTCTTAACTTCTGAATGACTGCTGAAGAACTTTTTTATCGATTGAAAGCACTGCAAGTGTATTTAGTCTTTCGCAACCCATAGTGTTCATTAGAAAAGTTTTTATTCTTTTCAGAGTTGAAAAACAACGTTCTGCCTCTGATGTAGTCATGGGAATTATCAAGATAATTTTTATGAGTTTTGTGATTTCACTAAGAACATCGTTTAAATTGTTTTCCAAAATAAATTTCAAGAGATCAATTACTTTTCAATACTCATGGATATCTGATTTACTATAAAATATTTCTAGCTCAGTTTCAAACTTTTCTTTGTCAATCATGGGATATGCTTCAGTTGTCAAGGATATCTCTTTTGTAGATAGTTTTGTTTTCTTAAAACTAGCAAAGCGTATCTTGTAAAACAATTTAGCAAGTATTAAATATTTAGTTGAAGAATATCTGTCCGTTATATCAACAGATATATAGTCATACAGTTCTTTAGCTTGAGTGTTTGTGAAGGATTTTCACAGTATTTGGTTTTTATTATCTCTAAAATAGCAGTTTTGAAATTTGTTATGCATTCATTGACTTTATATATGCTAATTTCCCGATAAATAATTTCAACATGAAACATAATTTTATGAAATAGCTCAAACCAAAATATGAAATTTTCATCGTTCAAATATTTCAGCATTCCTATCGCTTCTGCAACGGTCTCATCTACATATGATGTTGACTGAATTTCAGTGATAGTTTTTTAATGCTTGAACATTTTCATGAACTCTATTTAGGTATGTTAAAGTTCCACCTTATGGCGGATGGACGTAGAATGCTTACATCCAGATGCTTCTTGAAAAATGAACAGACGCTGTGGTGATCTAGAAAAGAAAGTCGGAATAGCCAAAATGTTAGAGATAAATATTCTAGCATTTCGTGTAATGCTTGCTGCATTCCTCATTATTAAATTAAGTTGATGCGCATAACAGTGAGTGAAATGTGCATTACTATAAACTGCTTTTATTTTCGCCTGAGCACCAGCTTTTTTGCCTTTCATGAAATGTCTGAGCTATCAGTTTTTGGCGATTCCCTTGAAGGATTATATCTAATTGTTGTAGAATACATTTTGATATTCCATCAGCGGTTTGGTTTTCTGGAATAAGAATCCCCAAAAGCGTTCAAGTATTTCTTCATACAAGACGTACACAAAACAATGATCATTTGTGTATGTTCAGACACATCTGTTGTATCATCAGCCATGACAGCTACAAAGGAAACTTTGCTAATTTCTGCCCTTATTTCATCACGGTATATTTGTAAAAGACAGCCAAGTATGTCATTCTGAATAGTCTTGGAAACACCTTTGAAGACACTACTGGTTTCTAAGTGATTCTTTAAATCTGGAGCTAATTAAGATGCAAAATTTAAAAATCCTCTAAATACACTTGGATTTACTGAATCATCTTTTTCATCATGCCCTCGTAAGGGAGTTTCAAAGTTCCCACAAAAGAAAATACAATCTATTATTTTAGATAAAATATCACGGTTCTTCTTAACATTCATGTTATGATGATTGATTGAAAGTCTGTAGGCCTCACTAAGTTTTTCTTTAATATTTATGGTCTCCAAAATTGATAGGGAAACTACATTGTCAACGTGCTTTTTTGACTTCTCATGCTTTTCAGTTCTATCTTTCATTTTGCTAATAGTTCTGAAACTATCTTTTGTCCACGTTACATCATCCCCAACAACAAACAAGGAAAGCAGAACAATGCCTTTTTTAGTTCACAGCCGCAAAGCCAACTTCTCCGTTGGTACCATTAAAGCTACGAATATGCACTTTGTTGTTGCTAATGCCTGGCTGAGATATTTGAATATCAGGCGTTGAACGGCTTCTTTTCTTAATTTCAACTTTATCATGGAGAGACAGCTGTGAAAACTCAATCTGTTGAAGTTCATTTACCGTCGCAGAAGTTATGTCTTGGGGATGCAAGGAGGTCATGGTTAAATTCTTTTTATATCAATTGTGTTAAGTACTAGGTAAGTACTAGGTAGTCTATTAGTAGAATATTAATTAGGGTAGAAGGAATACAATGTTTACGTGATCCTCTTTTTGAGATTCAACTGAACCGGAAGTTCTAACTGAGTTGAATCATACTTTTACAACTTTCAGGTCACAGATTTTTATTAACGAAAAAGTTTTACTATTTAACAACGGTTTTATTTATAAAAAGCTTGTTGTTAATTAAAAATAGGCGTATAACAAAATAAGCTTGTCATTAAAATTGCTTTTATTAATACAAATATGTTTAACTTTGCCATTATAAGCCATCGAAAAAGGGGTAATACGCAAAAGGATTTTAATTAAAAAACACTATTTTAAATTGTGTACACTTTACAGAGTAATAAAAAAATATACAAATATATTTCGTTTAAATTTTACAGATTAAATAAATTTTACGGGCTTTTTGCGCAGGCAAACAAACGAGAAACATTTTTTAAATGCATTGTATTTACAATTTTTTAATAATTTATTTTTTCATAAAAACAAAATCTTTGAAATTTACTTGCCTGCAAACGATGGTAAAGTTAGGAGTTTACCATTTAAAAATGGTTTTATTGGATAACAGTTTTATTTAAAATTTAAAAATGTGTGTTTATAACAAAACTTTGTAAATAAAATATAGAATAAAAATGTTTGTACTATTTTTTTTGTTTGCTCATAGTATAAACATATTTATTTTATATGTTTGTACTATGAGCAAACAAAAAAAAAATTAAAGATACATAATTTTATTTACAAATCTTTTTACAATTTTTTTATATAAAAACAAAAACAAACTTTGCTATTTACTGGGCTTGTTATAAAAACGGTTTTACATACTCGTTTTGTTATTGCACATTTTAATTTAAAAAACTTTGTTCAAAGTGTAAAACTTCTTACATTGTCCTCGTGGGAGGTAAATAAATGCTAAAGCTTATATATATGTGTGTGTTTATATGTATGTATATATATATATATATATATATATATATATATATTTGTGTGTGTGTATATATATATGTGTATATATATGTGTGTATAAAAATGTGTGTGTGCATATATATATATCGTGTGTGTATATATGTGTGTGTATATATATATGTGTGTGTATATATATGTATATATATATGTGTGTGTGTATATATATGTGTGTGTATACATATGTGTATATATATTTATATATATACACACACATATATATATATATATATATATATATATATATATATATATATATATATAATGAAAATTACAATTGAATTTACCAAAATGATCTAAGATGGTAAAATTAAAGTAAATTATAAATATTAAAGAATTAATATTTATAAAATTATCCCAGCCAGATATAAAAGCTCGATAAAACCAAATAGGAAATAGCGCTTATAATATGAGCAAACAGTTAATAAAATATGTTAAAAACACTTTGAAATGAGTTAAAAACATATTTGATCTGAAAAGGAAACACTAGATAAATGGATAGTCCTTAATCCGCGGAGTTTCGAAGAAATACTCTCCTTCCCACCAGAGGGCAGGAACCAGCAAAATGCGGGATCGGATTTTGCATGCAAAAGTATTTGATGAAACAACAAGTAAGTCAAAGATCTTACTTGAAAACAAAAAAGTGAAGCAGAGGGAATATGGTAAAGAAAAAGGCGATTACACATGAATGGATAGTCTGGTGGAAGATAAAAAAATCCAGTGACGGCAAAATCCAAATGTAAAACTTCAAGAAATGATACCTGAAACGTGAAGAAATAATAACCCAATCAGGTTTATCTGTGCATCGAGTGTTAATTAGAGAGAAGCATAACGATATCGACCTATTCAAAAGGACTTCAAGGACTCTAGAAGTTGAGGAACTGTTTAGTAGAGTCCTCGTAGACTGTATTTGTTCTACGCAATGGTCTCACACAATCTACGAGGACTCGACTAAACGATGTCTTTTTACGTTTAGGAGTATGTCCTATAATTTAGGGGGTTAATCTTTTTCTGCAACCGTGTACGGTCCCTGGTACATCATTGCTTTGAACGGTTGTTCATTCAGTGGTAGGAGTATTAAAACACAAATATGTCATGCCAACATAAATAAATGAGAAGGATGTAAGAAAAATCAGTTCTAGTTAGACCATGTAAGGTGAGAATCAGAACTCTTCTGAGAGTCGGATTTATATAGGAAAGGACCCGCCTATTAAGTTAAATTATTCTGAAATTCTGAAAAATTTGGAGTCCGAATTTACACATCTATTCCTGGAAAAGGAGCAGAGATTAAATACAAGCGTTAGTAATGGAAAACAAGGACTTATACTCGTGCTTGCCATGCGCACAAGCGCGGCAACACACGACTTAGAACTAAAAGAGGGCGAATCATTTAGACAACACCCTTACTGCAAAATACTAGAACCTAGCCAAAGTGAATGTGCATCGGCATGCATGTTGGTGGATAGATGACTGCATAGATAGGATTGGCCGAGCAAGATATATCACGAAATGGATATTGGAAATAACCTTAATCGAATGGCCAAGCAAATATTGACGTTTGTCACCCCTGAAGGAGCATACCAATATCGGGTAATGTCATTCAGAATGAGAAATTCTCAGACAACATTTGTGGTTAATAAACGCGGGCCTTGCCGGAGTGGGAAAAGTTGATACATATATAGACGATATTGTAATATACGCGTGAATAAAATATGTGGAAACCACCAGAAAAGTGTTTCAGAGATTGAGAAGGGCGAAGTTAATTATAAACTTGTTCAAAAGTGAATTCTGCCGGGCCGACGTGAAATATTTGGGACGTGTGGTAGGCCACGGAAGAATTACTCCGATAAAGGTCAAAATCTACGACATAGAGAAATATCCAGTGCCAAGGAACGTCCAGGACCTGAGACTGTTTTTGGACAGATATACAGAAGATTCTAAAATAATTTTGCGAGTCTCCCACATCTAACAGAACTATTAAAGAAACATGTCTCCCACATCAGACCTATTAAAGAAATATGTTTCCCACATCTAACAGAACTATTAAAGAAACATGTCAAGTTCGAATGGACACCTGAATATCAGGAAGCTTTCGAGAAAATCAAACAAGTATTGAATACCAAACCAGTATTAAAAGATCCATCATTTAATCAACCTTTCAGCTTAGCGGTAGACGTTAGCAGCAGCGGAATTAGGGCATTCCTGTAACAAACAGGGACAGATAACCAACTACATCCGGTCAGTTTTTATTCAAGAAAGCCCAACGGTTTCAAAAATCCTACTCTACCATACAGAGCGAAGCATTAGCATTAGTTTTAAACCTGGTGCATTTTGAGGTGTAGGTATCGTCAGCACAGAGTCCTGTCATAATTTATACATACCACAATTTATTAGTATACGTGAATAGGATGACAAATAAAAACAGGAGATTGTTTTTGTGAAATCTTACGCTGCAAAAATTCGATTTAGATATCACATGCAATAAAAGACAAAGACTATATAATAGCTGACGTTTTATCGCTGAATCATGAATTAGAATTATATTAGAAAAAAAGAGAAAAAGAAAAGACAAAAACACAAGTGATATAGGAAGAAATAAAGAAGGGTTTTCTTTTTTCTATTATTAATGGAGGCGTTAGGCTGTGCGTGACTAAGCTATAATACGGGATAGCAGGAGAACGCTCTTTCTTTGTTTTCGATTAAATTATTTCGATCATTGAACAAACCTTTTCTTATAACGCTCATGCTTTTAAAAACACAAATTGGAAACAGTCCCGACAGGATCAACCTTACAACTCCCCGACTCGATATGACTCTACCTCATACCCACTTTCTCTCGTTCTCCTTACGCTCTCTTTCAGGAGAGAAAGATAAACTAATTCAAAGAATGTTTTTGCGTGAAAATCAAGCGCGTGGTGAAAAGTACATAGAAAAAGTCATACACGGATGGCCTACAGTAAAGACACAAAGAGACTAGCTTCCTCTCCTGATCGGCAACGTGTCATATAGGCTATAACTCACATGTTTTTTCATTTCCTTTATTAATACGTCACGAGAATGTGGGGAGGTACAATTAGTTTGGTAGAGAGGCATAAGATTTTTCAAACGGGAATATTTTCCCAAACAAAAATTTCCACCTCGTATTGTAACAACATATATCTATATATATAAAGTAGTAGCCTTCGTGTGTATGTGTGTGTGTGTGTGTGTCTGTGTGTACAACTCTCAATGACCAAAGAAATATAAAGGCCATATGTGTGTACACCTCGCCTGGTCCAGAAATATTAACGCCCATGATAGAATACTTCTGTCAACGGAGATATTACATTTTATACGTAATTTCTATATATAACATTCTTCAAACCATCTCTACATTGATTGAGGTACGGTCATTAGGATATCACATTAAATTAAATCTATTTAATTAATTAGCTCGATGATATTACTTATTCGACATAATAGCTTTATTTTAACTATACTAATTAAATTTTTTTAATTATTTAGTTTATTTAAATTTAAATTTATATTTTATTTAACTTATTTTATCTGAAATCGTTTAATTTTCAAACCAGAAACGAAAAGGGAAATAACTGTGATAGTTTAATTGAAAAATTGTTTTAAACGGAGGAGCACGTTATTAAATATTTTCTGTAATAGATTTGTTTTCATTTCGAAATATTCTTCTAAGCTGAATTATTATTTTTCTTTTTAATTGGGAGGATTTTTTTTTTTCGCTTATTCTTAATTTTTAAGTAACCCTTTTTATATGTTAGAGAAAAAGGTAAATATGAAGCCACCCTCGAAAAATCCTTTAAAATTACAACTTTTCTAGGTTTTCGGTGGCGCTGAAAACGAAAATAAGATTTAAAATTACGGCAAACGAGTAGTTTCCAAGATATGGAAAAAAATGTTAGTTTCAAAAAGTGGGATATCACTTTTCTATAATAATTTAACGTAAAATGAGCACCCAGGCCACCATTGTTTTGTTTTTTTTGTTTTTTGTTTTTTGAGAGGGAGACTTTCTTTCCACCCTCGGAAAATCTTTTAAAATTACCACTAACGTTAAAAATTCCAGGGAAAAGTAGTTTATAGGATATGAAGAAATGCACCCACTCATTTGCCGTAATTTTAAATGTTATTGTCGTGTTTAGCGCCCTCGAAAACCTATGAAAGTGGTAATTTTAAAGGAATTTTCGAGGGTGGAGTGATTCTTCATATTTACCGAGAAAAATAATTAAAACTAATGTCCTCATTTACTTGCATCCCCACGAGGGCAGAGTTAGTCAGACACAAGGCCAATTTTCTATGTGAGCAAAATCCATCATCCTTTTTTTTGTTTATAAAATTTAATCTGTGTTGGCCAGGATTTATTATAATAATTATATCATAGCAAGTGTGTTTAATTGCCTGCAAAACAGATTTTTTAAAATTAAAAATCGTCAATTTTTCAACGTGACCCAGCATCGTTTAACCCCCTAAAAAATAAAGACCTGCTTTTGGGGGGGCTATTACTTTAAGCAGTCTTTATAAATAATATGAAAGAAGAAATTTTGAAAAAAAATTAACATTTTACTGTGGGGGATAACTTTTCTATATAAATTTAACGTAAAATGGGCACCCACTTTTTGGCCACAAAGCGTTCAACCAGTCATGTTATCTCTATTATTTTTTCAAGTTTGGCGATCGAGGGGGTGGGGAGCAAAACATGGCAAATACAATTTTTTTTTGTCTTTTTTTCGTGGTGGTGGGGGGTGCGGGAATTACATTTGAAACATAAAATAACTTAATTAATTTTTATGAGACCATTCTGTACTTTCACCCAACAATTTTATAAACAGAACGAACCCCAAAATATGACAAATTCATTTTTGGGGCGGGGAGATTACATTAGAAATATAAAATAACGAAACATTTAATTTAATTGTTTTTGGAATTAATTTTTGATAGATTTTTTTTTTTTGCGATCGCACGGGCATTCGCTGCTATTTTTATTGAAACAAAAGTTGTAATGATATATTTTTAATTATTTTTTTTTTTTGGGGGGGGGGGGTCTTTCCAGTGCTCAATATCCGGAGAATAGTTTCTTCTTTTTGTAGCCCTTCTTCTGAAATATCTGGTGGAGAGGGTATCGCATACTTCTTTTTTTGGGCGATTACATTTACATGTTTTCATCCGTTCTTTTATTTTTTGTTGTGGGGGTATCCACGTTGTCCATGATGAAAATGATTAGTATACAGGTGCGTTTCAAACGGAACTTCATGTCAACCCAGGCAATGCTGAGTAGCCATGCTAGTATATATATATATATATATGTGTGTGTGTGTGTGTGTGTGTGTGTGTGTGTGTGTGTGTGTGTGTGTGTGTGTGTTCCCTATTTCGATACAATTACCGATTCTGGTCTAAATTCTCGATTCCGATACAATTACCGATTCCGATTCTTTTTTAAATTTCTTAATATTTAATTGGATATTTATTTTTATTTTTATTTTTGAATTACTGTAAAGCCTCCATGTTATGGCTGCATATATTTTCGAAAACATAAAAAAAACTACACTTGATGAGGGGCGTCGTTTTAATTGATTGAAAATAGTGAAACAACTAAAACTTATTTCTTTTGAAAACAAAGGTGATATGTGCTTGTTGTTAGTTGACAAAATGTTATTTGAATGTTTTCATAAACCATTGAACATAGTTGACGATTGGTATGCAAAATACGACAGTGTAGAAACAGAAACGTTAACATGTTAAGAATGAGTTTCTAAATAACATAATTACTATTGAGGAAAAAATTCTTAAGAACGAGGCGGAGATGTATTGTTAACTATTCTGTTCGTTCTCTCTAATAAAGAATGTTCATGTTTTTATCCTAAATTATAAAGAATTGGTTGGTTATTGCTGCTGTTAATATGACAAATAGTAGAAGATTGATTTGTTTGAATGCGAAAAGAAGCAGCTGAGATACTAGAAATACCACTGTTAATAATAATATCAAATTTGTAGATTAACACCCTCAGATAAAAATGAGATTTTCTTTTTTTTATTCTAGGTTATTTTCCTTCTTTTTTTTTTTCTTTTGGCACACCGGTTCTCGCCAGATCACTGAAGTTAAGCAACGTTGAGCCTGGCCAGTACCAAATGGATGACCATTTGGGAAGGGTAGGCGCTGTATGTACCTTCTGAGAAGGTTGGGCGTGAGGCCAGCATCCTCACCCTGTAAAAAGACCTCTTGGCTACAAAAAAATCTACAAAAGTTTTAGATGGCCTATCCCCCTCCAGTCACTCAAGGGCTATGGATGATTTTCCTTTTGTTTTAGGTGATTACATGTTAACAACTTGAAAAACTTGGCGGAAAGAAAAAAAAACAAAACAAAAAAATTTTTAGAATTGAGACAGGCAGTTAAATTTCGTATATAAAGTTAAAGTAAAATAATCATCATTTTTAGAATATTCTAACTTTGTAGGGATGTTCACTAAATATTTAGCACTAACAACCCAAGTCTGACTGGCAAGGTCGTAACTTCCCCTAAAAGTGCACAGAATTTATCTCTTAGAGAAAACTAATACGTTTTGGTTAAATGGTGTGATGGGTTGATATAACGTGCAGGCAATTATAATTATAATTATTATTGGGATTCACACCAAAATATTTCCAACAGAAACTGACTATCATAATGGTTGAAGGTTATTAATATTTAATTAATTGTTTACGTATTTAAATTACTTATGTATGATATTTAAGTCATTTATCTCAATAAAATATACATTAATTAAACCATAAAAATAAAAATATATATGTAATGATAGCACGAGTCCCAAATGTGGAACAAGGGTATGACTGATGAAAGAATATTTTTTTTTTGTTCAAACGTCGTCATAATTTATTATCTAAACAAGAATATATATATATATATATATATATATATATATATATATATATATATATATATATATATATATATATTTCTTGTTTAGACAATAGTAGTCCGAAAATGAAGAACAAGAGTATGACTGAAGAAGAATGCTTTATTTTTGGTTCGCACATTGTCGCAATTTGTTGTACAATTCCTCAACAATAAAACTGAAAACTGAAATAATTTTCTTTGACGGAAATTTAAAGTACAAAATAATAATGAAAATTTGATGGGAAAGGAGGGAAATTCAATGCAGTTATAAAAGTTTACATGTTAACAATGCATTATGCTTGTTATTTGATAATATGGTGTAGACGATGCATGTCTCTTCGATAAAATTTTACTGACAAGCAAAAAAGGGAGTTAACTTGTCTTCATTTACAATATAATTTAATTAATTTAATTGTATCATTTATGACAACAAAATTTTCTAATAAATCGGTATCAGAAAACTTATTTATCAGCCGATTATCAATGGCCGATTAATTGATAATCAGTAATCGGCCAATTTACTAATCGATACGTCCCTAAAGTATCCATATATATATATATATATATATATATATATATATATATATATATGTGTGTGTGTGTGTGTGTGTGTGTGTGTGTGTGTGTGTATAAACTGTTCCACCACCAGACTTGTTTGGTGAGAAGGGTGGCTAGTCTCCCTGAAGGATTAAAAACAAGACCTTCCAAAGGGCGAAAGAACCCGTTTTCGGGGTCAACGGCCAACTAGCACCGTGTGTGTTTGTGTGTATGTATGTGTGAGTTGGGGTGGAGAGGGCTCCCGTAAGCCGTGATGATGGCAACCTTTCTAGGAGAAGCAAATCTCTGATTAAAAAAAAAACATAAAGCGGGAGACCAATACCCGCATTAAGCTGGTCTGCAGTTTTACTTGTTGCTGGCTATTTTGCTCTTGCTTGTTGCTGGATCTCAACATTTTGAACCGAGAGAGAGACTTAGATGTCGTACAAAGCTAAGACTCTGTAACATCATCTATGTATAGATACTCTCTCAGGCATTTGTTTATTAAAATAGTCCTGTGGCGATGGAAGTCATTTTTGGGCTCATGGACTTTAAGTGTCCGAGGGAGTGGCACTCGTTTGACAAGACGTTGCAATCATCATCATATGTATATATATATATATGTATATGTATATATATGTATGAATGCATATATATACTAGCATTTCAGCCCGGCGTTGCCCGGGTTTTTGGATGTGTATGTTGAGCAAAAAAAAAAAAGTGGTAGTAGGAAGGCAGGCTCGAACCCGTACCGCAAAGGAGAAAAAGAACGGGGTAAAACCTAACGTTCATGCTGTTACGACCACCGCCAAACCGACATTTTTTTAAATTAAGGCAAGACAATCTAAAGGAGAGGATAGCTTTAAAAAATATCGGCGAAAAATGTGACCCCCCCCTGTAGAAAAGTGCCTAGTTGAAGGGGAAGATATTAATATTTTTAGCCAATTTTTCGATATTTGTCGTATGAAAGGTCGAACTTTAAAACGATACTGATCTTGGTAAAATCCGTCGTTTCTATTGAAAGTTTAAGGCAGACATGAAAACAGACATACATACATACATTTATATATTGGTAACTAAAAATTTTCGACCCAAACTTATGAAAAAACTTGCGCTATCTCTGAATACCCTTTATGTAAAATTTCAAATATTTAGACCAGAAATTGACTGAGTAATTTGGAAGAGACTGCAGAGGTTAATTTTTTAAAAACTTTGACCCCTATTATGACCCCTTAAAATTTACTGTTTTGGGCTCAAATCCAGTTATTAAGTTAGATCCATGTCCAAGGAACCTATATCTAAAATTTCAAGTGTTTAGACTCAAAATTGACAGAAGAGTTTGGTATAATTTGCAAAGGTCAATTCTTTCAATTTTTACCTTTTGACTGATTTAAAAGTTTTCTGCATGTCTGAATACCCTTTACATACACTTTAAATGTTTAGACCCAAAATTTGCTGAATAGTTTACTAGAGACAGCAAAGGTAAAAACTTTGGAACTTTCACCCCTTGGCAGCCAAATTTTCTGCCAAAAACCGATTAAAAAGCTTGCACTATGTCTGAATACACTTTATGTAAAATTTCAAATTTTGGCTGAGTAATTTGTAGAGACCGCAAAGGTCAATTTTTTAAAACTTTGACCCCCATTTTGACTCATTAACATTTATTGTTTTGGCAAATTCAATTAAAAAATTAGATCCATGTCCAAGTAACCCACATCTAAAATTTCAAGTGTTTAGACTCAAAATTAGCGGATGTGTTTGGTAGAGTTTCAAATGTCAAATCATTGAACTTTGACCCCTTAACAGCCAAATTTCTGGTCGAAACCGATTAAAAAGATTTTCCCAAATCTCAATATCCCTTATGTCAAATCTCGAGTCACTAGACCGAAAATTGACAGAGTTTTTTGGTAGAGAAATGTACACAGACAGACGCGCGCGCACACACAGAAGACATGTTCACTTTTATAGATATACTAGCATTTCAGCCCGGCGTTGCCCGGGTGTTTGGAGGTATATGTTGAGCAAAAAAAAAAAAAAAAAAGACGGTCAATTTTTTTTAACTTTGAACCCTATTATGATCCCTTAACATTTATTGTTTTGGGCTCAAATCAAATTATTAAGCTGACCCAGGAATCATGACTAAACGCACAGCACAATGGCGGTTTAAGAAATTTCGTGGAGTCTTCAAGATAATGAGCATAATGGTCGACCATCAGATGTTGACAACGATCAATTAAGAGTCTTAGTCGAAGCCGACTGTTCGAGAACTTGCTTCTGAATTAGACATAACGTATCCAACGATTTTCAACTACTTGAGAGAGATTAGAAAGGCACAAAAGAAAACTTAATAAAAGAGTGCCTCACGAATTGAACAACAACCGAAAGAAACGCCGTTATTCAGTGTCATTTCTTTTATGCCACAAAAACGATCTGTTTCTTGACCGGGTTGTGACTTGTGATGAAAAGTGGTTCTTTACGACAACCAGCTATGCTCAGCTCAGTGGTTAGATGCTGACTAAGCTCCACGATACTTCCTGAAGCCAGAGTTGCACCAAAAGAAGGTCATGTTGACTGTTTGGTGGTTTGCGAATGGTTTCATCTATTACAGTTTTATGAATGCGGTATTGTCAATAAATGGATGAAATACATAAGAAACTTCAACAACATCCAACATCAGTCAACAGAAAAAGCACAATTCTTCTCTATGACAATGCCCGACCACGCGTTGCTAAAACGACCCTGCAATGGGGCTACGAAACTGCCTCATCCGCCATAATCTCCAGACCTCTCACCTACCGACTACTACTTTTTCAAGCATCTCAATCACTTTCTGTGTTAGAAATGCTTCAAGAATCTAAGCGATATCAACAACGCTTTCAGCGACTTCATCGCCACCAGAATTCAAGATTTTTATCTTACTGACATAAATATACGTGTTTTGCGTTGGCAAAAGTATGTTGATTCTGATTGTGTTTAATTTGATCAATAAATTTTCGTTTGAGCCGAGATATATTTATCTGAATTCAAAAGTTAAAACCCTCAAGAACTTTTTGTTGACCTGATATATATATATATATATATATATATATATATATATATATATATATATATATATATATATCCATTCACATACACTTTTCACGATAAAGCTAAAACCCAGAATTAGATAGAATCGAGCAATTGCATCGACAACGGACAACGGAAAACGCCAGACCGAAAGCGGGTTTCGATGTACTACATCTCATCAGTGACATGCTCCGACATAGGCGCGAACCCAGGTCGTCGCTCGCATGAAGTATGCAATACTGACGACCTAACCATATGGGCCCCGGCGCAATCTATTGGCTACGCCTCGATTTTTTAAATTCTTATATTTTTATCCAGTTCTACATTCTACGATGTGACAAGCAATTGTAAACGGGTATTTATATATTTATCTATAATCTCCTCTTAATGTCTAATATATATATGTATATATATATATATATATAATTATTTACTACAATTATTTACTTACGAAGATCAAATATTTTATACTTACAGTTATCTCTTTTTATAGTTTTAAATTTTTATCTCCACCTCTCTTATACACCAAAACAGTCTTTATTCCGACTGTTTTGGTGTATAAGAGAGGTGGAGATAAAAATTTAAAACTATAAAAAGAGATAACTGTAAGTATAAAATATTTGTAAATTTTCTCGACCGGGTTGTGACTTGTAGGATTGCTTTCATATTTAAAAAAAAAAAAAGATATTTATTGCACCGCGTTTTAATTTGACCCACGCTATAACGATGGAGATACATGCACAGATTCACAAAAAGTAAATCGTGTACTTGACCTGAATTGAGCGTAAGAAAATATTTAACATCGTTGAATGTAAAATGTAGGAAACGATTAAAGAATCGTAAATCAGTATGAGGAAGAAATTATAAGTAATTGATTTCATAAAGATTTTTATTGATATAATGAATCTATTTTTGTTAAAATAAATATAAAACATTGGAAAAGTAGTACAAATGGATACCAACAGCGATTATGGAATTAGAAAGCCCATATCTAACAACCTAATCTATTACATTCACGTATGCTCCTTTGGAAATGATATGAATCCTGCTCCCTCTACGATTTGGGGTCAAAATGACAATCTGTCGTTAATGAACCGGTGAACTGCAATTAAGAGGTGCATAATACCGTCGTAGATTATAGAATCATCTGTGCCGAATTCAGTTTCCATGGGAAAATTACACACTGATTTGTGTTCGCATCGTGTACAATATTATATAAAATAATATGTATAAAAAAAAGATTAATTTACCTTAAAGCAGACAACACGAGCCTTTTATTATTTCGGACATTAAATAATCTCAATTATATACTGCAAAACAGACCGGACAAATATTTGACTTTAAATGATCCAAAAAAGTTAATTTAATATTTAAAAAGAGAAAACAAGACTTATTATATTTTGCATTGAATAATACAAAACGTGTTGATATATCGTTAGACAGCACATAAAGGTCGATAATACAAAACGTGTTGATATATCGTTAGACAGCACATAAAGGTCAATAATACAAGACGTGTTGATATATCGTTAGACAGCACATAAAGGTCAATAATACAAAACGTGTTGATATATCGTTAGACAGCACATAAAGGTCAATAATACAAAACGTGTTGATATATCGTTAGACAGCACATAAAGGTCAATAATACAAAACGTGTTGATATATCGTTAGACAGCACATAAAGGTCAATAATACAAGACGTGTTGATATATCGTTAGACAGCACATAAAGGTCAATAATACAAAACGTGTTGATATATCGTTAGACAGCACATAAAGGTCAATAATACAAAACGTGTTGATATATCGTTAGACAGCACATAAAGGTCAATAATACAAGACGTGTTGATATATCGTTAGACAGCACATAAAGGTCAATAATACAAAACGTGTTGATATATCGTTAGACAGCACATAAAGGTCAATAATACAAAACGTGTTGATATATCGTTAGACAGCACATAAAGGTCAATAATACAAGACGTGTTGATATATCGTTAGACAGCACATAAAGGTCAATAATACAAAACGTGTTGATATATCGTTAGACAGCACATAAAGGTCAATAATACAAAACGTGTTGATATATCGTTAGACAGCACATAAAGGTCGATAATACAAAACGTGTTGATATATCGTTAGACAGCACATAAAGGTCAATAATACAAAACGTGTTGATATATCGTTAGACAGCACATAAAGGTCAATAATACAAAACGTGTTGATATATCGTTAGACAGCACATAAAGGTCAATAATACAAGACGTGTTGATATATCGTTAGACAGCACATAAAGGTCAATAATACAAAACGTGTTGATATATCGTTAGACAGCACATAAAGGTCAATAATACAAAACGTGTTGATATATCGTTAGACAGCACATAAAGGTCAATAATACAAAACGTGTTGATATATCGTTAGACAGCACATAAAGGTCAATAATACAAAACGTGTTGATATATCGTTAGACAGCACATAAAGGTCAATAATACAAAACGTGTTGATATATCGTTAGACAGCACATAAAGGTCAATAATACAAGACGTGTTGATATATCGTTAGACAGCACATAAAGGTCAATAATACAAAACGTGTTGATATATCGTTAGACAGCACATAAAGGTCAATAATACAAAACGTGTTGATATATCGTTAGACAGCACATAAAGGTCAATAATACAAAACGTGTTGATATATCGTTAGACAGCACATAAAGGTCAATAATACAAGACGTGTTGATATATCGTTAGACAGCACATAAAGGTCAATAATACAAAACGTGTTGATATATCGTTAGACAGCACATAAAGGTCAATAATACAAAACGTGTTGATATATCGTTAGACAGCACATAAAGGTCAATAATACAAGACGTGTTGATATATCGTTAGACAGCACATAAAGGTCAATAATACAAGACGTGTTGATATATCGTTAGACAGCACATAAAGGTCAATAATACAAAACGTGTTGATATATCGTTAGACAGCACATAAAGGTCAATAATACAAAACGTGTTGATATATCGTTAGACAGCACATAAAGGTCAATAATACAAAACGTGTTGATATATCGTTAGACAGCACATAAAGGTCGATAATACAAAACGTGTTGATATATCGTTAGACAGCACATAAAGGTCAATAATACAAAACGTGTTGATATATCGTTAGACAGCACATAAAGGTCAATAATACAAGACGTGTTGATATATCGTTAGACAGCACATAAAGGTCAATAATACAAAACGTGTTGATATATCGTTAGACAGCACATAAAGGTCAATAATACAAAACGTGTTGATATATCGTTAGACAGCACATAAAGGTCAATAATACAAGACGTGTTGATATATCGTTAGACAGCACATAAAGGTCAATAATACAAAACGTGTTGATATATCGTTAGACAGCACATAAAGGTCAATAATACAAAACGTGTTGATATATCGTTAGACAGCACATAAAGGTCAATAATACAAGACGTGTTGATATATCGTTAGACAGCACATAAAGGTCAATAATACAAGACGTGTTGATATATCGTTAGACAGCACATAAAGGTCGATAATATAAAACGGACGAAACAATCCTTTTATTCTGTTTTGACAAAAAAGGGTTGATTTGCACAAAACAAATAAAACAGACCTTAATTTTAAAAGTTTACAAAAAAGAAGCGGTATTTCTTAAAACAAATAGCAAACTTAAGTTAAAATATACCAGTGACTTAGAAAGTCAAGTTCGAGATTTGAGTTCAATCTTCACAGAATAATGATGGATGATGAATCTGTCTTCATTATAGTAGCGAAGTAAGTTGTTATATAGCTGTGGAACAGAAGATAAATAAGCTGTTATCTATCTATCTATCTAACTAGCTATATATATATATATATATATATATATATATATATATATATATATATGCATTTGTTTATCTATCTAACTGGCGAAGTAAACAAGAGATGAGATGTGAGGCTGTTTTGATATATTATCAAAACATGTCAATACACATTAAATTCGGTGCCCGATCAAGTTTGCACTGGAAGATCTGGACAACTGATCGGAAGTGACGTATCGTTTGCTACGTGTTCTGGTTCGTTAGACATATAGTTGATTTGGATTGAGGACGTTAAAGGAAGAAGATGTCTCCGCCCGATGGAGGATGGAGAGTCTCAGACGTGAGACACATAAGAACTAACCAGCCAAGCAAAAATCGTCGATCACTTCTCTGCTGGACGTAATGCCTGGGAATGAAATAAAATATGTATAAAACAAATTATTCATCTTGGGTCGTTAAAACGTCCTGTTAAAAAAAGATATCCAGCTCCTCCCAAAGGGACGGATGGCAAATCCCCTAGGTAAGCCAAAAGACGAGCGGTCGATAGCAGAAAAAACAGGTATGTCGATAAATGTATGTTATGTAATTGTCTGACACACATACACACACACGCTTCAACACATTTAGACGACCACAGGCTATATCATATGGTTCAGAAAGTGAAGAACCACAATAGACATTTAGTTACACGTATATACAAGCACAAGTATTAAAATATATACATCGGTAATATAAACACTATTCCCCAATATGTGTTGCGTTTAATCTGGTGCTATTCGAACACGGCAACGTAATATACTTTAATTTGGTGCTGCTTGAACAAGGCAACGTAGTATATATGTCTGGATTGGTACTGATGACTATGTGATATGTGACTGTTTGGTTTTAACATACGTTGATTTGGTACCTCACAATGTAATAAAGTGACGTCACTTCTTTAGCTTTCAAGATAAGTGAAGCTCGATCCAATGTGGTTGAGATCGTAGCATGAAAGTAAGAAAATTATCTCATTATAATATAAGGTGTCTATCTGTGAACAAAACTACGGAATCAACTGAGCTGAATTCAAATTATACTGGATTTATTATTGTCGATACATATTTAAAAAATGGGGAAACGACTGAACATACAGTTATTATTTTTCAGGATATAAGAGCACCTTAGATGAGATACAGGAATTCGTTTCTTTTTGACAGTGGATGGGGAATATTTCCTGAAACTGGAGTTAACTTTAAAAGTTTTTAATGTAACAATGAAATACATTAATATATATATATATATATATATATATATATATATATATATATATATATATATATATATATATATGTATTGCATGTTATTACTTCTTATTATATATATATTTGTGTGTGTGTGTGTGTGTGTGTGTGTGTGTGTGTGTGTGTGTGTGTGTGTGTGTAAAATATTCTGATTGGTTGAGGCTGGAGAGTTCAAGTTAATATAAGAGATCGATTGTTGCACATGAAATATATATATATATATATTCTCCAATTTCAAATATCCAGTTTTCTCAGTTGGTCATTTATTACTTTTCAAACGGTAGGCATTACAATATTGTTTCGTATTGCGACTAACAAGTCTGCAAAATTATGTTATTGTTGCATTTTTACTCACGAACTCATCAGATGATCATCTTAAAAAACTTAGAATAAACACCATTTTGAACAACTTACATGTTTCATGCAATCGACGCACTCTTCCATTTTTTCTCGTTACGAAGATTGTCATATATATAAGAAATAGCTGGTATTGTACCCAGCTGCACAGAAAGCTTACCAGGGTGGATCAGGCCCTTTAGTGTTGGCTCACAACTCATCTAGGAGATGGAACACTCTTACAAGAAAATCCTGCGATCGTTTTATTATCTGACGTGTGGCACATGTGTGCACCTGTACATGTTAATCCGATGGAGAGAGTGTGCTTTGCTCAGCACAAACAATGACCACTTAAAACAAATCAAAGTGCCGGTTGTTCAGGGAACAATTTTGACTCATTTAAGCCTAAGGTTTGGTACATCGATATGTGCTTTTTTTTTTTTTTAACTAATAATAAATTAATAAAACCCTGTGGCGATGATGGGATTATGACCGGGAACATGAGCATTGCACATAGTAAATGTGTGACTCGTGTCCTCCTTTCATAACAAAGCAGCCCTTTATAGGATGGCACTGCTTTCCTCTTCATGGGGAGGAGTCTATAAAAGGTGATCTAAAAACTGTTTACTTGCTCATGTCCCTGTCATCAGGTGCAGATGTCTGGGCATCCAATATTTGCACCCAAATCAAGAATAGAAACAAAATATATGGAACGAATATGTTCATTGCGCCTTGGAATGTAAGAACACTCCAGGATAACAAAAAGAACCCTGAACGAAAAACCGCTATCATAGCACGTGTGTTAAGGCATCATAGAATTTCTGTTGCAGCTCTTTCTGAAACTAGGTTTGCTGATACAGGACAGCTAGAGGAAGTTGAAGGTGGATGCACTTTTTATTGGCTTGGAAAACCAAGTTCTGAGAAACGTGCGTCTGGTGTTGGTTTTGCCATCAGGAATGATATTGTCCAAAATCTTGAGTCCCTGCCCGTTGGTATAAATGACAGACTTATGTCCTTGCGCATTGCAGTAAGAAAGGACAAATATGCCGCATTTTTGAGTTGCTATGCACCTACACTTAATTCATCTGATGAGCTAAAAGAAAGGTTTTACTCCTCTTTACGCGAACAAATCAACAAGGTCTGTATACAGGATAAGCTGTTTGTCTTGGGTGACTTCAATGCTCGTGTGGGTAGTGATACACAATTTTGGAGAAATGTCATTGGTTCACATGGAATTGGTAAAGTCAACTCAAATGGTGTTCTCTTATTGTCTCTTTGCAGTGAATTTGATTTTTTGCTCACTAATACAGTGTTTCAGCTGCCTAATTGCAAAAAAGCCAGTTGGAAACATCAATCGATTTGATTGACAATTAATAAGACAGGAGTGTGTACAAAAATGTTTTTATTTAGAACACAATTGGACCATGATCCTTGACTTTTGCATTTTAAACTTTAATTCAAGCATTTGTAAATAATAATAATTTTAAATCAACAATAACTTCTCTACAGTGCAATATAGACTAAAATTTGTGGATTAAGTCACTGCGGAAGGTATGTGAAGATACTTCCCGGTGCAGCGTGGTGGGTCTCCATCTAGGGTAAGCAATGAATCGATTTAAATGAAAAATGGGTGATTTCATCAGTTCCGTCAAACATTAATATTTCGTAATATTTGTTCAATAAATTCATTACTTTTATCCGTAATCAATGTGTATGATTTCTTGCATCTAATTTCTTCTAATGTCACCATTAAAATCTTTATTCTTTATTCAAATTACATTTCTTGTTTCTAGTTTTCACTTCTATTTCTCACCTGGTAAGGAATCGTCTGCTGTTGCTATTAATCTAGATAAACATGTAAGAAATAAGTATGTGATAAGTAGTTAGAGGGCACATCTAAAACAAGAATGGATTTAAAGGTATTAAAATTCACACTGCGTAGATCCGCGGTGCTTAAAAATGCTATATAGTAATAATCAGATCAATGTGAGAATCTTCTGAAAGTTTGAAGGTTCAAACTTCAGTGCGGGCGATTTTACATATTGCTTAAGACTTATACCTGATCATAGATGCTGCATTGAGAAAGATCTACCTCCGCGGATTAAATAAAAGTTTGATATTTCGTACATCCAGAATTCGACAAAAAACACCCAATAAAGCTCAGAGGTTACTTCAACCAAAACATTGTGAGAATTTCAAGATGTGAATAGTAGTCTGAATACTGCAAATAATACGAGAAAAGTCATTTTGAAATTGTAGGTAAACAAAATAGCACCCTATTCTATATTTAGTATTTGGCTTATAAATTTAAGATCTCTTTTTAAAACCAAAAATAGAAAATAGTGGTTGGCGATCTGTTTGAATTGTAAGAACAAATTTCATTCCAAATAGATATGTTTGTTTTATGAGTTGTTTTTTTTTTTTCAGCAAATGTGATAGTTGCAGAAAATTCTCCTTCGAATTTTAGTGTGTTACCTTTTCCAGAATATGCAATTATATCTGATTTTAACAAAATCGATTTTTCCATTACTTTTTTAAAAGTTTGATCGTTTATTATTGACTAGCATGGATATCCGGCGTTGCCCGGGATGGACATGAAGGTAGGTTTAGACATAGCTGCTATGCTAAGGATATTGAGCACTTTCATCGATATTCTCACAACAATTTCAAAAATAAAAGAACAGAATCGCCCCCAAAAAGGAGAAATAGGTGACAACTTCCCTACCAGATATTTCGATAGAAGGGATAGAAAGAGACCCCCCCTCCTAAAAATAAATTAATCAAAACAACTTTTCTTTCAATCAAAATAGCAGGGAGTACCGGTGCGACCACTAAAAAGTTAGCCGCTGTTGGCAGGTTCGAACCTCAAACGCGAAAGAAGGAAAGAAAAGTTACTTGCAAACGCTTTTGCCCATCTGAACAAGACGACGTTTTAAACATAGTTTCAGTTTGATACACATGCGTGACTTGCGAAAACAAGTTTCTCCAATTCAAACATTGTTAGTTTTAAATACGCCATTTGATTCTTCCCCTAAAAATATTTGAACAAGAGATTTGTTACTTGTTTTCTAAACACGTCAATTTCTTAATTAATATGTAAAGAAATCAGATGTATTTTTCTTTCTGTCAAAAATCTCGTTGGCGATTTTTTTCTCTCCGCTCATGGACAAATTGTTGCCATCTCACAATTTTCAGGGATACAAATCTATGGAAAAATGTCAGTTTTTGTGAATTCCTGGGGAATAATTATCACTATTTTTATACTAACCCACATTTTAGACCGACATTATTCGACAGCACATAGGCGCTTATCTAACTCGGCTACCTTAATATTTATTTGTATTTAAAATAGTGAAATGGAAATAAGACATAACAATGTCGTAGTGTTTATCTCTCCTTTGTTTGATGTAGACAGGATTTTAGCTAATATTACATAACAAGTTATAATACTCGTGTATATAGAAAGTGTGCGTGTGTGTGTGTGTGTGTGTGTGTGTGTGTGTGTGTGTGTGTGTGTGTGTGTGTGTGTGTTCAGCTACAAAAACACGCTTACAAATCTTTACTGTCATTGCTCTGGACAGAGTATGGGTACGTTTTCATTCATTTGGCGGAAGGGGAGAGGGCGCCCGGAACAAAGTTAGTCTAGTATGTGCCGACATTTAGAGCGATTTTTATTGACTAAAAATTAAACCTCACTTAAAGCAAACCTTGCTGTCTATAATGGTCCACCTTTGATTGTGCAGCTGCCATTGCTCAAAGGCAGCATGTATTCTGCAGACTATCAGACATAAGTCCAATAAAAATAAACAAAATTTTCTAGAAGCTAGAAATAATGGTAAGAGAGAAGTAGCCGCAGCTAAGAGCAAGAATTCAGAAGTCACTAGAAATCGTAGAGTGTCGCAGAAATTAAGGATTCACGATTCCCGAAAATTTATAACAGTGTAGTAAATAATGGTCAATCAACAATTCCCCCATTATCCAACAACCTAGAGAGTGTCTGCAGGGCAACCGAAAAGGAAAACCTGCTTGCCTGACAATTGGCCTCAAACTCCATTTTAGACCCAACTAATCACCTCCTCCCAAATTGCCCTTTGCGGACTAAAGCCACACTTTCTCTTGTTCGTGATACCATAAAAAAAAACCCACAAAAACTAGGCACCGATCTTATCCCAGCTATACTATTTAAACAATGTGCCGCTGAAGTTGCTCTGTTGTGCTCCAAACTCTTCAACAAACGCCTTACTGAATCTTGCTTTCCAAACTGCTGGAAAATTGCTTCTGTTGTATTAGTTTTTAAAAATTCTAGCGAGAGAACCGAGCCACTAAATTATCGCTCCGCTAGCTTTCTTCCTCTATTCGCCAAAATCTTTGAGTCCTTAATCAATCAAGCACTAGTTCGCCACTTCATAGACAATGAACTGCTTTCTAACTGATAGTATGGATTTAGGCGAGCCCGTTCTACTGCATATATCCTACTAGTAATCTCCGAACGTATATACCACACTGGATAAGACAGGGAAGGTTAGGTTAGTAGCCCTAAGACTTTTGATAGAGTTTGGCACGATGGTTTTCTCATCAAAATTAAATCATACGATATTACTGGACTCTTAATGAACATAAATCCTTCTTAGATAATAAAAATCCAAGTTATCCTTGATAGCTGTACATCTGAACAGCATGACATAAATACGGATGTGCCACAGGGGTCAATCACTAGACCATTATTATTTCTGGTATTCATAAACGACCTCCCTGATAAAATTGTCTCTGGGATGAATATATTTGCTGATGACACGAAGCTCTATAACAGACTCGAGGGGGAAGCTAATGAATTCATATTAAAAGAAATGACTAAATCACTAGAGGAAGACCTCTGGTCTGTGGTGGAAGGGGACCGAAAATGGATGGTGACGTTCAATGCGACCAAGACTAAGCTTATTTTCTTTAATAATTTCAAGAAATCCTCTAAATCAGTGATTTACATGGCTAATGATACACTACCTGAAAGTACTTCCCTCGAGCTCGTAGGCTTAACATTCACAAACAACATGAATTGGAATAAATACATTGAGATAATAGTCAAGGCTGCTGCGAGGAAGGTGGGATCTCTCTACCGTGTTAGAAGGTTATTCATACTTGAGAGTATCTTGTATATCTACAAACCCACTATTTGCCCATGTATGGAATATTGTTGTCACATCTGAGCTGGCGCATCTGCCACTAGTCTCTCACTCCTCGATAGGGTTAAAAGGTCGCTAACCTAACCCGAACCTGCACTGTCGGCCAAACTCTAACCTATGTCCCATCACCGAAATATGGCACCATTGATCTTGAAGTTCGATTCACATATTCAAGAAAGACAATGTAAAGGTCCCCGAATCTTTAAGTGTACTCCCAAGGGACTATGAGGGCACAGCTACCTGAAAACGTTAAATATATCTTCCTTTATGACATATATTATAACCATATCTGAAGACGATGAAAGTCGTCATGAGCCATGGGGCTGACCCTTCTTCAAAACTTCAAACATATTTTATTTTGATGAAATTATGTCGTATGTATAAAATTATAAATTGAAAGAGTTCCTGAATATATAATAAATAAATGTTAAATTGATGAAAAAGAAATGAACCCTATCTGGATGTTATAAAATAAATTTTATATAATTTTATATAAAATAAATTTTATATAATTTTATATAAAATAAATTTTATTTATTTTATAACATCCGAATATGGTTCATTTCTTGTTCATCATTTAAAAATTTTGTAATTTTAATAAAGTTATGTCCCATTTATTGAGCCATTATAGCAAAAATTTCATACATTCATTAAATCACATAATTAACCTGATCACTTCCTTCAATTGTAAAATCAAGTTCCTTCGTACTTTGTGCAAGCAGAGAAACCTTTGGTTACAGTTGAAGCTATTTGGGGGACACAATCTATTTAGTTTTTCTTTTTCGTCGTTATCCCTTTAGTATAAGTATTTCTACACGGAAAATAAAACATTCAGACATATATCCTTGAAAAGTTTGTCTGAAGAAAAGCGCTTCGGGTTTCATTACAATTCGTCATTTTTTAATCGACTTTTTAATCAAGTTATTTATTTCATAACATCCGAATATGGTTTATTTCTTTCTCATCATTTTAAAATTTTGTAAATCTAATAAAGAAATGTTAAATTATAAATTGAAAGAATTGCTGAATATATAATATATAAATGTTAAATTCAAAATTAAAGAGTTCTTGAATATATATAATACTAGCATGGATACCCAGCGTTGCCAGGGGTGACATGAAGTTCAGTTTCGCCACACCTGTTATACTAAGAATATTGAGCAGTTTTTCATTATTATATGTCAACTCTATCGTTACCCAACAAAAATAAAACAAAAAACAAATGAAAACACGAAAATGTAACAACAAAAATGTAAAAAGAAGTATGTGACAAACTCCCCACCAGATATTTCGGCAGAAGGGATATGAAGAGACGCTATTCTCCTGATATTGAGCACCTTTTTATGACTATATTCCAGTTTAAGCAAATTTTTTATGCTACCTCACTCTAGAAAGATTTCTCTTTACGGTCTGTTGCAACGAAAACAAACTGTAAATAATTCAGTTTAAAAAATACCAAAGTAGAATTTGTGTTAACCGAATGTTCATGAATATGATGAGTTATGAAAAAAAATTAGTTACTATGTCAAAAAAAATGCGAAGAAAAAAACTGGTAAAAAAACGTAAATGAAAGTTTTTTGTTTTTGTCTTAAATAAAGAATCGTAGCTGAATTGGATTGTTTATTTTAAAATGAAGATTCACTGAACCAAAAAATTAATTGCGAAATCACGGAAATGATTTTATTTAAACTAATTCCAAAAATAATGCTTGAAAGTTTTAGTTTTAATATCCGCCGAAAAAAAAAAAACAAAAAAAAAAAGCAACGTTCATTCCCAAGGAAAATAACTTAAACCGATTCATAAAAAATCGATGTCGGTAAAAATAAATTAAATTAAATATGTTATCGATATAAATCAAATTTAAATAATAAACTTAAATAGAACACTTAAAATAATTATCTCACTATAAACAATAACTAATACAGTGCTATTTAATAAAGTCGATTTTCCTTAATGTAATATGCAAATGACGTCACCTCTTTAATTTTATATTTTGCAATAAGCATAGTATATATGGGAATGGATAATATGATAAATTAATGGATTTTTGTAAATACTAATCAACCTGTGAAAAAAACAAACAAGCAAACAAACAAGAATACGAATTTATATATATATAAATATAAATGTTAAATTAAAAATTGAAAGAGTTCCTGAATATATAATATATAAATGTTAAATTAAAAATTGAAAGAGTTCCTGAATATATAATATATAAATGTTAAATTAAAAATTGAAAGACTTCCTGAATATATAATATATAAATGTTAAATTAAAAATTGAAAGAGTTCCTGAATATATAATATATAAATGTTAAATTAAAAATTGAAAGAGTTCCTGAATATATAATATATAAATGTTAAATTAAAGATTGAAAGAGTTCCTGAATATATAATATATAAATGTTAAATTAAAAAATGAAAGACTTCCTGAATATATAATATATAAATGTTAAATTAAAAATTGAAAGAGTTCCTGAATATATAATATATAAATGTTAAATTAAAAATTGAAAGTGTTCCTGAATATATAATATATAAATGTTAAATTAAAAATTGAAAGAGTTCCTGAATATATAATATATAAATGTTACATTAAAAATTGAAAGACTTCCTGAATATATAATATATAAATGTTAAATTAAAAATTGAAAGAGTTCCTGAATATATAATATATAAATGTTAAATTAAAAATTGAAAGAGTTCCTGAATATATAATATATAAATGTTAAATTAAAAATTGAAAGAGTTCCTGAATATATAATATATAAATGTTAAATTAAAAATTGAAAGACTTCCTGAATATATAATATATAAATGTTAAATTAAAAATTGAAAGAGTTCCTGAATATATAATATATAAATGTTAAATTAAAAATTGAAAGAGTTCCTGAATATATAATATATAAATGTTAAATTAAAAATTTAAAGACTTCTTGAATATATAATATATAAATGTTAAATTAAAAATTGAAAGAGTTCCTGAATATATAATATATAAATGTTAAATTAAAAATTGAAAGAGTTCCTGAATATATAATATATAAATGTTAAATTAAAAATTGAAAGACTTCCTGAATATATAATATATAAATGTTAAATTAAAAATTGAAAGACTTCCTGAATATATAATATATAAATGTTAAATTAAAAATTGAAAGAGTTCCTGAATATATAATATATAAATGTTAAATTAAAAATTGAAAGACTTCCTGAATATATAATATATAAATGTTAAATTAAAAATTGAAAGAGTTCCTGAATATATAATATATAAATGTTAAATTAAAAATTGAAAGAGTTCCTGAATATATAATATATAAATGTTAAATTAATAATTGAAAGACTTCCTGAATATATAATATATAAATGTTAAATTAAAAATTGAAAGAGTTCCTGAATATATAATATATAAATGTTAAATTAAAAATTGAAAGAGTTCCTGAATATATAATATATAAATGTTAAATTAAAAATTGAAAGAGTTCCTGAATATATAATATATAAATGTTAAATTAAAAATTGAAAGAGTTCCTGAATATATAATATATAAATGTTAAATTAAAAATTGAAAGACTTCCTGAATATATAATATATACATGTTAAATTAAAAATTGAAAGACTTCTTGAATATATAATATATACATGTTAAATTAAAAATTGAAAGAGTTCCTGAATATATAATATATAAATGTTAAATTAAAAATTGAAAGAGTTCCTGAATATATAATATATAAATGTTAAATTAAAAATTGAAAGACTTCCTGAATATATAATATATACATGTTAAATTAAAAATTTAAAGACTTCTTGAATATATAATATATAAATGTTAAATTAAAAATTGAAAGAGTTCCTGAATATATAATATATAAATGTTAAATTAAAAATTGAAAGACTTCCTGAATATATAGTATATAAATGTTAAATTAAAAATTGAAAGACTTCCTGAATATATAATATATAAATGTTAAATTAAAAATTGAAAGAGTTCCTGAATATATAATATATAAATGTTAAATTAAAAATTGAAAGACTTCCTGAATATATAATATATAAATGTTAAATTAAAAATTGAAAGAGTTCCTGAATATATAATATATAAATGTTAAATTAAAAATTGAAAGACTTCCTGAATATATAATATATAAATGTTAAATTAAAAATTGAAAGAGTTCCTGAATATATAATATATAAATGTTAAATTAAAAATTGAAAGAGTTCCTGAATATATAATATATAAATGTTAAATTAAAAATTGAAAGAGTTCCTGAATATATAATATATAAATGTTAAATTAAAAATTGAAAGAGTTCCTGAATATATAATATATAAATGTTAAATTAAAAATTGAAAGAGTTCCTGAATATATAATATATAAATGTTAAATTAAAAATTGAAAGAGTTCCTGAATATATAATATATAAATGTTAAATTAAAAATTGAAAGACTTCCTGAATATATAATATATAAATGTTAAATTAAAAATTGAAAGAGTTCCTGAATATATAATATATAAATGTTAAATTAAAAATTGAAAGAGTTCCTGAATATATAATATATAAATGTTAAATTAAAAATTGAAAGACTTCCTGAATATATAATATATAAATGTTAAATTAAAAACTGAAAGAGTTCCTGAATATATAATATATAAATGTTAAATTAAAAATTGAAAGAGTTCCTGAATATATAATATATAAATGTTAAATTAAAAATTTAAAGACTTCTTGAATATATAATATATAAATGTTAAATTAAAAATTGAAAGAATTCCTGAATATATAATATATAAATGTTAAATTAAAAAATGAAAGACTTCCGGAATATATAATATATAAATGTTAAATTACAAATTGAAAGAGTTCCTGAATATATAATATATAAATGTTAAATTAAAAATTGAAAGAGTTCCTGAATATATAATATATAAATGTTAAATTAAAAATTGAAAGACTTCCTGAATATATAATATATAAATGTTAAATTAAAAATTGAAAGAGTTCCTGAATATATAATATATACATGTTAAATTAAAAATTGAAAGAGTTCCTGAATATATAATATATAAATGTTAAATTAAAAATTGAAAGAGTTCCTGAATATATAATATATAAATGTTAAATTAAAAATTGAAAGACTTCCTGAATATATAATATATAAATGTTAAATTAAAAATTGAAAGAGTTCCTGAATATATAATATATAAATGTTAAATTAAAAATTGAAAGAGTTCCTGAATATATAATATATAAATGTTAAATTAAAAATTGAAAGAGTTCCTGAATATATAGTATATAAATGTTAAATTAAAAATTGAAAGACTTCCTGAATATATAATATATAAATGTTAAATTAAAAATTGAAAGAGTTCCTGAATATATAATATATAAATGCTAAATTAAAAATTGAAAGAGTTCCTGAATATATAGTATATAAATGTTAAATTAAAAATTGAAAGAGTTCCTGAATATATAATATATAAATGTTAAATTAAAAATTGAAAGAGTTCCTGAATATATAATATATAAATGTTAAATTAAAAATTGAAAGAATTCCTGAATATATAATATATACATGTAAAATTACAAATTGAAAGAGTTCCTGAATATATAGTATATAAATGTTAAATTAAAAATTTAAAGACTTCTTGAATATATAATATATAAATGTTAAATTAAAAATTGAAAGAATTCCTGAATATATAATATATAAATGTTAAATTAAAAATTGAAAGAATTCCTGAATATATAATATATAAATGTTAAATTAAAAATTGAAAGAATTCCTGAATATATAATATATAAATGTTTAATTAAAAATTGAAAGAATTCCTGAATATATAATATATAAATGTTAAATTAAAAATTGAAAGAATTCCTGAATATATAATATATAAATGTTAAATTAAAAATTGAAAGAATTCCTGAATATATAATATATACATGTTAAATTAAAAATTGAAAGAGTTCCTGAATATATAATATATAAATGTTAAATTAAAAATTGAAAGAGTTCCTGAATATATAATATATAAATGTTACATTAAAAATTGAAAGACTTCCTGAATATATAATATATAAATGTTAAATTAAAAATTGAAAGAGTTCCTGAATATATAATATATAAATGTTAAATTAAAAATTGAAAGAGTTCCTGAATATATAATATATAAATGTTAAATTAAAAATTGAAAGAGTTCCTGAATATATAATATATAAATGTTAAATTAAAAATTGAAAGAGTTCCTGAATATATAATATATAAATGTTAAATAAAAAATTGAAAGAGTTCCTGAATATATAATATATAAATGTTAAATTAAAAATTGAAAGAGTTCCTGAATATATAATATATAAATGTTAAATTAAAAATTTAAAGACTTCTTGAATATATAATATATAAATGTTAAATTAAAAATTGAAAGAGTTCCTGAATATATAATATATAAATGTTAAATTAAAAATTGAAAGACTTCCTGAATATATAATATATAAATGTTAAATTAAAAATTGAAAGACTTCCTGAATATATAATATATAAATGTTAAATTAAAAATTGAAAGACTTCCTGAATATATAATATATAAATGTTAAATTAAAAATTGAAAGAGTTCCTGAATATATAATATATAAATGTAAAATTAAAAATTGAAAGACTTCCTGAATATATAATATATAAATGTTAAATTAAAAATTGAAAGAGTTCCTGAATATATAATATATAAATGTTAAATTAAAAATTGAAAGAGTTCCTGAATATATAATATATAAATGTTAAATTAAAAATTGAAAGACTTCCTGAATATATAATATATAAATGTTAAATTAAAAATTGAAAGAGTTCCTGAATATATAATATATAAATGTTAAATTAAAAATTGAAAGAGTTCCTGAATATATAATATATAAATGTTAAATTAAAAATTGAAAGAGTTCCTGAATATATAATATATAAATGTTAAATTAAAAATTGAAAGAGTTCCTGAATATATAATATATAAATGTTAAATTAAAAATTGAAAGAGTTCCTGAATATATAATATATACATGTTAAATTAAAAATTGAAAGACTTCTTGAATATATAATATATACATGTTAAATTAAAAATTGAAAGAGTTCCTGAATATATAATATATAAATGTTAAATTAAAAATTGAAAGAGTTCCTGAATATATAATATATAAATGTTAAATTAAAAATTGAAAGAGTTCCTGAATATATAGTATATAAATGTTAAATTAAAAATTGAAAGACTTCCTGAATATATAATATATAAATGTTAAATTAAAAATTGAAAGAGTTCCTGAATATATAATATATAAATGTTAAATTAAAAATTGAAAGACTTCCTGAATATATAATATATAAATGTTAAATTAAAAATTGAAAGAGTTCCTGAATATATAATATATAAATGTTAAATTAAAAATTGAAAGACTTCCTGAATATATAATATATAAATGTTAAATTAAAAATTGAAAGACTTCCTGAATATATAATATATAAATGTAAAATTAAAAATTGAAAGACTTCCTGAATATATAATATATAAATGTTAAATTAAAAATTGAAAGAGTTCCTGAATATATAATATATAAATGTTAAATTAAAAATTGAAAGACTTCCTGAATATATAATATATAAATGTTAAATTAAAAATTGAAAGAGTTCCTGAATATATAATATATAAATGTTAAATTAAAAATTGAAAGAGTTCCTGAATATATAATATATAAATGTTAAATTAAAAATTGAAAGACTTCCTGAATATATAATATATAAATGTTAAATTAAAAATTGAAAGAGTTCCTGAATATATAATATATAAATGTTAAATTAAAAATTGAAAGAGTTCCTGAATATATAATATATAAATTTTAAATTAAAAATTGAAAGACTTCCTGAATATATAATATATAAATGTTAAATTAAAAATTGAAAGAGTTCCTGAATATATAATATATAAATGTTAAATTAAAAATTGAAAGAGTTCCTGAATATATAATATATAAATGTTAAATTAAAAATTTAAAGACTTCTTGAATATATAATATATAAATGTTAAATTAAAAATTGAAAGAATTCCTGAATATATAATATATAAATGTTAAATTAAAAAATGAAAGACTTCCGGAATATATAATATATAAATGTTAAATTAAAAATTGAAAGAGTTCCTGAATATATAATATATAAATGTTAAATTAAAAATTGAAAGAGTTCCTGAATATATAATATATAAATGTTAAATTAAAAATTGAAAGACTTCCTGAATATATAATATATAAATGTTAAATTAAAAATTGAAAGAATTCCTGAATATATAATATATAAATGTTAAATTAAAAAATGAAAGACTTCCGGAATATATAATATATAAATGTTAAATTAAAAATTGAAAGAGTTCCTGAATATATAATATATAAATGTTAAATTAAAAATTGAAAGAGTTCCTGAATATATAATATATAAATGTTAAATTAAAAATTGAAAGACTTCCTGAATATATAATATATAAATGTTAAATTAAAAATTGAAAGAGTTCCTGAATATATAATATATAAATGTTAAATTAAAAATTGAAAGAGTTCCTGAATATATAATATATAAATGTTAAATTAAAAATTGAAAGAGTTCCTGAATATATAATATATAAATGTTAAATTAAAAATTGAAAGACTTCCTGAATATATAATATATAAATGTTAAATTAAAAATTGAAAGAGTTCCTGAATATATAATATATAAATGTTAAATTAAAAATTGAAAGAGTTCCTGAATATATAATATATAAATGTTAAATTAAAAATTGAAAGAGTTCCTGAATATATAGTATATAAATGTTAAATTAAAAATTGAAAGACTTCCTGAATATATAATATATAAATGTTAAATTAAAAATTGAAAGAGTTCCTGAATATATAATATATAAATGCTAAATTAAAAATTGAAAGAGTTCCTGAATATATAGTATATAAATGTTAAATTAAAAATTGAAAGAGTTCCTGAATATATAATATATAAATGTTAAATTAAAAATTGAAAGAGTTCCTGAATATATAATATATAAATGTTAAATTAAAAATTGAAAGAATTCCTGAATATATAATATATACATGTAAAATTACAAATTGAAAGAGTTCCTGAATATATAGTATATAAATGTTAAATTAAAAATTTAAAGACTTCTTGAATATATAATATATAAATGTTAAATTAAAAATTGAAAGAATTCCTGAATATATAATATATAAATGTTAAATTAAAAATTGAAAGAATTCCTGAATATATAATATATAAATGTTAAATTAAAAATTGAAAGAATTCCTGAATATATAATATATAAATGTTTAATTAAAAATTGAAAGAATTCCTGAATATATAATATATAAATGTTAAATTAAAAATTGAAAGAATTCCTGAATATATAATATATAAATGTTAAATTAAAAATTGAAAGAATTCCTGAATATATAATATATACATGTTAAATTAAAAATTGAAAGAGTTCCTGAATATATAATATATAAATGTTAAATTAAAAATTGAAAGAGTTCCTGAATATATAATATATAAATGTTAAATTAAAAATTGAAAGAGTTCCTGAATATATAATATATAAATGTTAAATTAAAAATTGAAAGAGTTCCTGAATATATAATATATAAATGCTAAATTAAAAATTGAAAGAGTTCCTGAATATATAGTATATAAATGTTAAATTAAAAATTGAAAGAGTTCCTGAATATATAATATATAAATGTTAAATTAAAAATTGAAAGAGTTCCTGAATATATAATATATAAATGTTAAATTAAAAATTGAAAGAATTCCTGAATATATAATATATACATGTTAAATTAAAAATTGAAAGAACTCCTGAATATATAATATATACATGTTAAATTAAAAATTGAAAGAGTTCCTGAATATATAATATATAAATGTTAAATTAAAAATTGAAAGAGTTCCTGAATATATAATATATAAA